>NW_024097182.1:587500-1061991 GCF_016545835.1 Crotalus tigris | reverse complement strand
GGGGGGGGAATGACATTGCCATAGGTGTATACTACAGACCACCCAACCAAACAGAGGAAATAGATGAACTTTTTGCTAGTCAGCTAACTAAGGTATGTAGGAAGCACACCATAATAGTAATGGGGGACTTTAACTACCCTGACATCAACTGGGAGACAAACTCCGCACTAAGTGGAAGATCAAACAGGTTCCTGGCAAACCTAGCAGACAACTTTGTCTCCCAAAAAGTAGAGAAGGGAACTAGGGGATTAGCCATTTTGGATCTAATTCTCACTAACAGAGATGAAATGATAGACGGTGTTGAAGCCCTAGGAACCCTGGGAGGAAGTGATCATGCAATATTAGAATTCAACATTATATTAGAATTCAACATTATAGAAGCACAAGCAATAGAACACAGTCAAAAAACGAGAGTCTTGGCTTCAAGAGAGGAGTATATTTTCAATAAACTTAGAGAGGGCTTGGGAAGGATTCCATGGATGAGAATCCTCAAGGGGAAAACAACTCAAGAAGCTTGGGAAATTTTGAAAATGAGATAATAAAAGCCCAGTCTAGCACAATACCAACAAAGAGGAAAAATAACAGCTCTCAAAAGAAACCAGCATGGCTGCATAAAGAACTCTCTGACAAATTGAAAGATAAAAGGGACAAGTATAGAAAGTGGAAAGAGGGGCACATAACTAAGTCAGATATCAGCAAATAGCCCGAGCCTGCAAAGATGAAGTGAAGAAGCCAAGGCTCAAAATGCTAAGGCTTAGCGACCAAAAGATGTCTGTGTAAATACAAAAAAAGCTTATTTCAACATGTAAAAAACAAGAAAAAAATTAGGAAATGATTGGTCCATTAAGGGGAGAAGGTGGCAAGAAGGTGACAAGCAACAGGGAGAAAGCAAGACTATTTAACTTGTTTTTGCACCCATCTCTACACAAAGGAAAAAACAATCCAACCAATCAAAAACAGTACCGTAAAAAACAGAGTAGAAACACAGGTTAAGATAGACAAGAAAATGGTAAGTGAGCACCTGTCCCAGCCTAGATGAGTTTCCAAATCGCCAGGCCAGATTGGATTACACCCCAGAGTTCTCAATGTAACTGTCCAGATGTGATATCGGAGCCCTGAACGTATATTTTCAAAGACTTCCTGGAACACAGTGAACTACCAGAGACTGGAAATAGAGCTGATGTAGTTCCCATCCTTCAAAAAGGAAAAAAAAGGAATCCAGGAAATTTACAGACCTATCTCGCCTGACCTCAATTACCTGGGAAGATCCTGGAAAAGATAATCAAACACGAATCAACGAACACCTAGAGGCAAACAAAGTCATTAACTAACAGCCACATGGGTTTGTCAAAAATAGATCATGCCAGACAAATCTATTGCCTTCTTTGACCCAAGTGACAATTAGTGGATCAGAGGAATGCTGTGGGACAAATAAGTTTAACTTGGACTTTGGATCAGAGAGAATTCAGTAAGGCATTTGATAAAGTAAGATCACAACGTACTACTTGACAGATAGAAAAATGTGGGGTAGACAGAACCACCACCAGATGGATCCGTAGCTGGCTGACCGGCCGTACTCAGCTAGTGGTCCTAAATGGAACTGCATCTATATGGAGGGAAGTGTGTAGTGGGGTGCCCCAGGGCTCTGTTCTGGGCCCAGTACTCTTCAACATCTTCATCAACGATTTGGATGAAGGGATAGATGGGGAACTCATCAAATTTGCAGATGACACCAAGCTGGCAGGATTAGCCAACACTCCAGAAGACAGGCTTCAGGTACAGAAGGATCTGGACAGACTTGAACACTGGGCACTAACTAACAAAATGAAATTCAATGGTGAAAAAAGCAAGGTTCTACATTTAGGCAAGAAAAACCAAATGCACAAGTACTGCATAGGTGGCACCATGCTCAATAGTAGTAACTGTGAGAGGGACCTCGGAGTCCTAGTAGACAATCAGTTAAATATGAGCCAGCAGTGTGCGGCAGCTGCCAACAAGGCCAACACAGTACTAGGCTGCATTAACAGAGGGATAGAATCAAGATCACGCGAAGTATTAATACCACTCTTCAATGCCTTGGTAAGGCCACACTTGGAATACTGCATCCAGTTTTGGTCACCACGATGTAAAAAAGATGTTGAGACTCTAGAAAGAGTACAGAGCAGAGCAACAAAGATGATTAGGGGACTGGAGGCTAAAACATATAAGGAACGGTTGCTAGAATTGGGTATTTCTAGTTTAACGAAGAGAAGGACAAGGGGGGACATGATAGCAGTATTCCAATATCTCAGGGGCTGCCATAAAGAAGAGGGAATTAAGCTATTTTCCAAGCACCTGAAGGCAGGACAAGAAGCAACGGGTGGAAACTCATCAAGGAGAGAAGCAACCTAGAACTAAGGAGAAACTTCCTGACAGTGAGAACAATTAATCAGTGGAACAGCTTGCCTCCAGAAGCAGTAAATGCTCCAACACTGGAAGTTTTTAGAAGAGACTGGACAGCCATTTGTCCGAAATGGTGTAGGGTTTCCTGCCCGAGCAGGGGGTTGGACTAGATGACCTCCAAGGTCCCTTCCAACTTTACTATTATTATTATTATTATTATTATTATTATTATTATTATTATTATTATTATTATTATTATTATTATTATTATTATTAAATCCCCAAAATTAATAGAATTAATGGAAGCTGCTAAAAATGTTTTTATCCAAGCTATGATGATTATATCCCCTTTCACATCCTGTATACTTTGATTTTCATTGGTATCATCTGTCCCATATGTTTACATTATTTAAAAAATGCATTTTGTGGGAAATTTTAAACATACCCTTTTTCTCTTCTGAGAAGTGGAAGATAAAACAAATTTAAGCTTATTTTGGCATTGGGGATAGGCATATACTGTACATGATTTTTAGATTCATACAATACCCCAAAACCAGGATTATATAATTCCTTATTTTGGAATGTTGATTCAAAGATGATTCATATGCAGAAATAGCTGTTTTCAAATCAGACCGAACATCTGAACTGCCCTAATAAAGTTTGAATATCCAGTTTGAACTGCATAATATATAAAATATATAATATAAAATGCATTATCTACCTCAATTACAAATGACTGTGGACAGTTTACAAAATATAAAACATGACTAATAATAGTAGATATGATGATAGAACAGTTGCAGTAAAATTCAGAATTATTTGACAAATTCTGCAGATCTGAATTTTGTTTTATTCAGACTTCCCCAGTATTGAAAAGAAATAAGAGTATCTAATCTTTTGTTTTGCATGAGTATAAATAACAATAAGTTATTTATACTCAGATATTACCTTACAATGAAAATGAGGGAGTATATACCTTAATTTTGTTGCTTGGGTCACCTTATTTCTAATAAGAATAACCTCTTTTTTAGCCTTTTATCATTTATCATGAAACAGGTTATGGGCTTCTTAACTGCAGGGATATAACTTCTATTGGGAGAGAAATGATAACAATTTGTATAGCTAAATTCAGAAGGATATCTTTATACACAAAAGTTCATTTCCTTAAACAAAAACCTATTAAAAGTGTATATGCTTTTTAAATGAAATACACAGTTTAGAAATAAGGGCTAGGCATAAAAACCTGTTTAGCATACAAGAATCTCCAGGGTGTTGGCATTGCTCTTTAATAACATCCATATATATTATTACAGCAAACTGAAATCTTATACAATGTCTTTCTATCACATTCAGAAGATGAGGGGATTGTACCATTGCTTCAGGCAACATCAAAGAATTTACATAATGACAGAGAGAAATTGTGTCACAACCTTGACCTACAATTCTCAGCTGCATTATATCAGCTTTCTTTTAGATATTTTAATTGACAGACTTTGTCTCAATCAAATAAAGTCATAATACATTCAGCAAATATATATTTATGGAGTTCTTTACACACTTGTCAAACCTTTGTTTGCCAGGCCTGTAATGAAGAATTCACTTTTCTTTTGGCTTGTCAAGGCAGCTTGTATCTGAAGTGGAAGTTTTGGGCTTTGGAAACAGCCTGAAACATTTTTATGCTTTCACTTTATAATCTGGTTTATATTTGAAGGAGATTTCCACTCACGTCTCTTTATAAATATTTAGGAGGCTATTCACCCATGTTTTTAACAAGTTAAGTTCTGCTGCAGGGGAAGTGAGATAAAGGAGTGATACCTAACATTACTTGCTGATCCAGATGAAAAAAGTGTGAAAAGCTTTACAGAACTAAGAACATGTGATTTGTGAAGGGAAGAAGCTGGGAGAAAGTATATTTTATAGTTCTATAGAAACACAGAATGTTTTATCTAATAGTATATCACAACAGAGATGGAAAGTGTCTGTCTGAATAGGCAAGGAGGAATGATTTAACCAACTGAGGGCATGTCTACACAATCACCAATTCTACTCCCCAAAAGCAGTAAAAAATGATCCACATCTTCCCAAATCTGTAATTTACTTCCATTCTCGAGAAACTGCAGTTTGTTCCCATACTTACAAAAATCCAATAAGTTCTTATGAAGGAGAATTACAAAGCAGTCAAGCCACCCCTTCTTTCAAAAGACCTGCTTGAATAGTTGAAAGTCAGGAATTGAAAAAGGGTGAAGCGAGTGTCTTGGAAATAGATAAAAAGATCCTTCATAAAGTCAGTAGAGCCAGGTTGCCAAAAAAGTATCAGCTTTGCTCCACTTTCAAGAGAAACAGATGAGGCTGACTCAGCTATTGAAACCAACTAATCACATAGGTTTTAAACTGGTACCAGGTTGGTGCAGAGATCTCATGTGGAAGGTCTCTAGTTGAAAGGATCTTAATTGGGAATGGTAATAAGAATTTAGGAAAATCAGAAATTCATTTCCACCTCAGATTTTCATAAAGACTCTGAGGAATGTTCAAAACTGATTAAGACAGCAATACTTCCTTATCCTAAGGTTAAATGTGTTTGCCAGCATTCAGTTTTTCAACCAGAGGATCATATTTATAGTTATGCACCTATAAATGCATCACATGTATAAATGTGATGGTGGAAATGACAAATATTTATTATTTTTAAATCCATAATTTTGTTTGTGTGTTCTTTTGTGGCTATCAAATATCCAAAAGGGTACTTGAAAATTTACAAGTAAGGGCTCTCACTTCAGTTCCTGTGATTGGTAAGAGCATCTGAGCTATTCTTACAGAGGTAGCCAATCGCACTGAGCCGATCATGCATTAACCCTGGGAGGAAAATCTTAAACTTATGAGGCAACTTGTTCCATGATTAATTGTTCTAATTGTCAGGAAATATCTCCTTAGTTCTAGGTTGGTTTTCTCCTTGATTCATTTATATCCTTTGTTTTATGTCCTGCCTTTAGGTCCTTTGGAGAATAGACTGACCATTCTTCCTTGTGGCAGCCCCTCAGAGACAAGGAAAAAGTGAGTAGACAAGTTCTTGGAAATCTCTCTGGATAAGGAGAGGATGAGAAATAATCTACATGTGCTCTGGATGGCTGTTCCTCATGAGGACACTGCAGGACTTTCCATGGGTTTGAGAGTAGAGTTTTCTCACAACATGGTGGCGCACTTTAAAGAACACTAGGTTTGCAAACCTCACTTTCTAAACACTTTCAGAAATTGCCTATTAATCATTTTAAAAGTAGTAAAGACCTTCAGAAGAACAGATTTGAAAGTATTTATCTTCAACTCTGAATAAAAAATTATAATATAACTTAAAGATTCTGAAATAACAGCCAAAAACTAAATAAAATGTTGATCTAAAAGAGTTATAACAGACTAAAGGTTCAGCTACATTTGGAATATTGAAACTTTTATAGCAAAATTTTGGAATTAAGCATAAAGAACAAGCAGATTATCTTGAAAAATAGATCTTTGGACACCTGGGAAATTATTTGGGTGAGAAATGTCAAATTTACACAAGCACAGAACTTAAGGGAGAATTTTTATAAAATGTTTTATAGATGGCACCTTGATCCACAAAAAATGTCTTTTATGTACCCTGACTTACAACCTAAATGTTGGAGATGTGGTTGTATGGATGCTACTTATTATCATATTTGGTGGTCGTGCAGAGAGATAAAAGCATTCTGGATTAAGATATGGTGGAATATCCAGAGAATTTTTAAAAGGAGGGTAAAATTTACTCCACAATTATTTTTGTTAGGTATAGTTACTGATTGTGACACAAAGGAGGTTATATTGATGTTAAACTTGATAACAGCTGCGAGGCTGTTAGTAGGACAATATTGGAAGAAGGAATCTTTGCCTACATTGCAGGAATGGTTTCTTAAAGTGTCTCATTTGGCGGAAATGGCAAAGATTTCGGCTTTCTTAAAGGGACAAACGCAAGAGAAATTTCTTGCTGTTTGGGATAAATGGATAAAATTCATACAATTTAAATTTGATATAAAAAAATATATAGTTTTTTCATAATTTTTAACTTTATATATATATATATATTTTCTATTTTATATTCTTTTTTAATAAATTTTTTTAACTTTTTCTTTAATTAAGCCTATATTCTGCTCTGGGAGGTCCTGGGGGGGGGGAAAGGGGGGTTTGGGTAGGGGTGGGGGAAGGGAGGTTTTGTTGGGTAATGTTTGTTTTTTATTTGTATATGTTGTTTTTTGTTTTTGTATTTGTTTCTTATTTTTTGTAAAATTTATAAAACTCTTTAATTAAAAAAAAAAAGAAAAATAGATCTTTGGAGTTTTTTGGAAGACATAAAAAAGAGAAGTAATTTTATGATGATGTGATGAAGAAGAAATTGTTTTGCAATTGGTAATCTTTACCATACAGAGGGTGAAGAATCATTAAATTTATTTATGCTTGTGATGAAGGTTGGAAGTCACTCTTTTATGTTTTTTTATTATATTCTCAATTTTTCTTTTTTCCTTGCAGTTTTATTGTTTCTCATCTCTTTAGTTTGCATTAGATTTTACCATTATAGTCAACATTCCCAATACCTTTATATATTAAAAGAGAAAAATAAAAGAAAAAAATAACCTGCCAGCTCTTTCTTTCAATTATCTGCATGAAAGCATTCCCTCTCACTCAAGAATTTTTACTGATACAGGCACTTTCCCCATCCTCAGATCTCCCTTGAAACAGATTGTATTTTCTAATTTCTGACTGAAATGCTTCCTCATAGTCCCACCCTAGCAATCATTTATACTGCAGATGTATTCCTTTAAAATTCACTCAACACAGATCAGCTGATTTTGCATTAAAACAAACCTCCTCCCTAGCTCCTGCACTTTATCTCAAGGACAAAGATTGGATTTACTTAATCAAATCTGTCTCTGGGATAAAGTCACTAAGAACAAATACAGCAAACGTAGAGGAGTGGCAAGGAAGTCTGAATAATTATTGGCTTCATTCTGAATTGGTTTCATTTTTTTTTTTTTTTTTGCATAGAAGCCACAGGTAGTAAAATGAAGTGACATCATCCTCTTGTGAGAATCAACTTCCCTAAAAGGAGCAGCCAATAGTGTGAAAGGTTATTTTGCCACCTGTTTAAAAAGCCCTCATGCACTTTTTGTTGTTACACAGGTTAACTGTTTTTATTGTTTGAATATAAATCATTCTGAGCACAAGTCAGGGTCAAGGCAAGGATGTGTGCCACAACCACATTTGTACAAAACAAAAGGGATTTTTATTGTGGTCCTGTGACTACCATCTTTCTCATTTTAATTCCCCTACCTAGTGAAGTAAAACACAGTTATAAGGACATCTTGTTTATGAGAAAGAAGTCTAAAATGAATCATTCTAAGTCCTCCATTTTTTTTTTCCATAATGTGTCCTCCTAGTTTGGTTCTCATCCAAGGTAGGAGTTCTGACATGCCAAGTGCTCCCCACCCTGAAAGTCTGAGTCTGATATAGTGTGTGTCAAGTGAAGATATTTTTTTGTCATGATGATGAACACTTTCATTTAATGAAGTGGATATTTTCTGCAATTAGGTGCTGCATCATTATGTCAATCACCAAACAAGATGCTTTGCTTTCTGAGATAACAGTGTTTGCTCACAGCTACTGTAAAGTAAGATGAAGTGTTTTCCTGCTCTGTGCATAAACAGAAGGAGATAATTAAAGAAACCTTAAGATAAAACACATAGAGGATCTTTATAATTAAAGACCCCCATTTTAATACATCAGTCATCTAGTAATTAGTAATTTAATAGCAGCTGTCTAAAAGTTTAGCAAGGTATCTTTATGAGATAATGTTTTTGTCTGTCATATTTCAGGCTTTCATTATTTAAAATTATATTTACAAACATGGTTAGTTTTATCTGGCCACACTTAAGCAGGGTGCATGGCTTTTGACCATACCAAGCTTAAAATGTTGTCAAATGTCTTTTGATGTTTTAGTTTCTCCTATTTTGTTTTTGAATATTCTTTATCCTTGTAAAGCTCTTTGTGAAGTGTCTTTCTCCCCACCCTCATATGATACTCCTAGAACGGAGGTATCAAACTCGCAACATCACATGATGTGTCACAATGTATCGCAACTTGTCATTGATGGCAATGGGGTGGGTGAGGTTTTGCTATGATGCATCCGGCCTGCAGGCCGGCAGTTTGACACCCCTGTCCTAGAAGATTAAGAGGATCTAATCAAGTTTTGGTCTTTTTTTTTAATGGGTAATGTTTTTAGTTTGACATGGGAAATATAAGAGAGAAATCTGTTTTGAGAAGTTATAGAAGTTATAGTGGATTATTGCATATGTCAAGTAAATTCTAAGTTCTACTTTAAAATGGAAATAGGATTGCAAACCTAAAGAGTCAATAAACAATAATAAAGGTCAACTATGCTGTGAAATCTCACAAAATGTATGGTGTTGTTATGTAATAAATGATGGACTGAAGTCTTGGAATTTGTTCATATTCTCTGCTTAGTATTCTCTGTGTATCAGCTAAAGTGATGAAGATAAGGTGGTTTGAGTCTTTGTTTTGACTCTGTATCCATATTGAAAATAATTTTGTTTTACCTCTCAATTCTGGTTCCTAGAGTTCAAAGTGTATAATTAGTTGACAGGTCTGCAGTTTTTCAACAGTAAACCAAACAAATGGAATACTGTAGAAATGAAACTGACAAAAGTCTGGTCATTTTTTTTTTAAAGGAACTGGCTTCAAAAAACCAAGGCAGAATAAGTTCCACTAACTTAGGTGATTTTTGCCTTTATTGCCCTTTATTCCCACAGCTGAGGCTTAATCATCTTTAGCTGTTCCAATTGAAATATTTACCACTTCTCTTTATTGCCTTTTTGTTTTGACATAGCTACGATCTAGTCAGTTTCTGTTGATCACTTGGAGTAGCTACAGGTACCATGGTACCTGGTCACAACTCTCCCTGACCATTTTGATTTGGGTTGCAGGACAACTGGACATCTTCCCAAATTATTCTGCTTTCCATATTGGGCAATATGCAGACACAGATTTAGTGCTCTATTAAACAATCACAAGTCTGTGATCAAGCTGAACTGGGAAAAAAGCTAGGTCCAATTGTGTAATGTAGAAAACTACATGTTTTTTGTTGCTTCTGCAAATAAGGGATTTCACAAATTATTACTTTGATGGAGAAGAAATGCTGCCATATTGCCTATTCCATTCCAGTTCTAAACTTATCTATGGGAGCCCATCTCAAGGACAGAACTATTCTAACTGCCAGCCCTACTTTTTCCTTATAGTATTAGTGAACAATGGGATTTTTTATCAGCAACTCCTTCTCATTTCACCTCATGTTTTCCATCAGTAAAGCTAATCTGGGCACAAGGTTAGGTCCCTTTCCCAGAATGCTGGACCCATGTTCAGAAATAGCTTGACTGACAAGTCAGAGAAACAGAACATTTCTGTGTCTATATCCTATTAGTCAGGAAACTTGACAAGTAGCTAAATACTCCAATGAAGCATCCACCTACACCAGGCATGTCAAACCCGTGATGTCACATGACGTTGTGCGATGTATCACAACTTTTTTCCCCATTGCCAGCAATGGGGTAAGTGCGGTTTTAGTATGATGCATCCAGCCCGTGGGCTGGCAGTTTGACATGCCTGACCTACACTTTTTCAATCCTTCCCCACTCGTTATTAGCAAGAACAAAGAGTAGTTGTTTTCCTATCAGAAAGTGACCCTTGATTCAGGGGAACTGAAACTGGAGTTCACCAGTTATTTTCCTTAACTATCCCACATTAAAATAGCACTGATTCTCAGCCTTGCTACTGTAGCAAAATTGGGACCCACAATAACGGTAACAAATTTTATATGATATATTTTTTACGACAGCTCAAAAACTCCTAGGTAGCACTTTAATGCAGCCATCTGGCTGTGTCTTATGTCATTCAAGATTTAATGTACCTTCTCCATGTCTTCCTTTACCCTCCTTAATTCTACAATTAAGAGCTCTAATTGCTATAGTATTATTTATTTAGTTAGTTAGTTTGACTTAGGTGCCACCCACTTCCAATTTATTATTTTAATTAACTAAGAAAAACACTCCATCTGCTCCAATTCCCTTCCCATTTTGGCTCCCCTTTTTACACCTTCTTCAGTTCTAGAATATCCTTAAGGTGTAATGGCCAAAATTATCAAAATCCCTTTCCTGCTAACTCCAAGAGGAGAACAATGGGATTTTTCATCTTGTAATGCATTATTTTATACTTGATTACAGTGAACTGGATATGTCACTGAAGTTCACTCACTGAGTTTGGAGAGATAATTCTGGAACTCTCCACAATCCTATTTTGAATTTATTTATGGCTGATTTGTTATTACTGGGGATCATGGCTACTTTCTCAGTTCGAACGCCACATCATTGGCATAATACTTAAAAAGCAGGAGTCTGAATTAGCAGTGGGGTGGGACATCATGCATAACTTCTCATTTTCATAATTGCTCATTTATTTCTACTCTCATTTTCTAGTTTTTAACCAATTGCCAAAGCATGAAGGATCCTGTCCTGTAATCCCAGCAATTCAGTTTGCTCAAAAGCCTTTATTGTAGTCAAAAGTCTTTTTGAAATGACAGTTGGATTCCTTCTAGTTCAAACCTTCCAAAAGGTATGTGGATAACCTTGGGAATAGATGGGAAGAGATACTGCCTATGAAAAAGAAACTCTGAAAGAATACAGGGAGTAAACTGTTGCTTTTCAGACCAAAATAAGTAAATAAGTTATTACTTACGTATATTCCCATAGCCCCTTTCTGCCATCCAGAGTTTCATTATCTTTTAAGAGTTGTTTAGACTATCTTTTATAAAATTGCATGTAGCCCTTATAAAGGTGTAGCAATCAGCAAGGTCATGTCAGAAACCCTAGGATCATACCTGCCTTACAACATTGTGTCCCTGTGACTATTGGAGTGAACCATGAGAAGAATCCACTGCATAGGTCCTTCGACATGATTTATATATTTTCATGTTGTCCCATTTGCAAGGGCAAAGCTCTTATTCCAATTTTACTGTTGTGTGGAGCAGATAGACCTGCACTAATATTATACTGTATATGTGTGTAGCAAAAGTCTGAATCTCAGGCAAACAGATTATTATAGTGGTTTTTCAAATCCCCCCACCCCACCCCTCTTGTACCTCCTATTCATGTTTGCTTAAATTAAGATACATTCTTTCTCAAAGATTTCTTTATAGAATTATTCTGATATGCAGAGCCTCTTTCCCCTAGTCCTTGCTATTGTTGCTTGCAGAGTTTCAGAATGCCTGCACAGAAAAGGGATTTTAAAATATTTATCAGCTCAGGCACTGTCAGTTTTCTCCGGAGACTGTCACCTAGAGAAGTGATGTGGATGTAATGTCTTTTATTGGTATTGTTCCCATTAAATCAATTGCAGCTGACAGGGCTTGTTCAAAGAGCCATTGTGCCATTGGTATTCTGTGCAGAAAAGAATGACAATAATTATTGTTCTTGATAGGACCATTGCTTTCCAGTGGTACGTAGCCAACAGCTTTGGGCTAGATGTTTCATTTTTTTCAAAATGCTTCACTTAAATACTTCTATTTTTTTTTTAAAAAAAAGGTATATTTTCTCCCCAAACTACTTTTTGTTACATTGCTTTTCAACTACTATCTTTTTTGACTTTCTATTTGCTATATTTTCTCTTTTTTCTGGTTAAATTTCTAAAGCATAAAATTGATCTTCATCAGAGGGTATAAGCTTATTTATTGCAGCTGTGTCCATGCTAAGCCAATTTTGGCTGATTTGGCAGCTAATTACTCTCCATAACAATTTTTTTTAAATAAAAGGTCAATTGATCAATCTATTCAGTGGAAACTCCCTCAGATGACAGTGGAATCAAAGAAGGTTCACTGAGATTGGCTGGGCTGGCTATGCTGAACAGCAATGAGAACTTAAATCAAGGTTTTAAGATTTGTCATCCTTTTCATTGTTTCGTTTATTTATTTATATCCTTCCTTTATTATTATTTTTAGAAATAATTCAAGGCGGTGAACATATCTAATACCACTTCTTCCTCCTATTTTCCCCAAAACAAAAACCTTGTGAAGTGGGTTGGGCTGAGAGACTATGACTGGTCCAAAAATCAGCCAGCTGGCTTCTGCAAGGAAGAAAACACATGCATATGGGGGCAGGGAGAACAAGAGAGTGAAATAGCTGAAGATCTTTGCTTCCAGGAGGAAAAATGGGAAGAAGGGTTTGAGCACAAAGGAATGAAACCAGCTTCTGTTCCTTTTTAAGGAACAAGGGGAAAGGGGCTTATTGCTAGATCTAGCTTGAGAAAGGAGGGATCTTCATCACTGCTAAATAGAAGTTTGCAGCCACAATAACAAAACATAATTTTCCTGCAACTTTCCTGAGCAGCCCAGTGGCTGGCTGGCTGGCTTTATAATGAGTTTCAGCCAAAGAATGTAGAGGGATTGGCCTTTAGGACAGGAGAAAAAGCTGCTACAAAGACAAAGGTCAAATAAATGAGGTCCAACTCCAAGGTAAGAGTTAATATTTCATAGTAGCCCCTCCCTAGTTCACAAAAGATAAAGGGAGGGAGTGGGGAAGCACATTCAAACTTCCAATATGTTCCATATATATTCTCATAAATAGTATGGCATGGTAGGCAAGTATAGGAAAGCAACTGTGTAGATGTGCCGTAATACAGAAATGCATAACATTCCTAATGCATTACAGTAGACACAATCAATAAATAATACCCCAATCAAGGACTGCTAAACAATTTAACAGTAAACAGCTAACCAAACAACCACCAAGACCAGTCTCATCAACCCTGAGAGGACAAGCCTCCAGAATACGAAATAAGAGCAAACTCCACTCCCTGCTAGAACTGATGATACTGCCTACTTTGGTAATGAAACAATCTGCAAGAAAACTAGCAAGTTCAGACAGTATCAAGAAATGCATGGGAATGCATTTCTATCTTACAAGAGTGACATTCTATGGATCTAGATACAAATGCAGCTGTCAGTTAGCTTTTATATGGTCTTCAGTCCAATTTCAGATATCTTTTACAAGAAATCAACTATTGAATGAAAAAAATCTGATCTGCCTCTTCACAACTAGCAGGGGGGGGGGAAGTGGGAAGGTTGCTAGAGTGAAGAAGTAGGGATAACAGGGAAAAAATGTCAGGTAGAATAATGACCCAGCCACCCAACTTGTAGTGTGTTTCTCAACAGATTATTTTTGTAAAAATATTGACCTTGATCAAAATAAAACAAAACCTGGTCCATCCTAATTATGTGGAACATCTAGTGCAGACATGTCAAACTTGCGACGTCACATGACGTCATGCAATGTATCGGAACTTTTTCCCTATTGCCGGCAATGGGGTGGGCGCAGTTTCCCGGTGACGCGTCCGGCCCACGGGCCGGCAGTTTGAAACCCTTGATCTAATGGATTCAAAACATGCAGTAATTAGTGAGTGAACAAGTGGAAGGGACTTTCACATTAATAAGATACTTACAACTAGAAGAGAAACACTAGGAAAAGACCATTCAGCCATCTTCTTAAATGGTAAATATGCTACATACCTGTAAGCATTGCACAAGTCACAGAAAATGAAAGTCACTTTTGCTGGAAATCAATGTCCATTATTGAGAGAATATGGAGTTCTCCACAGACAGAATAAAGAGAAGGGACTTGGATGGTGAAGCAGCTGACTGTATGTAGTGGCTGTACAAAGATGATAATCCAAGTAAATCAAACTTAAATTGTTTCAAACAATGGATGAGAAAGATGACAGTGTGTCTAAGGAGCAACAAGTTGAAGAACCTTGCTTTGCAAAGCTATTTATTGAGTTCTCTTATACTTCCAGCAACAAGAAACCTTTAATATAGTAAAAATATCCATTCTTCCATCCTGCCTCTCCAAGCGTGGGCTATGTGTATTTTGAAGATTAAATTTTATCAAGAAGAAACTTAGATTATGAATATATCCTTCTCCAACTTCAGTATTATAGTTGAAATGATTTTTTATTAGCAAAGAATAAGTTAGTGGATTAACAAAGCACCTTAAAATAGACTTGTATTCATAGTTCTATTCATGTAAATTGATTCATTGAATCATAACAATGCTCTATAGTATGTCCCATCAGCTGTAATATTTTTCCCTTTGATTCCTACTATGATGTCTTTGTTATTCTGCCAAACACCTTTTTTTTTCCAAACTCGTTTTGTAAGAAAAGTCTTACTTGGTTTATTGATGCTGCTATCCTTCATGCTATCAGAGATTACTGGAAGCTTTACGCAGCTTCAGTCATGCATATCTTCCTTCTGCAGACTTCAAAATAGGTCACTTTCCCTGGCTTTATGCTTCTGATCACTGCAAGAACGTGAAGAAAAAATGTGTGTAAAATCAGACCAAATCTACTTACAACTCTGTGAAACATGGCTCCATGCATGATGCATGTAGAATTGCCCTCTAAGATCTTTGGAATTTTAGACACAACATTTAGTCTCAGAGACCAAAAAAGTTGTATATTCTATTCATCTATAGAAGATAAGACAATGTGCCTTTTTTAATAAACACATCATTACTTTCTCATAGCAAGAGAAGATAGAAGCAAGTTCCAGTCTAGGGTAATGTTATCTTTACCTGAAAAATTTGGGGCTGCCTAGTATTGCTTAATGGTTGTGCATTTGATTAAAACATTTTTTTGGCCCCAATGTGTAAACAATAACTTAAGTAGTTATAGACATCATAAGTAATTATATACAAATTATTGTATTATTAGAAACATGTTGGGGAAGATTTTCATAGTTCATTTTTATGGACAGCAAAAATGTTGTCAATATTGAAATTCCAAGAACTTTAGAATATTGTTTTAACAGATCTAAAATAGCAGTATCTTTTGATTTTAAGATGAACAATTTCAACTAAGGATTCTTTTTCATGCTCATTGCACATTTCAACAAGTATTCAGGAGAAATGTCTATGAAGATTCTCAGTCATCCAGGTAATAGTTGTATCAACAATGGTTTTTAAACTCATTCCCAGGAATTTCACCAACTCACTGGTACAGGTATGTGGATGATACTTGGCTCAAGATTAAAACACAGGAAGT
Source organism: Crotalus tigris (assembly GCF_016545835.1). Taxonomy (NCBI): domain Eukaryota; kingdom Metazoa; phylum Chordata; class Lepidosauria; order Squamata; family Viperidae; genus Crotalus; species Crotalus tigris. The sequence continues at coordinate 1,046,445 of NW_024097182.1, read as the reverse complement.
GGAATCCTTCACCAACACATCAACTCTGTGGACAGATACTGTACATTAGGTTTGCATGGGAAAATGTTAAGGAAAACTATCTGGGTTTCCTGGAGTGTGCTGTGCACAATTAAGGAAGACAGAGGCCTTAACATTGAAGTTTACAGAAAATCATCCCACACTGATTAATATTTGCATTTTAATTCTCACCACCCACTGAAACACAAATTGGGAGTGATCAGAACCCTCCACCACAGGGCTGAAAGTTTGCCTACCAGTAAAGAAGGAAAAGAAAAAGAACTAAGACACATGAAGAATCCCTCAGAACTTGTGACTATCCTAACTGGGCCCTTATCAAATGCAAAAAAAAAAAAAAGACCCAGCATGAGCTCCTGTACTACAGACAAGGAAGGAGAATAACAAATAGAGCAAAGTTGTTATTCCATATGTTGCTGGAATATCTGAAATGTTCAGGAGGATTTTCAACCAACATCACATACTTGTACTTTTTAAGCCCAAGAATACATTAAGGCAGAAACTTGTCCACCCCAAGGATAAAACACCTAGATACAAACTGAGTAATGTGGTATATGCAACACAGTGCAGTGAGACGTGTGCAGATCTGTACACTGGTGAAACAAAGCAACCGCTTCATAAGCCCATGGCACAACATAGGAGATCCAACCCATCAGGGCAAGGTTCAGTGGACCATCTGCATTTGAAAGATAAGAGTCACTCTTTTTTTTCCCAAACAATTTTATTGGTTTTTCCATTTTTGCACCAAGATGCTTAAGAACCAACATAATCAGCTGAATATAATAACATCATAAATATACAGCTCAAATAATACTCTTTAAAATTTCCCTCTCTATCAATTAGAATAATATAGTCAAATTAATACATTTCTAAATGAAGTTCATTTGTTAATACATTCCTAAATAAAAATTCCATTAATCAATAGAAGTTATCAGCAACTCATTACCTATCTAAATCAAAATCCTGTTTTTAGCTATTATTAATTTCCAAATACCATATCCAATTTAGCCTTAGACATACATATTATTTACCATTTGGGTGTCTCTAACTTCTCTTATTTAAACATATTATTTCCATAATTACATTCTTACATTTCTCAACTATACTCTGTTTCTTATTCAGTAATTCTTCATTTATTAATTTGATCTCTTCCATTATTGCAATCTTTTTCTCATTATAGCTCCACAAATTAATTATCATGCCTAATAATAAAAAAACATAAGAAAATAGAAAAAAATAGTAAAAAAGAAACAGACCAAGAGGAAACAAGAGAAAAGGAGGAAGATCTATTATTCCAAAGAGTATATTCTTACTATATTTCAATACTAAATTCTAAATCTTATCCTAATAACACTTTTTAAAAATCCAAATCCAAATCCATCCACGTCTCTATAAAGCCTTTGCAAACCATAACTGTAATCTTAAATTCCATATTTATATCTTATTCTAGCTTTCTTTCTATTCCAAACAGGTTTCCATAATAAAGACTCTAGATCCACAAATAAGTCTCCCTTCATCTCTTGCCGTAATACGTAAACCAAAGGAGAGTCTCCCATTGTCCATTTTAATAGGCTAGTAACAAAGTTGTAGTGATTTTTGATAGCTCGTAATTGGACCTCAATCCCCATCCTTTTTGAAGTTGCATGTACTGTAGTTTAATTGCAGTCACTTTTGAATCATCCAAAATCTGAATGGATTGTATATAAAATGATGTATAATCCTTTTTAGTGTTATTTTGTTCTTCTTCTGTTGATTTTTTATCTGTCAAGAAATCAGTTGGATTCTGCACATCAGCTTGCCCTTCTGAGGATGTAGGTTGATAATCCAGATGTGAATTTAATTCCTCCATCTCAGTAAGTTGTAAGTAAAGTTGAGGACAGGTCTCTTGGGTATATAACCCCTCTACTGTTTCTTGGCCTGCAAAGTGCTCATTTATACCTTGTGCTTTAATTTGTCATTGAAAAATAATCTCTTTTGTACAGGCAACTATTAGCTCAGTATTTTCAAGAATTTTATCCAATATATACTTGTAGTTAAAGTCTAGGCAGGGTTCCTCCATTTCAGTAATGTTTAGAGCCATTATTCTTTTGGTGGAGGCTGTATTTAATAACAATCAGTCAGTATCCGCCCCCACCCAGCTGTACAGCTTCTTTATCTTTTCCTTTTTGTGATAATTCAAAGGTCAAAGTCAAACTTAGAGTCCAAGAAAAGGAAATAACAATTGCAGTGGGTAATTTCACAAGATGTCCCCAAAGGGTTAACCAGTTATTCAATCTTTCCAAACCCCCAGTAAAAATAATTTCTTTCCTCTTTTCCTTCTTTTCTTCAATTAACAAAATAGTAAAGAATAAAAGAAAGCAATATTCTCCAAATAACTAGCATATTAAGTCTCTATAACAGGATTTTTCGGAACTTCAGATGTCCAAAAATAAAATCAACCATTAAAAAGTAGAAATTATTTTTTCTTTTGTTCCAATGCTTTTCTTCCCCCATCAACAACGCCACTTTAACAAAATAGGGAAATAGTTCCAAAAAGGCTTTTCACAGGAGTAAATAGGAAAAGTAGAGGCAAGGAAAGGTCTCACTGAATCTTCCACAGTGGTTCTATTTCGCTTAGATGTTCTTGTGGCTTATGGCTGGTGCAGCTAAGTGATCGGCCATTTTACTGACCGATCTTTATTTCATCAGCCCAAAGGAGCTTACTCAGACTGCAGAAGACGACGACGCCCTTCTGCAGTCAAACGAGGAGCTTTCTCAATGGTAGTCGCCTCTCCAGGGCGACTTTCCACCCAATCAAGGGTCCACCAGTGGAGGAAACTCGGCTGGCGAAGAGACGAATCTCTTCGCACGACCACAGCACCGCGACCCAGAACCGGAAGCCAAGAGTCACTCTTGGATAGAGGGGACCATTTGTTTGAAAGAGGGGTAACATGTTAACATTGAGCAGCCCTCTCTCAACAGAGGGGGAGGGGGATACAACATCATCTATCTCTAATCTACAACACAGTCAACAGTTCAAGGAAGGCTCCACTCCCATTTGCACTACTCAGGCAACCCTGACGACACAGATAAACCTCCAGGTGGCTTCAATGACACCACCTATCCCCAATTTACAATGCAATCCTTTTGGCTGTTCCAAGAAGATTTCACACCTCTGATTCAGGTGACCCTGAGGTCACAGATAAAACCCCAAGTAACCACAATGGCTCTCACAGAGTGTTAAGACCAGTTGACTGCAAAAGAAAACACAATCTTTCCATTTCCCCACCACCACCACCACCATCCTGTCAGAACCTGTCATTCCCCCTTCCACCAACTCATCTCAACTGTCAATAACTGTCCTCCCATTTCCCACAATATCCAATACAACTGATGAAGCTTCTAAGATACGAAGAAGTCTGTTTTCAAATGCCCCATAGGCACCCAAGCATTTTTCACCTGGATGGAGAAATGACGGAGACTGGAAGCTTCGTCCATTTGCAAATAAGGCGCTTGGAGACAGAGCGAATCGCTCAGTTTCTAAGCGCTCCATTCACAAGTAGAAAAAGCTTCCAGTCTCCCTCTGGGTGAAAAGTGCATGGCGCATTCAGATTGCCTACCTCCCCCCCATCTCTGCCTCCATGCTTGGACATACCTGTGCTGCACTAGGGGTTATCAAGCTGCAGCTGCTGCCAGACATCATCAGCTCCCATGCACTCGCTACTGCTTGTGCTTATTTTTGGGGTAGGGCTTATATTAGTCCCAACCCCCCAAAAATAGTCTAGGGCTTATTTTCAGGGTGGCTCTTATTTTCGGGGAAACACAATAATATAATATATTGGGGATTTTCACAAAGATAATTTCTGTTTCTTCTGTGGTTGTCTCATTTGGTTTAATATTCATACTGTTGGTAAAATGATTTGGTGAAAACAAGGCTTAAACATTGATGTAATATTGAATCTTGGAATGTATGGATTTATGAGGACCTTTAGATTCATGATGAAAAAGTGTACCTGAAAAGACTGTTCAGCTTTGACAGATATTGCTATATGTAAAATCTTGAACTGAAGATCATGTTATTCTCTGCTTTTGAAATGGATCTTTATTGACATAAAGACTGAATAATATTATTCCATATAATCAATGTTTAATTGCTTAGTTGCTATGTATATCTATTTCTAATTATTTTCTGTTGCTTTTACACATTGGATTATCACCATTTCTTTCTTTTTGTACAGTATTCTATTTTTCTAAAAAAAAAAAAACCTGCTTAATGAGGGCTTCCTTTTCCTCTGGAGAATACATCAAATAGTTTACAAAATGAACAGGACAGATCATGAAACCATACAGGACTATATCACAGAAATCATTCTCAAGATTTAAAGTGAGAAATAGGGAAGAATGTGTTATATTCACAAAAACTAAAGAATTGTGATACTTTACATAACTTGTCCTATAAATGTTGTGGTTCCCTTTGTGAATATATTTTGTGGATATGTATAGAATATTGGACCTAAGTGCAAGGTTTGGTTTAAATAACTTGCTAAATCAGTGGTGGCGAAGCTATGGCACGGGTGCCAGAGGCGGCACTTGGAGCCCTCTCTGTGGGCACATGTGCTGTTGCCCCAGCCTTGCCTCCCCCGCGACTCCCTCATCAGCAGCTTCCATGGAAGAGAGTCACCCTCGAGTATGGCCTACACGGAGCAGCACAGCCAAGAACATGGCAGCCAGGCAGCGTAGACAAGACTCTGCCCTTACACTTCATCACGCACAATTGATGCTGCGGGGCTCGGGCAGAGGATGTGGCCACCATGGCGCTGCTGGGCTGCCTGGGTGATCTACGGCAGGCCCTGGATACGGTGAGTGGCCCTGTGGGCAGGTGGGGTGGGGGCAGAATGGGGGTGGGGCAGGGGGTGGAATGGGGGAAGGGCCAGTTTTTGGGCACTCGGTCTCTAAAAGGTTCACCATCATTGTGCTAAATGAAGGGTTCCTTTTCTTTTGGAATATACATCAAATATTTAGAAAAAATAACAGAACAGGACTCTGGAAATACAAGTCAAAGGTCACTCTGACTTAATCATGTTAGCTAAGAAATACACCTTGCATAAAAAAAATCTTACTCTACTACAGTAATCACTATTTCTAAAGTAGAAGTATAAATAAATAGTATTTATATTTGACTTGAACAAACAAAGAATGAAATTGTCATGGATTAGCATTATCCTAATTCTGTTTGAGCAACCCCTTCTTCCTTCCTGAGGTGAATATTCCAGAACTCAGGAACTCAGGGAGGTAAGATGAAGCCCACACACAAGGCTATATAGAACTTCCCGAGGTTAGAACAAGAAGAAAACATCAAAATAGATAGAACACTTTTTTTCAATTGGGATTTTCATAATGCAGGATGATTGAAAACACTGGACAGTGAAATATATGATAGGAGAGGTCTAGTCATTATCCTGCAAAGGTAAAAATAGATGGTTTTTAATTTCTGTTTCATGTTAGAACTGTGGGTTTAAGACAGGAGCCCAAAGATTTTTATTTTTTATTTTGGATTGGCATTGAAAAGATTCTCATTCAGGCCCTATGAAGATTTCTTCATTTAATAAGCTGAGAAGAAATGCATTTGGTTTATATTTTACAGTAAGTTTACCTAATCTGCACTTTTGGGATTTACAGACTAATATCGATATTTTTCTGAACTCTTGTACTACACAGTTCAGAATTCATGAGATGTGAATAGTAAAAGAACAGCTATGCCAAAATCATGTTTTAGGACAGGAACCCTTGTACTACAGAGCAGTGTGAGGATAACATTCATGCTGGTGATTTTGAATGTTGGATAATTCACTTCATTGGGGTGCAACGCTGATTCTAATTTCTGTTTCATCTAATTTCTGGAACTACATGGAGTATCTAGAAACTCTCCAAAAATAAAGCAAAGCAATGTTGCCAGTTCTGCAGAATTACAGACCAATCAGTCTGGGGGCAATGTAAATATATATATATATATACATTGCTTACTGGTGTACACCGCTTAGAGAGTGCTTGCACTTAAAGCGGTATATAAGTCTCATAAATGACTAAATAAATAAATACCTGGGAAGATCCTGAAAAGATAATCAAGCAACAAAATTGCAAACAGCTAGAAGCAAATAAAGTAATAACAAAGCTGGCAGGAATAGCCAACACCCCAGAAGATAAGCTCGAGATCCAAAAAAATCTTAACAGACTTGAGCACTGGGCCCTATCTAAGAAAATGAAATTCAACATAGATAAAAGTAAGATTCTACACTTAAATAAGAAAAACCAACTATATAGGTATAGACTAGGTGAAACTTGGCTTAACGCTAGTAATTGTAAGAGGATGAAACCCATGAATGGAATGAACTGATGGATGGATACAAATTGTTCAAAAGAAACGGGTCTACAAAGAGGAGGGGGAGTTGCACTATATATAAGAGAATAGTACATATCTGCAGAAATGCACATGATCAAAGATAAAATCTCTCCAGAATGTATATAGGTCAATATAAAAGAGAAAAAAAGTAACATTACCATAGGTCAGGGGTAGGCAACCTTGGCTCTTTTATGACTTGTGAACTTCAACTCCCAGAATTCCTGAGCCAGCATGCATGGATGAGGAATTCTGGGAGTTGAAGTCCACAAGTCATAAAAGAGCCAAGGTTGCCTACCCCTGCCATAAGTGTATATTACAGGCCATCCAACCAATCAGAAGAAATAAATGAACTCTTTGCCAACCAGTTAACAAATGTATGTAGGAAGCATACGACAATAGTAATGGGAGACTATCCAGATATCAACTGGGAGACAAACTGCAGTAAGTGGGAGATCAAAGAAATTCCTAACCAACCTAGCCAACAACTTTATCACTCAAAAGGTGGAGGAAGGAAGTAGACATAAAGCTATACTGGACTTAATCCCTATAAATAGAGAAGAAATGATAAGAGTAAATTGAAATTACCGGAACCTTGGGTGAAAGTGACCACATCATACTGGAATTTAATGTAATGCAAACTAATAGAAAACAATCCAACCAATGTCCTAAACTTCAAAAGAGCCAACTTTAACAAACTCAGGAAGCACGTAGGAAAGATCCCATGGAATGAAAATCCTAAAGGGGAAAGTAACCCAAGAAGCGTAAGAACCTCTGAAAAATGTGATCACAAAATCTCAGAGCAGCATGATACCAGAGAAAGAAAAACAAGAAATCCAAGAAGAAACCAGCATGGCTGCACAAAGTTCTCTCTAACAAACTAAAAGACAAAAAGGACAAATACAAAAAATGGAAAGAGGGGCACATAACTAAGGCCAATTATCAGCAGACAGCCAGAACATGCAAAGATGAAGTCAGGAAAGCAAAGGCTCAGAACAAACAAAGACTTGCAACAGAAATCAAGGATAATAAAAGAAGTTTCTTCCAACATATTAACAACAAGAAAAAAGTCAAGAAAACTGTAGGCCCATTAAAGAGAGAAGATGGCAAGGAAATTACAGGCAACAGGGAGAAAGCAGAGCTGCTCAACTCATACTTTGTGTCAGTCTTCACACAAAAAGAAAATATAGCCCAACACACCCCAAAAAAACACTGCAAAGGACATACTAGAAACAAAAATTAAAATAAGCAAGAAAATGGTAAGGGAACACCTATCCAACCTTGATGAATATAAATCACCAGGACCCGACAGATTACATCCCAGAGTTCTGAAAGAGCTGGAAGATGTTATCTCAGAACTGTTGCACCACATCTTTCATAAATCCTGGAGCACTGGGGAAGTACCTGACGATTGGAAAAGGGCTGATGTTGTTCCTATCTTCAAGAAAAGGGAAAAAACGGACCGAGGAAACTACAGACCAATCAGTTAACATCATTACCTGGGAAGATCCTAGAAAAGATAATCAAAAAACAGATCTGCGAACAGAACAGGGGTATCAAACTCAATTTCATCACTGACTGGGCGTGGATGGAGTGGGCATGGCCTACTGAGTGGGCATGGCCAACTCTACATCGTTCATGTCAATGGTGCCTGTGGGGGGCTGGGCCAGAGTGGGACAGATCTGAGGGTCTCTGGCAGAAGGGTGTGGGACCAGGACCACTTTCAGGTGATGATGCATTTCTTCATTCCTAACAAAGGGTGACACCTCCCCAGCATGCACCCAGGGGGTGGGGCCGACGTAGGGGCTGGTTCCTCACTGTTTCCAGACAGCCTTGTGGAGCTAAGACTGAATGCATTTCGGCATAGATGGCCACCACAAAATTGTACATTGGCTTCCTCCCAGCTGGCCTGGGCCAGGGCCAAGGCAGCAGGAGCCATTCCCTCATTATTTCCAAGATGGCTTCGTGGGCCACATGAAACCACTTTGCGGGCCGCATCCGGCCCCCGGGCCTTATGTTTGACATGTCTGAACTAGAAGCAAACAAAGTCATAACTAGTAGCAGCACGTGTTAGTTAAAAACAGATCATGCCAAACCAGTCATATCTCATTCTTCGATAAAGTGACGAAACTAGGAGACCAGAGAAACGCAGTGGATGTAGTATACTTAGATTTCAGTAAGGCATTTGACAAAGTAGATCACAACCTACACCTTGGTAAGCTAGGAAAAGGTGGAATAGAAAACATCACCACCAGATGGATCTGTAGCTGACTGACAAACCGTACTCAACGAGTAGTCCTCAATGGCACTACATCCACTTAGATGAGGGAATTTAAGGGGAACTCATCAAATCTGCAGATGACACCAAACTGACAGGAGTAGCCAACACTCCAGAAGACAAACTCAGGATCCAAAAAGACCATGAGAAACTTGAACAATGGGCACTATCCAACAAAATGAGTTTCAATGTGGACAAAACCAAAGGTACAAATACAGATTGGGCGAAACCTGGCTTAAAAATAGCAGTTGTGAGACGGACCTTGGAGTCCTAGTAGATGATTACTTGATTATAAGCCAGCAATATGCAGCAACAACCAAAAAAGCTAATACAATCCTGGGTTGTATAAACAGAGGCATAGAATCAAGATCACATGAAGTATTAGTACTGCTTCATAAAACGCTAGTAAGACACACCTGGAATACTGCAACCAATTTTGGTCACCATATCAAAAAAAACATTTTGATATCTTGGAAAAAAATCAGAGAAGAGCAACTAAGATGATCAAAGGCCTGGAGACTAAAACACATGAAGAACAGCTACAGGACTTGGGTTTAGCTACTGTAAAGAAAAGAAGAAATAGGGGAGACATGATAGCAGTATTCCAGTATTTGAGGGGCTGCCACAAGGAAGAGGGGGCCAGGTTGTTCACCAAAGCACCAGAATAAAGGACGAGAAACAATGGCTGGAAACTGATCAAAGAGAGAAGCAACCCAGAATTAAGGAGAAACTTCCTGACAGTGAAAACAATCAACCAGTGGAACAGCTTACCCCCAGAAATTGTGGGCACTCCATCAATGGAGATTTTTAAGAAGAGACTAGACATTCACCTGTCTGAGACATTATAGGTTCTCCTGCTTGAGCAGGGGGCTGGACTAGAAGACCTCCAAGGTCCCTTCCAGCTCTATTCTCTTTTCTATCCTATTCTATCTTGGAGTCCTATTCGACAATCACTTAAATTTGAGTTAAGTGTGCGGCAGCAGCCAAAAAAGCCAATGAAATTCTGGGCTGCAATAATAGAGGGATACAATCAAGATCATGTGAAGTCCTAGTACTGCTTTACCAAGTAAAACCACACTTGGAATACTGTATCCAGTTCTGGTCACAATACAAAAAAGATGTTGAGACTCTGGAAAGAGTGCAAAGAGCAACAAAAATGATTAGGGGGCTGGAGGCAAAAACGTACAAAGAACTGTTACAGGAATTGGATATGTCTAATCTAATGAAAAGAAGGATTAGTTGGGACATGGTAGCACTATTTCAATATTTGAGGGGCTCCTACAAAGACCAAGGGATCAAACTATTTTTCAAAGCACCAATAGGCAACACAAGAAACAATGGTTGGAAACTAACCAAAGTGAGAAGCAACCTAGAACTAAGTAGAAATTCTCTAACCATGAGAGCAATTAACCAAGGGAATAACTTGCCTTCAGAAGTTGTGGGTGCTCCATCACAGAAGGCTTTCAAAAAAACAGACCGGACAGTCATTTGTCTGCAATGATATAGGGTCTCCTGCTCAAGCAGGGAATTGAACTAGAAGACCTCCAAGGTTTCTTCCATGTTCTATGCTTTTTAGAAATGGGCTGTGCAGTAGGAAGCAATTTCAAAAGGATTGCTTGGCTTAAATTTTGTTTTGCACATCTTGATTATGGATTTATAGGGTTAGGAACTTGGAAAACATATTTATATGAGAAAAGTGCACCAAAATGCCTTTGTGGATAGAAATGTTTATGAAGATATTATTCATATTTTTTCAATGCACTTTCTTAAAAAAATAAATAAAAACATGGGAGGAAATTGTTGCAGAAATTGAACAGAATAAGTTTAAGAAATATAGAGAAAAAAATGAGTGGAATCAAATCTGACAGATTTGCTCATCTTTTCTACTCCCCATCCTTAAACTACCATAAACAATGAAAGGACTGAGTGATGCCTATACTAATAATAATAAACAACATCCTCCTATCCCAGGTCCTTGCAAAAGATTTGATAGGTGGATAAAAATGCCAAATCCAGTATAAACATGTGGCTGACTGTGCAACCAACATAACAATAAATTAAACCTGTATGCTGCCCAACTTCTCATTTTTCCCCATATGATAAATCAAAACACAGGATTGATTAAAATCCGATTTACAATTTTCATCATCCCATATACACAATAATATTTGATCTAACTTCACAGTGATGAATCAAGCTATCAGTTAATAATGTGCCCACAATACTATTGGGCAGGAGTTAAAGAAAAACCTGGGTACCGTAGCATTAACCTATGTATGAGAAATGCAGGCAGCGTCCATTCTCTCTGATAGTTGTCTTGCTGAGTTACAGTTTATACAATCGTTGCCTGCAATGCTGAATATTTTTTTGTTTTATAACTTATAATACTATAGAGCAACTCAAGGAGTAATATATTATTCTTGTTTTAAGATCAGAGAAGATGGTTTCCATTAAGATAGCAAAACTGATTCTGGCACTAAATATTGAATATGTTTAGTATGTTGTTCAGTTCCCTAAAGCAAAGTATAATGATTGATGAAAAAAATGTGGAGATTGGACAAAAATAAATAGAAGGGTAAGTAATGATTGATGAATGTAAGGCAGTTATATAAAATAATGTAAATGGCCTTTTTTTCACATACATCATATCTGAAACATTTTGCTTTCTAAAATAAAGGTCTTATTCCACAAATAAAAACCTGAACAGAATCTTCAAGGGACACAGTACAATATGACAAGTCAAAGTGGTCTCTCCATGGTGAATTATTTCCACTTATGTCAAATAGACAGGACTAACTTTTTGTCTACCAAACTTCATATATCTCATAAATGCAGCACAGTCTCTGGAGATGGATAAACACTCCTGTTTTTGTAGCCTGACAGTGTTTGCAAAAGTAACGTTCAAACATCAAACCAACAGGATTAATGTTTGGATGAGTTAAGTTTTCTTATTTACTAACTTTGCAGGCCAAAAAAAGACAGATTCCCTCCCCCTGCCGCCCATGGAGATTTATTACTCAGTCCAGACTTTAATGCTTCTGCAACCCAGCCAGTTGAGAAGGAATTGAAGGAATTAAGTCTGCTGTTACTTGGGGAAAAAATGATACAGAAAAATCTAATTCTAAAGGTCTGTACCTGGGAAGTCAAAATCAGATGAAATTGGTCCCTAGAGATGCTTAGGAAATACAGGTGTGGGAAGGATACAGAAACTGCAAGCAGACAACATGTGGTCAGTTAGAATTGGGAAATGAGAAATAGGGACTTTTGACAACAGAAGTCTCTATTTTCTCTTCCAAGCTACAGAAAATCAGGAAAACAAAGTCAGAAAAAAAAGGAAGGAAATAAAAAGGTGTGAACTATTAGTGAATGCACAGAGGCACACATAGGAAAGAGGAGTGAGAATTAGCAGAGAGCCGTGATTAGAAAAAAGAAAATGAAAAGACTGGCCTAGAAAGAAATTCCAGTCCCTACAACTAACAGGAGAAGTGCAGCTTGGGCATAAAAGACTGAAGGGAAAATCTTGAGCAAGTTTTGAGGACAAAAAGAACCTTGCCATTTTACCACAGAAGAAATTCCCCAGTAGATTAACTGCTGGGACAATCAAGGATTAAAAATCCAACAGAAGTGATTGGGTCCAGACAAGCCAATATGAAGGAGGTTCAGTCTAAGAGGAGGAATCAATGAGTCAAGCAGAAGCTCCTTTGACCCAATGCTCATTTGATAGTAAATCTGCTTTATTTTTATATAGTCCTATTCAGTGCAATAAACAGCACAAACGTTTACCAGTTTGCATCATTTTCAGCAACCTAAAAAGAAATATATCCAGAAAGAAAGGGAACAAAACAGAAATTAATTATTACTAGTCAGGGCTATATGCAGAAACATCTGCATAAAGATGTCACTCATACTTTAATTACTTCCCAACTGTATTGCTGCCACATACTTTATATGGGGTTGTCTTTAAGACCACCCAGAAGCTACAGCTCAGTCCAAATGCGGCAGCACATGTAGTTCTTTGCACAGAAGAGCTTGCCTATGTTAAACAGTCTGCTGTGTGATTCCAATTTCTATTTGAATGTGATTCAAAATATTGTTTGTCACCTTTAAAGAAGAACCACTTCTCCCTCGTGGTATCTGCCCATTCCACCAGGTCAGATAGGGCGGGCTGGCTCCAAGTCCTATCCCTTAAACATTGACATCTGGTAAGAGCTTGAAGGTGTGCCTTCTCTGTACTGACCTGGCACCTGGGACCAATCTATTCCCACCACCCCAAATCCAACTGACCTTTCCCTGGAAGGCTGTGAAGACCTGCCTCCCCAGGCTTTCCAGAAAATGGATGATCTAGTGCATGTAAAGTTGATGGATGTTATGGTGTGAAGCATGACACTCCATGTATGGTGATATGATTATTTTATTGCCGTGTTATTGGTTTTGTTGTGAGACAATACTGCTTTAATTTTGGTTGCCACGATGAAAATAAGATGTTGAGACTCTAGAAAGAGTACAGAGAAGAGCAACAAAGATGATTAGGAAACTGGAAGCTAAAAATATAAAGAACGATTGCTGGAATTGGGTATGTCTAGTTTAATGAAGAGAAGGACAAGGGAGGACATGATAGCAGTGTTCCAATATCTCAGGGGCTGCCACAAAGAAGAAAGAGGGGATCAAGCTATTCTCCAAAGCACCTGAAAGCAGGACAAGATGCAATGGATGGAAACTAATCAAGGATAGAAGCAACCTAGAACTGAGGAGAAAGTTCCTGACAGAACAATTAATAAGTAGAATGAATTCCCCCAGAATTTGTCACTGCTCCAACACTGAAAGTTATTAAGAAGAGACTGGACAACTATTTGTCTGAAATGGTATAGAGTTTCCTGCCTGAGAGGGGGTTGGACTAGAAGACCTCTAAAGTCCCTTCCAAATCTGTTATTCTGTTAGTTTCTTAAGATAGGCAGCCATATCAGTTTTATAAATAAAATAAATGTGAAGTACAAGATTAACAATTGAATTTTGCAAATATTCTAGACTTTACTATTATACTATTTTTCTAGTTGCAGCACATCATTCAGTAAAATGTGATATAAAACCTGAAGCAGAATAAAGTTTTCTAAAGTGACAGATAAAAAAAAAAAGCTTTGGAGATAGAAAAAGGGAGCAACAAACTCATTTTGTTTGCAAAAGTAAACTAACAGCATAGTGGTTATTTGTTGAAGAGGAAAATTCACAAAGAGAACTATTAATAGCTGTATGAACAGTTTTGAGCCACCATGTTAATCTAAATTGCTAGTTGGGGGCAGGTGGATGCAAGACACTTAAAAAACAGCAATTTTTCAAATCTCTTAGAGTTTAGAAACTGCAACTCACATTGAGGAAGTAATTAAGAGACCAGAATTAGCTTGTTAGCTTATGTTACTTTAAATCAACTTGAGGATAAATCAACATTCTCAAACCCGGTGCTCACTAGATATGTTGGGCTTTCACGATTCTCAAGTCAACTCAAGTCAAGCATCCTGCCTTTGTTACTATGGATGGTTCTAAGAGACAGGTTTATGAGTTACTGTAAAGTGTAAGGTCAAAACATTTCCCCGGGCTATTTTGCTTTATTTTCTAGTTAATTGCTTATTGAGGGAGCATAAATATATATATTTATTTTCTGAGGTTTTCGCGGGTGTTTGTATGTAGATCTTTGGTTATTCGGGTTTTCTCCCGCGTAAAATTAGAAGTGTCTTGGCAATGTTTCGACGTAGTCCCATTCGTCATCTTCAGGCTGGTGTTTTCGGCTTCGTGCTTCTAGGAGCAATGTGTGATCATAGCTGTTTCTTCCTTTTAACTGCCAGTGATGGTATGAACTGATTGGGTGGGAGCTTGGCTGTATTCTGATTGGGTGGAGGTGTGTTCTGATTGGTTAGGGGCTTGGCTGTGCTCTGATTGGATGGAGGGTTGGCTGTGCTCTGATTGGATGGGGGAGTGTTCTGTTTGGGTGGGGGCTTTGTTGTGCTCAGGTTGGTCTGAATTGCAGGGGGGTTTGAGATTGTAAGCTGCATTGCAGTTGTTTGGCTTTGCGTTCGTGGTCGTGCCTCATCTTCATGGTGGGTGTCAGTTTGCTTCATGTATGGATTGGAGGGGTTTAATGATGCAGCTGTGGTCTGGCTTCTGGTTTGTGGTCGTGCCTCATCATCGGTGTGGGTTTGGATTTGCTTTTTGCGTGGATGTGTGGTGGTGACATCCTGTGTGGTTTTAGTGAGTGTGGGTCTGGTGTCATTCTTTGTGTTAGGGACTCGTTTGTCAAGAAGGGCGGGTTTCCAAATGGCTGGTAGGCGAGAGGTATCATCTCGTTTATTCATGCTGTGTGGGCATTTTTCTATCTCAATGGCTTCTCTGATTATTCTCTTATTAAAGTGTTCAATTTTGGCAATAGTTCTGGTCTTTTTAAAGTCAATTTCATGTCCTTTGGCTTTAAGGAGTTGAACCAGGGAAGAAGTTGGTTCCTCTTTTTTGACTGAGTTCTTGTGTTCTTCAATGCGTGCACTTATTCTTCTGTTGGTTTGTCCGATGTATGTGGTGGGGCAAGCGGTGCATGGGATTTCATATACTCCTTGATTTTCTAACTCAATTTTGTCTTTGGGGTTTCTTAGGATGGTGGATATTTTTCTGTTTGTGCAGAATGCTGTCTTGATGTTGTGTTTGTGGAGGATCTTGCTGATTCTGTCTGTGGTGCCTTTTATGTATGGGAGGAGGGCTTTGCCGTTTTCTTGTTCTCTGTCTTGGATTTTAGTGGGGGTTTCTTTTTGGATTAGGTTGGTAATCTTATTTCTTTGGAATCCATTGGATGTTAGTACTTTAGTGAGAGTGTGTAGTTCGGTTTTTAGGTGTTGTTCGTCAGCTAAGTGTTTTGTTCTGGAGATGAGTGTCTTGGCTATGGAGTTGAAGCACAAAGCCGAAAATACCAGCCTGAAGATGACGAATAACCCGAATAACCAAAGACCTACACACACACACACACACACACACACGTATGTATGTATGTATGTATGTATGTATGTTTGTTTTCTGAGGTTTTCGCGAGTGTTTGTATGTAGGTCTTTGGTTATTCGGGTTTTCTCCCGCGTAAAATTGGAAGTGTCTTGGCGACGTTTCGACGAAGTCCCATTCGTCATCTTCAGGCTGGTGTTTTCAGCTTTGTGCTTCGAGGAGCAATGTGTGGTCTTAACTGTTTCTTCCTTTTAACTGCCAGTGGGGTTATGAACTGATTGGGTGGGAGCTTGGCTGTGTTCTGATTGGGTGGAGGTATATATATAAACCTAATTCTTCCAAACTTTATTATATTTGGGGGGAAATCTTCATAATGGATTGTCAGCATTACTCATGTGTGGAGGAAAGATAGCAAAATGATTGAACTGACATAGCCAAGAACTCTAATTTTTTTTATATGCTTATAGGTAAAATGAATCATTATCTATTCTTAGTATTTGCCATTTATTTATTTGTCATTAGTTCAAAAGTCATCTTCCTCCCACTTTTTCCCATTTTTCTTCTCTCTCTCTCTCTCTCTCTCTCTATATATATATATATATATATATATATATATATATATATATATATATATATATATATATATATATATATTGCCATCTAGCTAATTCGGAGTTGGGAGAGTTGGAGACGGATGAAGATAAAAATGCAACCAAAAAGAGAAAAGAAGTACAGGTTAATTGCACACAGCTGAACCAATTAGGCCCGATGACAAGATCGAGGAGCCGGGCGCAGACCTCGACACGCCTATAAAAAGACCTTCTCATTCTCTGGCGCGCCAGGCCTGAGGATGCCGGCAGGTGACGGCGAAAGCTTGGCGCTTTTTAAAACTTTTATAGTTTTAATTTATTAAAAACTTTTACAGTTTTTATTACCCTGGTGTTCATTTTATATCTTCACTATGAATATTCCCAGGGTTCATATTTTTAACCTTTTTAATCGTGTATATATATATATATATATATATATATATATATATATATATATGAGCCCCTCATACAACTTAAGAGGGATGATACCATCGTTGTACTTCCCGCAGACAAAGGTAGGGTGACTGTTGCAATGGATAGGGAGCTATATACAGCTAAGGCATTAGAACTCCTGGGTGATAGATCAGCTTATAGAATAGTTGAGAAAGACCCCACGGTAACACTCAAAAATAAAATCAACAAATTGCTAGACAGCTTGAAGCATAGTAAGAAGATTGGGGATGACATCTTGAGGAGGATACGCCCTTGTGATACGGCTCTCGCCCGTTTTTACGGACTACCTAAAATTCACAAGGGAGGTATCCCCCTTCGTCCCATTGTATCGTTCAGGGGCACCCCCATCTCGGGACTAGCCAAATGGCTTAGTACCCGTATCAACCACCTCGTAGATGGGAGCAGCACGATGGTCAGGTCTGCGGAAGAGTTTTTAGCTAGAATCAAGACTCTTAGAGTGGAGGATGACGAGACAATGGTATCGTTCGACGTCACCTCCCTCTTCACCTCCATTCCCCAGGACTTAGCCATCTCAGTCCTGAGAGAATGGTTGACGTGCATGGGAGGAGGGCACCATCAGGACTCCCTGCAGACAGAGGACCTCGTGAAACTTATAGAAATATGCCTCCAAACCCATTTTACATTTCAGGGCTCCATCTATGAACAGATCAAGGGTATTCCGATGGGCTCCCCCATCTCCAGTATTGTGGCTGAGGTGGTCCTCCAGCAACTTGAACATAAGGCTATGGCTTTATACCAACCCAAGTTTTGGGTGAGGTACATGGACGACACGTTCGCTGTTGTCAAAAGACAACATGTGGCTGCATTTATGGGAATATTGAATTCCATCTACTCTGATATAAAATTTACTGTGGAGGAGGAAAAACATAACACCCTTGCCTTCTTGAATGTATCTATCCATCGCCAATTGGATGGATCCCTACATACAAAAGTGTTCTGTAAGCCAACTCACACGGACAGGATCCTCCATTATCAGAGTAATCATCCAGTTTCCCATAAAATCAGCTGCATTAAAACGTTATTTAAGCGCGTTGACTCCCACTGCAGTACGGATGAGTATAAGAATGAGGAGAGGAGACACCTCTTTCGCATATGCCGTTATAACGGTTATCCATTAAGATTCATCAGACGGCATAGCGTAACAACCCACCTTCAGGTTAACCAACATAGAGAAGAACCTCCCTTACAGAGAACACGCATCTCTCTCCCATATAATAACAATATCTCAGAGGCCACGGCCAGACTGCTGGGCCCCCCCATGGGATAGAGGTGGCTCACAAGCCAAATTCAACTCTACGGTCTAAAGTCATGCGCCCAAAGGACCCCCTACCTCCTATGGAGAAATCATCTGTTGTCTATAAGATCAACTATAAGAATTGCCAAGGCAACTATGTAGGGGAAACAGCCAAATGCCTGAAGACTCGTCTCCATGAACACCAGTTGGCTATAAAACGGGGTGAGCAGCATTCACAACTTTGGATGCATATGGCGCAGGAGGGCCATCAATTTGACTTTGCTAACACCTGTATCGTAGCTAGTGATGCCACGAAGGGAGGCCGGCTACTAAAAGAAGCCTGGTTCTCGAATGACAGCTCAATTAATCGTCGCATTGACTTGCATCCAGCGCAACAAGCGCTGCGGAAATGGGACACAAATCATCACTCATTACATCGCAAGCAATCATACCAACACCTGCGGCGTTATGGACAGGAACCCGCAGCCCCCCGTCGGAAACACCTGCATATGGACGTTAATAACTATACCATCAACACCCCCCTGTCAGGTGACCGGCGCTGGATCATGCAGCAAGAGAATCTCCCACCCCAACATGTGGATGGTGGAATAGAGGCTATGGACTCCCCGCGCACGGAGAAAGAAAGGGAGGGGTGCCCGATATGGACGATCCATGCACCGCCCAACAACCCCATGTGAGCCTCACACCCCCCCAGGAGGGAGGGAGTGATATTAGTGCAGCCGGAACACCTAAAAGACTTAGTGCTAAAATCTCGGAGTGTGCGGTTGCCCATAGCAATGAAGAGGAGCGTCCCATGTGGAGAGGGGAGAGAAAGCATAGAATGACAACCCGCTCGACCAGCAAGGGGAGGAGTAATGAGAGCAGTTTGAGTGCCAAACAATGGGAGGGAACGTATGTAAGGAAGACTGAGGTGGGGAATAAAGACTTGATTGTTGAGGCATACCATACCCGGATAGGAGCTGTTAACATGACAAAGGAGAGAGATACACAATTGGGAAGGGATATTAACCCACAGTTAGTGGAGCCCTATCCCCATTGTAAAACACAGGAAAGCATTAGATCAAGTCCTCCCCCCGACACGGCAGACGTTGGTATTATCAGAAGAGGAGGGGATGTAAGGTTACTAACGCCTCTAAAAACCAATAGTGGAGGGATAGGGAAGGGCATCCAAAGAAAAGCACATAATGTTATAGACACATCTTGGCTTTCAGCTGACCAATCAGGGCCAGTAACACGGTCTAAGAGCCGTGCGCAAACGTTACTTGAACCTACTTAAACCACCTTTATTGCAATGGCCTTTTAGCCCTGACGATGCTGGGGAGTTCCCCCAGCGAAAGCTTGGCAATTTTTAGCATTAATATACTTTTAGTAAAGTATTTTTACTTCAACTCTCCCGGTGGTCGTGTTTTATTCTTTTATACATACATACATACATACATACATACATACATATATATATATATATATATATATATATATATATATATATATATCAGTATGAAAGCAGAAGATCTTCACTCTTAGGTCCTTTGTAATATCTAGTCATTATCCAGAAATGATTCTTAATAATCTTCTCCAACCTGAAGCTTTCCAAGACACCAGGATGAAGAAAGAGCTGATTTGAGAATCAGGAGGAATAAAGGGCAGCTCACCTGGGAGGCATCAAACTATAAAAAGCTGATTTATAAGACTGTACTCAAAACTTCCAGCCACATAAATACTGAAGGCCATGTTTATTGATTTTCTGCCTCATTTATTTAATACCAATGAAATTCTATGTGTTAGAAATGCAGGAAGCTTTGGATAGATGCTTCACTTCAACAAAGCTTCAAAGCTTTCAAAATGCTTCACAAAATAGACATGGTCCCCTCATTTCTATTAGTGAAATGAACCATGTTGCTTTGTTTCCGGCTGTACTGGAGTCTCCCTCAGCCTTCTCTTCAGAGTTGCCACTATAAAACAAGACGGACATGAGCATTTCTTCAAGAAGAGCTTCAAGAAGAACCATTTGCTGCAACATTAGCCTTAGATTTCCTAAGCTGACTGGCTAGAGCAGGTTGTAGGCACAACTGTTAAAGCTACCAACCCAAACCTTGCTCAGTCAGTCTCTGAGACGCCATTGTGAGCCAAGGCACTTAAAGGCTGTGCAGCTTAATGCAGCTAAATCATGTCAATCCCTTGTCAGCTGGCAAGTGGCTGGGAAAGCCTATCAACTTTAAGAGTTTTGTACACCTCAGGGTTCACTTAATTGCTTGGCCACAAATGGAGAGAAACAAGCAGTGGGAAAGGATTAGCCATTGCCCTCACTGCAGCTGTCTGGCTTTGGAACCCCCTAGTACATGCTGAGAAAACTTCAGGATTGAAATATTCTATATACAAAAGGAAGAACCTTCTCCTTCAGTGGCAGTATTGAAGTTCTAACAGGGTGGACAATTCCAGGATGATTTGCTGAAGCCACTCAGCATAGAAAATCTTTAGTGTGGATAGGCCAGCACTACAGAAGGGGTCCTCTAAGCATCTTCCTCAGATTGATGAAGGGCTTTAAACGTAGGAGCATTCGTTGAAACATTCTAACTCAGAAGACAGTGCCTTCTGTAACTGCACACGGAAGATCTCTTGCTTGATAATCAGTCAGCATGAGCATCACTCACATCAACCAGCATGAAAAGAAATATCCCACACCAACTAAATTAATTTTTTTATTGTTATTAAGGCATATATTTTAAGGTAGGAGGAGGAAACACAATTCCATCTTGCATAAAGAGTTTAAGAGCAAACAACCATTTACAAAATGACAAGAAATTACAATGTAATGATCTTTCAGTAAGCAAAGTCTCACCTAAAAGTAATTGCATGCAAGTCTCATGAAGAAAATTTAAATATATCAGCCAAACTTTGAATTAATTAATTCTATTTAATAGATCCCCATCTTTTATTTGCCAACAACGGATAGCATATATTTTGCAGCTAATTATAACTAGCAACAATTCTAAAGCTTTAGAGTGGATTCTGTTTTCCCTTTTATTAATTTTAATTAAGTAAGTAGCTTAGAACAAATCACAACTTTGTGGAAAAGAAACTCAAAAGGTCTAGGAAATATAGCTTCATGTGATATGATTAAGAAAGATCTTAGAATGACTTTTGCCATCAAGAAACCTTATTATTAAATTATCACTCCAGAAAAGATCAGTAAAATATCTGCTATACTATTAAGAATTATTTTTAAGCATTCTGGTAATAATTTCTACATATAATACCAATGTTTTTCTGCACCAATAACACATTAACTCTTTCAATACATTAACTATATGTGTTGTGCACACCAGATATTTCTGGGGTTAGTCAAAATATTTGTTTAGGAATACAATAAGCTTTTTATTATATGGAAAAGATGGGCCTATCACAATGTTTGGCTCTAGGTGTGCATTTGACCAAGAGCCAGATAAAGTTTTTTCTTGTCCAAAATTGCCAAGAATAGAAAAATATATTTCAGGTCCTCTCTCAGCTACTACTGTTTAATGTCTACGTTATGAATGTCATAGGAAAGGTAGTACTTCTTGTAGGACGAATAAGTACAAATAAGATAAATGAAGTGTATATGTGAAAAAATAAGCTTATATTAGACAAAAATGCTATGAGGAAAAAAGCAAATATCAGAGGAATTTATATAATAAAAATAATGAAAAATATACTATGTAAGTATAGTTGAATAAAATCCAGTATTAATGCAAGTTTAATTTAATGGGCCATTTGTGAAAGATATTTGTATAATTATGCAAATGTTATTAACCACATCACTTTAATCTAATTGCATAATGATACAAATCTTGTAAATCAGTACCCATTATGTTATTTTTATATGACTTGTCAAGAAGACATTGGATATAAATTTTGCCTGTTGCATCTGAAATTTACTAAATTGGAGTTTATTAAATGGAAATTTTACTGGTCTTGGGGGGAAAAAAAGAGAAGGAAGTAAACCATAGGATTGGGTAAAGCTCCAAACTATTACTTTAATTAACAAAATTTTGGTCAAAGTGCACCTTTAAACAAAGTATGGAGCTGAAGCAGCATTTCTTTTTGAAAGACAAGTTCAGAGCTGCTGTCTTGCTTTGAGCTGCATACTGAAAAAGCTTTTTTTCTATGCCTTGTCCAGGCATGAGCCCTTTATACTTCACTAAAACAGCTGGCCAAATCAAATCAAGCAAGTTCAATTTTAAGGACCTGGGCACAGTGTTCAATTCTGAAACTAGAAGTGCTTCCTTGAACTGGGTCATTGCGATAGCTCAGATCAAAACTGTCTTGATCTGTGGTGGAATGCAACTATTTCATACAGGCAAAGATCAATCAGTTCCTATGTCCTAGGTAGGTAGGTAGGTAGGTAGGTAGGTAGGTAGGTAGGTAGGTAGGTAGGTAGGTAGGTAGGTAGATAGATAGATAGATAGATAGATAGATAGATAGATAGATAGATAGATAGATAGATAGATAGATAGATAGATAGATAGATAGATAGATACTGTATGAATTTGTGAACTGACAGTTTTCCCTTTTGATTATGGCTTCTACTTTTTGGACACTTACTATAAAAGATACTACATGCTAAGAACAAAAATGCATCATGTTCAAAATTAAGAGATAAACTCTTATCCAAAAATCAGAAAAGGTAAATAAAATCAGATTTTATTATTGTTATTAATTTAATTAATTTAAGCAGGTTAGGACAGCTAGCTAGCTAGCTAGCTAGCTAGCTAGCTAGCTAGCTAGCTAGCTAGCTAGCTAGCTAGATAGATAGATAGATAGATAGATAGATAGATAGATAGATAGATAGATAGATAGATAGATAGATAGATAGATAGATAGATAGATAGATAGATAGACAGACAAACAGACAGACAGACAGACAGACAGACAGACAGACAGTGAGTACCTATATTTTGCCACTGAGGAGAGCTCTTCATAATCAAGGTTTTTGGTAGTATGTAAATATGTGGTTTTTGCTTTGTGTATAAAACTTTTCAAAAGTTTATTGAAGATGAGCCTTTTTTCATAAAGCTTCTACAAAAATTATTTTATAAGTGAAGACAAGAATCTTTTGCATATGATTATGCAATCTGATACTATGCTACCTGAAGTGATTCTCAACATCTCTCTGCTGCTCTCTAGCAGTCATCCACATATTTGCAGCTAAAATATAGCAGTCTTTTTTGAGCTTTCTCTGTAACATCATCTTCGATGTGATGCACTGACTTGTTTCAAGATGATCAAGCATGACACTAATGAAAATTACTTACGTTTCCAGTTTGAAAAGATTCATTTTGCAACTAGGCAAAAGAGTCATTAATTGAATAAAATTTCTAATTTAAAATAAGTTAGACTTTAAATATATGACTTTAAATACATATTAAGTTCTCTTTTTTACAGAGATTTTTCTCTCCAATTGTTCTTTGTCCTCCAGAAAAGGGATGAAAAAAATAACATCAAAATGGATAAGTCATATGGGAAGCAGGGGAGGACAAGAGGTCATATTTGGTCTGTAAAAATGTGTGAATATTTCAGACATTTCAGACTTCTACAGTATCATTATACTCATTTTGTAGTTATCAAAAGATAAGTTCAGGGCAGCAAGTTCAATGGTTTTATTTTAGCCCATCTATGCTATGCTACCCAAAGGGATCTTTAAACTTTTCTCTCAAATTGATATTAAATAAGCTCCTGCAAGCATATCTCAAGGCAATCTTTAACCTGAATTTGCATACATTCTTTGAAAAGGATTTCAGTGTGATTAATCTCAGTGCAAAATGAGAAGCTATTGTCTATAATTCAACCTGCAAAGCCTGAATTGGCTTCAAATAAATCTATAGTTCTTGAAAGCTTTAGTTGGCCTTCAGGATAGCAGCCTTTTTTTTTCCTGCCTGTATGTATAAGAACCTACTCAAATAGCAGCCAAAGCATTCCACAGCAGAAAACAAGTGTTTTCAATTGCACTATGCATGATCTGAACATTATGCAGAAGAGATGCTTTGGAAATTGCTTGAACTTAAATGCCACACCTCTTTAAGATAGCTTTGTCTTTTTTTCAGACCTCCATTGAAGACCTGAGGAAAAGATTCAGCTCTTTTAAGAAACTGCAGTTAGAATCTATTTCTTAATAGACATGGAATGCATTCTGAATGATGTTGGAATGAAAACTAGGTGCACATTCTGGGGTTACTTTCAAAAATATTATTTTTAATTCTCCAAAATAAGAAGAGTTGTTTAATAATGTCACCTTTGAGAGTAGTTTTATTTTAGATTTTCAAACTAATTTTGTTGAAAAGTGGGAAGTCACAGAGGATGTAGCTCACATGTTAATGAAAGACAAGAATTTCTTTTGCGTGAATATACACAGCACCCATTTGCACTTTGAAAATAAATAAGAACATCACATTTCACATATGAGGATTTCACAATTCTCTTGTCTAAAATTATTTCTAAACATATATATATATATATATATATATATATATATATATATATATATATATATATATATATATGTTTTCTGAGGTTTTCGTGGGTGTTTGTATGTAGGTCTTTGGTTGTTCGGTTTTCTCCCGCGTAAATTGGAAGTGTCTTGGCGACGTTTCGACAAAGTCCCATTCGTCATCTTCAGGCTGGTGTTTCCAGCTTCGTGTGCTCGAAGCACAAAGCTGAAAACACCAGCCTGAAGATGACGAATGGGACTTCGTCGAAACGTCGCCAAGACACTTCCAATTTTACGCGGGAGAAAACCCGAACAACCAAAGACCTACACACACACACACACACACACACACACACACACACACACATATATATATATGTATGTCTTTGGTTATTCAGGTTTTCTCCCGCGTAAAATTGGAAATGTCTTGGCGACGTTTTGACGAAGTCCCATTTGTCATCTTCAGGCTGGTGTTTTCAGCTTCGTGCTTCGAGGAGCAATGTGTGGTCTTAGCTGTTTCTTCCTTTTAACTGCCAGTGGAGGTATGAACTGATTGGGTGGGAGCTTGGCAGTGTTCTGATTGGGTGGAGGTGTGTTCGATTGGATAGGGGTTGGCTGTGCTCTGATTGGCTGGGGGAGTGTTCTGTTTGGTTGTGCTCAGGTTAGTCTGAGTTGCAGAGGGGTTTAAGATTTTGGGCTGCCTTGCTGTTTTTTGGCTTCGCGTTTGTGGTCGTGCCTCCTCTTCATGGAGGGTGTCAGTTTGCTTCATGTATGGATTGGAGGGGTTTAAAGTGGCTAATGATGCAGCTGTGGTCTGGCTTCTGGTTTGTGGTCGTGCCTCATCATCGGTGTGGCTTTGGGTTTGTTTTTTGCGTGGATGTGTGGTGGTGACATCCTGTGTGGTTTTTGTGAGTGTGGGTCTGGTATCATTTTTTGTGTTAGGGAGTCGTTTGTCAATAAGGGCCTACCAGCCATTTGGAAACCCGCCCTTATTGACAAACGACTCCCTAACACAAAAAATGATACCAGACCCACACTCACAAAAACCACACAGGATGTCACCACCACACATCCACGCAAAAAACAAACCCAAAGCCACACCGATGACGAGGCACGACCACAAACCAGAAGCCAGACCACAGCTGCATCATTAGCCACTTTAAACCCCTCCAATCCATACATGAAGCAAACTGACACCCTCCATGAAGAGGAGGCACGACCACGAACGCGAAGCCAGAAAATAGCAAGGCAGCCCAAAATCTTAAACCCCTCTGCAACTCAGACTAACCTGAGCACAACCAAACAGAACACTCCCCCAGCCAATCAGAGCACAGCCAAGCCCCTAACCATTCAGAACACACCTCCACCCAATCAGAACACAGCCAAGCTCCCACCCAATCAGTTCATACCCCCACTGGCAGTTAAAAGGAAGAAACAGCTAAGACCACACATTGCTGCTCAAAGCACGAAGCTGAAAACACCAGCCTGAAGATGACGAATGGGACTTCGTCGAAACGTCGCCAAGACACTTCCAATTTTACGTGGGAGAAAACCCGAAAAAATTATATATATATATATATATATATATATATATATATATATATATATATATATATATATATATATATATATATATATATATATATATATATTATATATATATAATATATATATATATATATATATGGTACGAATAAAATATGAACACCAGGAGAATATAAATATAAAAATATACTTTACTAAAAGCTGCCAAGCTTTCGTTTGGAAACTCCAAACATCATCAGGGCTAAGGAGCCAGTAAACAATGATGACTTAAATGGGTTTGGCTGGCATTTGCACCCGGCTCATGGACCGCGTCAACGGTCCCAGCCGGTTAATTACTGTTCCAGATGTTTCTTTATTACTCTCCTTGCACTTCCTTCTATGGTTCTTCTGGATCATTCCTCCCACCATTCCATTACTAACATTCATCTCCTCCACCATCCCTTTATCCTTATTTCCTTCCATAATACTGACCCTCATCTCCTTTTTGTTTTCATTTTCCACCCTGGGGTCATCCGTTTCTCCTCTATCAGTATTACAAGCCTCTCTGGGATCACAAATGAAAGCTTGGCAGCTTTTAGTAAAGTATATTTTTATATTTATATTCTCCTGGTGTTCGTATTTTATTCGTACCATAGACATGACCAGGAGTCGTATTTTTATATTGTTCAATGATGCAATCCTCGATGTCCAGGAAGAGTATAATCTAGTTATTTATTATTAAAACAATATTTAAAACAATAAAAACAGTTATATACAAGGTTAAAACAACTTAGCTTTTGCTGGTCCTCTGCCAGCGTCCTCAGAGTGGGGCTTAGGGGGTGGGGAAGGTTTTTTTTATCCCCCTGCTGATCTAACTGCCTGCTCATTGCCCGCGTGACCGGGCCACTCTTCCTGATTGCCTGTAACTGCCCTGACTGTTCCATATTTGGGAAATATGGACACACATGATTAACAACGGACATTCATTCGATTTTAATGGGGCAGAAGCCATCCCCCAGGACGCCTCCAAGGGAGGACGCCTACTAAAGGAGGCCTGGTTTTCCAACATAGACTCCATCAATCGATGTGTAGAATTGCCCCCAGCGTATCAGGCACTAAGAGTACATGAAGAGCATGTTAAGAGGCGGATGCCGATTGTCAGAGGCGAAATCAGGACTGGGGGGGGGATACTTACTATATGGCCAAGCAAAGGGAGGATCCCAAAGACATGGTAAAGGTAGGGACGGATGAGGAAGCATTAGAGTCACAGACAGGTAACGGTATTAAGGAGGAAGGAGGTGGGTATGATGAGGGACTGCAAGGAGGAGGGGACCAGGGAAGAGTCTTGGGAGTAGCAGATCTGACCGTACGACCCAGAACATGGGGGAGAGGAATGCCCAACCCCATGGGACTGATCAAAAGAGAAGGGGAGAGAGAAAAGAAAAGAAGAAAAAAAGATGAGGCACGTAAGAATGGGGGCATACCCATGGGGGGAGGAAGGACATCTGAGAGGGGAAGACTGGTAAGAATGGTGGATGATAATCAGGAATAGCAGGCAGAGCAGCGGATTAGAGGGGGGGAAAACAAGAGAAGGAAAGACTGACAGGAATGGAGAAGGGCAGGCAAGAACAATATGCAGGACGGCAGACTGGGGGGGGAGGAAAACCTGGGAAGGAAAGTCCAACAGGAATGGATGTCAGAATGTGGAAACAGCATGTAGGACAGCAGGTTAAGGGAGGAGGAATACTGGAGGAGAGGAGATGGACAGGAATGGATGAACAGCAAGCGGGTCAGCAGATTAGGGGGGGGGAAACTGGAGCAGGGAAGATGGGTAGTAATGGAGGAGGGTAAGCAGGAACAGCAAGTAGAGCAGCGGATTAGGAGGGGAAGGATACTGAGGAGGGGAACATTGACAGGAATGGCTGACGGAAGGCAGGAGCGATATGTAGATCAACAGGTTAGACGGTTGGAGAAGGGAGGATTGACATGAATGGATGACGTAGGACAGGATTGGCAGGTTAGAGATAGAGGAGAACTGGAGGAAGAAGGATTGATGGGAATGAACGATGGAAAGCAGGAATGGCAGGCAGATCGGCAGGCTGGGGGGAGAAAAATTGGGAAGGAAAGAGGGACAGGAATGGACCATGTAAGACATAAACAGCAGGGAGATCGGCAGACCGGGGGGGGGAAACAAACTACCAGAGAGAGGAGGATTGATAGGAAGGCATGATGGGAAACAGGAACAGCAGATAGACCGGCAGAACAGGAGGAGAGAAAATCTGGAGAAGGGAGGAGCGATAGGAGGGGATGATGGTAGGCAGGAATGGTATACAAGTAGGCAGGTCAGGGGAGGGGAAAAATTGGAGAAGGGAGGGGTGACAGGAATGGATGACAGAAGGCAGAAAGGGTACATAGATCGGCAGGTTAGGAGAGGAGAAAAACTGGAAGAGGGAGATGGGATAGGAACGGACAATGGAATGCAAAAACGGCAGGCAGACCAGCAGACTAACAGGGAGAATAAAAAGGAGGAACTCTGTGGTAGGACTCATGTGGTGCCGGATCGGAGGGGGCACCTTGCATTGAGTAGAGAGGAGGGATTGGAGAGTGTGTTGGTAGTAACAGTGCAGAGAGGAGGAGGTTGTACAAGGATGACAGAGCAGAAAAATGCAAAATTGGAGTGCAGGAAAGAGAGGACGGAACAGTTAGGGCAGTTACAGGCAATCAGGAAGAGTGGCCCTGTCACGCGGGCAATGAGCAGGCAGTTAGATCAGCAGGGGAATAAAAAGAACTTCCCCACCCCTAAGCCCCACTCTGAGGACGCTGGCAGAGGACCAGCGAACGCTAAGTTGTTTTAACCTTGTATATAACTATTTTTATTGTTTTAAATATTGTTCTAACAATAAATAACTAGATTATACTCTTCCCGGAGATCGAGGATTGCATCATTGAAGAAATATGCCCGGGATTCATATTTTTACAAAAACACAGAAAAATATTGCTTTCTCCTGCCAAGTACTTATTATCACATCGAAAACACAGGATCCAAGTTATCAGAAAACAATCATGACAGGTAGGAATGTTGAATGTTAACTTCTGATTGTACAGAGGAAAAAGAGGATTTGGGGATTATTTATTGGTTTCAGAAAGATTTGAATATTTCCATCCATTTTATTGCAGTTAGGGGATGCACCAAAATAACTTTGAAATGCATGCAGATTGTACATCCTGATTTCATCTCTGGCTTGTTAGTGATTTTTCTTGTGAACCTCATGCTGTTTAATAAAATTCAGGACTTAAATATGGTTGCATTTTCTGAAAGTGCTTTGCCAATACATTGTTATTTGAAGCAATTTATTCTTTTTACTTGCATACATTCCAAGAAAGGGACCAGTGATCTCTCATTGGCAATGATTTGTCATCATATAAAAACCATGTACCTTTATAGTCCTCTATAAATGCTTCATAACGGTTGTTAAACAGGGAATTAAGAAAGTAGTTGCATACAAAATGTGTTCTGGGTGTCAGCTTAGAAAATCTGAAAAGCCCATTTCTCTTTCTCATGAGAATATGCACTTGTATATCCACAGCCCCATGCATTTTTTATTCCTCTCCCAGCCTGATACATAGATAGTTTGGAATTACCAGAATCATTGGTCAACACAACTAAATAGGCAAAAATCTGCTTTAAAAGATTTGTGTAACAACAGTAATAAGGGAACAGATCTCTAATTAGAAAATTGAAAACCTGTAGGATTTGCTGGAATGGAAGGATCTCTTCAATGATGAAGAGTTAAGTTTATGTTGATAGCCATGTGATAGAAGCTTTTGAGTTCACAGACCAGGGCCACCTTTGCTTTTTATCAAAGCACTTGCATTAAGATAACTGCCTTTTCCTGCTAAATAAACAAACACTGGAAGCGATGCGGTAAAATTCTATTCCTTATAATAATCAAAAATCTTGGAATTATTAAAGGAATATCTATTTATAAAATTGGCGCATTAAAAATAAATGAGGCTGAAATTCCATACATACTGCAGTGGAAGATAATGTCACTGGATTCATTCAGTATAATGTGGTTTATGTGATACTCAATGTATTTACTCACCTAAGGTATCTTTGACCAAAAACTTCTCCAGAGCCATATCCATTCAATTAAAAAAAAGGAAGGGAAAAAAGAGGGATCCATATTCTGCAGCAGTAATGATTAAAAGATTTAAGAAAGAAAAGAAAAAGTTAGTAAAAAAAGAATCAGGTTCTGGCACCAGATCCCAAAATTAAATGAGATATGAAATAAGGATGATTTGGATACTATCAAAATAATATGACACTCCTTAGGCAAAATATGTAAAATTCTTCATGTGTCAGAAAAAGCAAAAATAATACTTGTATATTTGGGGTTTACACCCATATTTGTTATTTAATCAAATTATTAAATTGAAAAGAATAATAATTATTTTACTCTTATGTTGTCTTCCATTTATACAGAGGACATACCTTCACTGAAAAGTCTTCTTTCAACACAATAATTTTCCATAGGATCAAGAATATAAGGATTCTACTGTACATTCTACTATTCAATAGAATGATTTTTTTACAGATTTTATTTATTCATACTTTAAGGCTGTCCACTCAGCATGTGACTCTGGGTGGTTCAACTATGGGTGAAAGGCCTTGAAAGAAAAAGAGAGTCTCAACTGGAGACTATGGTTCTCTGTACTTAAAGGAAAAGATAGTGAGGGCAAAGATAGTGTACCTACTCCAGGTCTGTCTCTTCAGGATGGAATTACATGCTATTAAAATGCCTGCCCAAAGCCAGTGAAACCCTACAGTGCACCTGATCAGTTGTCACTTTGCCTTCAGATATATTTCTGAAATCGCACAACCAAGTCAAAGAGTCTAGAAGAATCATTGCAAAATGTTTAAATGGTGTAGGATGGGATGAAAGAACTGTTCTTTTCATGGCTTTAGAATCAAAAAATAAACTCTGACAAAGATAGTTGCATGCCAGCAGTCGATTATGCATCATGGGCAGTCCTCCTATAAGGACAAGTAAGTATCTATCCTGGGACAAGTTGGAGGTATCATTAAAGAACACTTGACTGTCAAATGCTTAACTCTGCATAGCTGTATTTGTCAGACGAAGATAATATGAAGATATGGTTCTAGCAAATTAAACTGATCTGAAGTGGATTAGGATAGGAAAGGTAGGCAATAAGGCATATTAATGAGGCAGAAGAGAAGATTTGGTATAGAAACATAATGGAGAAAGATAAAAGAACGTGGAGACTACTGAACAGGATTCCTAACTTTCAGTGGGTTCAGAATCACAGCTGATCCTAAATGGCATGCTAGGAATCCCCCTCCTTAGTGAGTCTAAAGTATTTAAATTAAGTAGCTCATTGAATATGATCAAAGCCCCGTGTATTTCAACATTTCTTCTATGGGGTATACTGAAAGCTGATAAGAAGGATTACAGTTTGGTCTTAATACTCTGTTCATGTTACAAACAAGATTTTAATCTTTTTTTTTAATCTTGTGAGAAGCCTCTCTGGACATATTAAAAGAAAGCTGCCCATAGCTGTTTTTGAAATTATTATTGTACCTACAGTATGGTGAGGTTAGTTCATTTTCTTTTAATGTATTTGTATTAGTTGAATATAATTCTTTTTGATGGGAGGGAGAGGTTTCACTGGGTAGAGCTCCTTCTCCACCCCCATTAAATTTTGGAACTAAAATTGAAAAAATAAAATAAAATCTACCTTCCATCCCCAAAATTCACAACCCAATACTGGTTGTATTTCACAATAATGTGCAACAACAACAATGACAACAAAGAACACATAAAAGAAGGAAGCCACAAAACAAAGCTTTCTATATTTCACTGCTGACAGGCAATTCTAATTGCTTTCATGAGAGACACTAATTAAAAATGAGCTCTTTCCCCCTCCCCATCTGATATGAGCTTGTAGCTTCCCTGTTTGTAAGACTGTAATGGATTACTGTTTCTCTCTAGCCAGCCACTACCCCCTGCTTTGAGCTGACATTTAAAGTAGAGGCAATTTCCATTTATGCCAATTATCACTGTCAACCGTGTGGTGAATAAATTAGAGATATTGTTATTATTAGGGAGAGTGAATATACTCATGTTAATGCTTATGAACCATAGTTCACAAGACTGCTAGCTTCTTGCAAGAAAATGCAGAACACAATCTTGGGCCAGACCGTGCAGGATCATGGAGGGGAAGAAAGTGATTAGCAAGCTGGTCTTTGTTTCCAACTGTGAAACTTAATTGTCAGATCTATTGACATGGGCTAGGTTTACCTGTAAGGAATGTAATAACAATAATAGACTAGAATTCTCAAAACGGCAATACCCACAATTTACCCAGAATAAAATGAATTTCAACATTAGTGGTGTCAGCAACAATTATGCACTAAGCATAAAAATAGATCTGATTATTCCTTTTATATTTTCTATTAAAACATTCATTTATCATTCTGTTATTAATTCACTTGAACTAAATTCACAGTGTGATAAATTTCATTTGGGTTCATTATATCCATCAATTCTTATTTCTCATTAGTTTGGGGAAAATGAGACTCAGCTGATCTTCTGCTGCCTGTCATTTCAGTATTTTTCATTCTGGTGGCATGGCATAGTCAAGTAGTCTACTATCATGTTATAAATTTTAGAAAGACAGGAAACAAGGTATTTCATGTATTCACCCAGTGCAGACTAGTCAATGCCACCTAAAGAGACAGAATTCCATATCATGAAGCATAGCATATGAGCTCATGAATGGAATGTGGTGGTTTAGGCCCCCTGTTAATTTCCATGAAAATTCCCTAAATTCTTTTTTTATAACCTTGTTACACCCTTCCAAAAGCTCCTGAGGTAAGTCACCTAGGTATCCTGTCACTAACCACCTTATTCCAATGTAATGGTATCAGAGAATAACCTTGGGAGATAAGAGGAGGAAGAGGAGCCACAGCCTAGGGCAAGAAATAGCTCAGCCCACAGAAAGAATAGATGTTTGGGAAGCTCTCAGAAGGGACCATGCCTAGTTTTCTGTAAAGTAACACAAAGGATGAGGAGAAGTGCTTTCAGACTTGCTTACTATAATGGTAGTCTTGCCAATAAAGATCGCATTAGTGCTCACGGTTTTGGGTTCTTGTCTGGATTACCTTGAAGGCTGACATCCAGAGAATTTCCCTTTGCCACTGGTGTACCAGGGAGGAGGTAAATAGCAAATCCACTGTCCCACATAATCTGGTAAAAAGACAGAAGACAGATATAGCCAGATCATTTTTTGAGGATGAGTACCATGTGTTCATTAAGAATACTATTTATTTATTTTTCATATAGCAAGACCAGAGATCTAGAAGAAAGTTTAGAAAAAAAAGAAAAGGAAAAAAAAGTTTTTCTAAAGAGATACTAAGAGTACAAACTCTGTAGATGGGGCTGCCTTTGAAGATGACCTAGAAGCTTTGTTTGATCCAAAGCATGACATCCAGTCCACTAACTGGGAGATCGCAGAAGTAATCAGGCAACAGCAGTACTACTGCACCAGTTACCAATTTCCTTGTGAGTCAAAATCAAACTACTGATTATCCTCAATAAAGCACTACATGCCTGCCTCTCAAGCATTTATAAGTCTGCATCTCCTGATAGGATTTGGTCCCTCCAATGAGATCTTGTAGGGAATATTTACTGAGTTTCTCTATTGTGTGCAAATTAGAAATTACCATGTGCTTTCTCAGCAGCCTCTACATCAGGGGTCAGCAACCTTAAACACTCAAAGAGCCACTTGGACCCGTTTTCTCACAGAAAAGAAAACATTGGGAGCCACAAAACCCTTTTGACATCTAAAATGAAGATAACACTGCATATATCCTTTTTACCTTTATGCTATGTATAAAAAAACTATAGTGTGTTGCATTTATGAAATCAATAAACTGCTACAAAGAAAACAAATTTGTTATGCTGAAGAAAGAGCGTAACAGCTGAAAACAAGAGCATTCCAACAGGTGAAAACAATTTTAGTAGTTTAGCTACCATCTTTAAATACAGTATAATTATCCCCATACGTCATCTCTTAATTAAAAAGAAATCAAAATATTTCATTAAACATTCTTTATTAAAAGTCCAGTAAGGACAACATATATTCATATTTTTTCTCTCTCTCTCTCTTTCCTCTCCCTCTCTCTCCTCTCTCTCTTTCCCTCTCTTTCTCTCTTCTTTCTTCTCCCTCTTTCCTCTCCCCCTCTCTCTTTCTCTCTTTTTCTCTCCCCCTCGGTCTTTTTCTCTCTTTCCTCTCCCTCCCTCTTTCCTCTCCCTCTCTCCCTTTCTTCTTCCTCTTTCTCTCCTTTTTCTCTTTCTCCCTTTCCTCTCCCCCTCTTTCTTTTTCTCTCTCCCTCTGTCTTTCTCTCTTTCCTCTCCCTTTCTCTTTCCTCTCCCTCTTTCTCTTTCTCTCCCTTTTTCTTTTTCTCTCTTTCCTCTCTCTCACTCTCTCCCTCTCTCTCCCTCTCTCTCTTTCTCTCCCTCTTTCCTCTCTCCCCCCCTCTCTCCCTCTCTCCAATCTTCTGGTCACATGGGCAGCTGGCCTCACGCTGTTCTCCAACAATCTGACACACATTCTTATTGGGCTGGCTCCCTCCTGCCCTTGCTCTGCCAGTCCTCTTCCCCCGCTAGGTAAAAGTGTGTTTTTGTGTGAGAGAGGGGGGGGAGGGAGGGGGAGAGAGAGAGCTGATGCTTTCTGCTGCTTCCTGCGGAGACACAGCAAGGACAAGGAACCTGCCCAATAAGCTTGTCAGCTTGTCGGAGAACAGCTGGCCAGGTGAGCAGAAGATCGGAGAGAGAGAGAAAGAGAGAAGGGAAGCGCAAGTGCCTCTCTCTGTCTCTGTCTCTCTGCATATGGCGGAGGACTGGGAGCCACAGAAGAAGGCTGAAAGAGCCACATGCGGCTCCCGAGCCACGGGTTGCCGACCCATGCTCTACATCTTCAAATGCTTTGCCTCCAGAGGTAGGAAATGCACCTACTAACTGATCATATTTAAGAAGACTGTGGGGAAATTGGACCATTATTCAAGCCCTTGAACATAAATGCTACTAGGATTGCTTTAAATAGTTTAGGGATTTATTAATTTTTAGTATACACACAGAGAGAAGTGTGTATATATACCAATAGACCAGGAACTGAATCCAAGAAAGCAGGCCATATTTAAAATACTGAAATAATATTAGCTCAAGAACCAATCGCTCCTTCTCCTCCAAGAATTTATATAAACATCCATGCACTAGAACAAGCCCCAAACCTGGTCCATTATAAATCCTGGCACTATCTTGAGCAATCTTAGTTTGCTCTCCAAATTTAATATTAAACTGCTTAGGAATGAACTTTCCCTTATCTGCTTTCAACTAGATTTGGAAAAGAAAACAGTAATGCCAAAAAAAAAAAAAGAGTCATGAGGGCTGTTTTATCCTCTTTAATAAAACCCATCCTCAGCAGTATAGTCCAATTATCTATCTTTTAACTTTTTTTTAATGTTTGCACTTCTTGAAATAGAATTTCTCCATATTCTCTATAGCTCCTCTCTCTCCTTCCCTTTTTAGTCATACTATCATTTAGGGACTTGGAAGTCTTCTCAGAAAGTCTGGTAGACATTCTGGATCAGATTTTAAGGTTATGCAAAAAGCTGAAGGAAAGAGGATAAAATCACTACCACCCCTTTTCATTTTACGATCAGTAACAGTAGTATGTGTAAGATTTTTTTGGGGGGGGGTTGAAGGGTGAGCTCCCACGGAGTCCGAGGCACTTCTCCACTTCTCAGACGCCTTTGTCCCTTTTTGTTTTTTGGGGGGACAAAGCAAGACGCTGCTTCCACATCCGCAATTATAGTGAACTGGTGAGTTGATTTTGAAGCGGACAGAGCTGATCAGCGGAACGAATTTATATGTTAAATTTGGACTTTAACTCCGAAGAAGAATAATCTTTTCTTTTTCTTTGCTTTAAGGGAAAATAAAATGGCAATGAGAGGTTTTTCTTTCTCATGCGCATGAAAGGAAAGTGAGGAAAGGACTTTCATTTTTCAATTATAAAGTTTCAGCAACTTTCGGGATTCTGGGTGTTTGCATGAGAAGGATAAATATTCTTTTTTGTTTTTATAAATAGAAGAGGGTTTTTCTTTTCCCCTCTTTTTTTGTTTTTTGTTTGGTCTTTTGGATTTTTCAAGAAGGAGAAAAACTTTTTTAAAATGGCTTCGAAGCGTCAAGCGATCTCTGCTGTGCCTAAGGTGGCTTCCTCTCCGGCAATATTGACAGCTCAACAATCTAAACCTAGATCACCACCACCCTCTCCGCCTATACCACCACTTACGGTAAAAGATATTCAAGATGTTATGGGTAATGTTGTGTGTCAAATTAGACAAGAAATGAAGGAACTTTTAGAAGAAAGAAATAAAGTTATGAGGGAGGATATAGTACAGGCTCTGCAAGGACTCGCCTCTGTTGTTGAAAAGTTGGACTATCGTATTGATGATGTTGCAGATAAAGTGGATTTATTGGAAGACCGTGTTGAAAGTGTGGAAAAAACGGTGGAGATTTCACAGGATGAAATTGTTATGTCTCAGTATAGAGAAATGGAGTTCGCTTTAAGAATCAGAGGTCTGAGGGAAAATATGCAAGAAAATCTGAGGGAGGTGGTGGCAAATGATATTGCTGTGATATTGGAGAGAGAACCAGAGGAGATATTGAGAGAAATAGAAAAAATATTCAGAGTTAACTCGTGGATTGCAAAGCAGAGAAATTTACCAAGAAATGTAGTGATTTATTTTGGAAAAAGATCTTTACGCAATGATATTATACAAGCATTTTATAATCAGAGATTTCAGATTGCTGCTCAGGATGTTATAATCCTAAAGGAGATTCCATCAAAAATTTTAAGAAGAAGGAAGGATTTTGCTTTCCTATCAGATGAACTTAAAAAACGACAGATGCCGTTCAGATGGGATATCCCAATTGGAATTGTGGTGAGCCATGCGGGAACACGTTATAGACTTAACACTGTTTCAAAGGCAAGAGAATTTTACATTTCTGTCCTGGGAGCTCGCTCATCATCACCTCTACGGTTTAAAGTTCTTGGTGTGAAAGAGGGAGAGCAGCTGGCTGAAGATGTTCTATCAATGAAAGTTGGAAAATCACAGGCTGAGTTGTTACAGCAGTCTATTGAGATAAAAGAACAGAGAAAGATCCAAGCAGCTCATAGACGAAAAGAAAAGGAGCAACAGAAGATGGAAATAAGAGAATCTACACAAGAATCTGTTTCTGAGCCTGTGGGAGGAGCAAGACCTAAAAGATCCTCGATGATTCGATTTTCGATGGTAGATCTTCAAGCAGTCTTCTCCCGGCTTGCAGCCGGAGGAGATGGCAAAGCTCCTGACCTGGAATGTTAATGGCCTTAATTCTCCACAGAAAAGGAAGAAAATATTTCATTATTTGAAGCAATATAATAATGATATTGTTTGTTTGCAGGAAACTCATATTATTTTAAAGGATCAAAAATATTTGATTAATGCTCGATTGGGTTCACATTTTGTATCTTCTGCTCCTGGGAAAAAAGGGGGTGTTGTTATTTATGTCAAGAAAAATTTGTCAGCTAAATTAATAGACTCTGATTCTCAAGGAAAATATGTTATGATTGAAGTGGGATTATATGGTAAGAAATTGCTTATAGTGGGTTTGTATGCT
Source organism: Crotalus tigris (assembly GCF_016545835.1). Lineage (NCBI taxonomy): Eukaryota > Metazoa > Chordata > Lepidosauria > Squamata > Viperidae > Crotalus > Crotalus tigris. Next base: position 1,008,751 of record NW_024097182.1, on the reverse strand, counting down.
CCTAATCAACAACAAAAACAGTTTTATAAGCTTTTACATCAAAAATTGACTTTACTGGATTATAAATCTGTTATTTTGATGGGGGATTGGAATGGAGTTTTGGATATACATAAAGATAAGAAAGGATTTTCTACTTTCTTCAAGCAAGCTAAACTACCTAAGGCCTTTTTTGATTTGAAAGATGACTTGGAATTGAGAGATATTTGGCGGGAACGTAATACGGAGGAGAGAGATTTTATATTTTTTTCTGACAGGCACCAATCTTTTTCAAGAATTGATTTTTTTTATTACTACGGATTTATATTTTAGTGTTAAAAATGTAAAAATTTTCCCAAGGACATTGACTGATCATAGTCCTGTATGGTTGGAATTAATTGCTGAGAAGGAGAAGATCTTGGAGGTTGAATGAGAATTTATTTAAATATGAGGTGAATGTACAGAAACTTAGAGAACATTTAAAGGAATTTTTTATTTTAAATATGTCTAAGGGAACTTCAATGGCAATGGTTTGGGATGCCAATAAGGCTTATATGCGTGGGGTTTTGATTCAAATGAATAATGTTTATAGGCGAAAACAAATGCAAAAACATAAAGAATTGGAGGATGAGATTAAAATAAAAGAAAAAGCATTAATTATGAATCCTTTGGATAAGAATGTAAAGGCTTCCATAAATTTGCTTAAAACACAATTTAATATGTTAATGGCTGATCAGGTTGCAACTAATTTACGTTATATGAAACATAATACATTTTGTAATGCAAATAAACTGGGCAGGTGGTTGGCTTATCAATTAAGGAAGAAACAGAGGTTGAGAACTATAGATAAAATAAATTATAATGGTAAAGTGGTTTTTCAGAAAGAATTAATTAAAAAATCTTTTTTAGATTTTTATACAAAATTATATATGGGTCAGAAGGTACAGAGTTTGGATATAGATAAGTATTTACAAGATGCTCATTTTCCTAAATTAACAAATGATCAAAGAGATGAGATCAATGGATTGATTACTTCACAGGAAATTATTATGGCAATTAAACAATTAAAAGTTGGTAAAGCACCTGGTACTGATGGATTGACATCAATTTATTATAAAACTTTAAGTGAGGAGATGATAGAACCTTTAAAGGAACTTTTTAATAGTATATTATTGGGTTTAGAGATACCTCCATTTTGGAGAAGGGCTTTTATATCCTTGATTCCAAAAGAGGATCAAGATCTTACTCTACCCAAAAATTATAGACCTATATCTCTTTTGAATATAGATTATAAAAAATTTTCAAAAATTTTAGCGAATAGACTTATGATTGTATTGAATCAAGTGATACATAATGATCAAACAGGTTTTATAACCGGGAGATACATGAAGAATAATGTTAGACAAATCATTAATTTAATAGAATATTTGGATAAAAATAACCAGATTCCTGCAGGTTTGATTTTTTTAGATGCTGAGAAAGCCTTTGATCAGTTAAATTGGCAATTTATGTTAAGGTTGGTTGAAGAGATGAATTTTGGGGATAAAATTTTGCAAGCTCTTAGAGGTATTTATCAAAAACAATCGGCGCAACTTATAATGAATGGAGGTTTATCTGAGGTTTTTCAAATTGGAAAGGGTACAAGACAGGGATGTCCATTGTCCCCTTTGTTGTTTGTTTTAACATTAGAAATTTTGTTGTTTAAAATTTGTGAATCATCTAAAATAAAGGGAATAATGATTAATAAGAAAGATTACAAATTTATTTATTTATTTATTTATTTATTTATTTATTTATGAGACTTATATACCGCTTTAAGTGCAAGCACTCTCTAAGCAGTGTACACCAGTAAGCAATGTATATATATATTTACATTGCCCCCAACAATCTGGGTCCTCATTTTACCTACCCCGGAAGAATGGAAGGCTGAGTCAACCTTGAGCTGGTGAGATTTGAACCACTGACCTGCTGAACACAGTCAGCTAAAGTCGCCTGCAGTACTGCACTCTAACTGCTGCGCCACCTCGGCTCAATCAATTAAGAGCTTTTGCTGATGATTTGGTTGTTACTTTGTCTCAACCAACCTATTCGGTATTGGAGTTGTTACAGATTATAAATCAGTATGGGCAAGTTTCTGGTTTTAAAGTTAATAATAAGACTAAAATATTATCTAAAAATATGTCTAATTCGGACAAGGAGATTTTAGTTAATTTGACAGGTTTTGAAATTGTAAAAAAGGTAAAATACTTGGGGGTTTATATAACTGTTTCTAATGTAAAATTGTATAAAAACAATTATGAAATGTTATGGCTTAAAATGCAGAATTGCAATTATCTTTGTTAGGGAGAATTGCTGCAGTTAAAATGAATGTTCTGCCAAAATTTCTTTTTTTGTTTCAAATGATACTTATCTTAAAGAAAGAGGTAAATTTAGAAGAATGGCAGAAGGGTATTAATAGATTCATTTGGGCTGGGAAAAAACCAAGAGTTAAGTTTAAAATTATACAAGATGTTCGAGAGAGAAGAGGACTCAAGGTGCCGAACCTGATTAGTGATTGATTAGTGATTGGGTTAACTTAACAAATTCAAATATACTTTGATTAGTGATTGGGTTAACTTAACAAATTCAAATATACTTTCTTTGGAGGGATGGGATTTATTATTTGGATGGCACGCGTATTTAATTTATAATAAAAAGGTGGATAGGGTTTTTAAGTCTCATGTTTTAAGAATTGCTTTATTGCGTGTCTGGAAGAAATATTATAGATTAAATTTTAGAATACCGTTGTGGGGAATTCCTGGGCATGCAATAGAGGGGATAAAGAAAGGAGTGAAAATGGATAGGATTTCTTATAAACAATTGCTTAAGTTGGAAGGGAATAATTGGCAATTAAAATCTATGGAGGAATTAACGCAAGAAAATATTATTTATTCTTAGTTTCAGTATAGGCAATTATTAGAAAGATGGAGTATAGATCAAAAAGTGGGTTTTACTACGGAAGATATGAATTTGATGAAACAAATTAAAGATCAAAGTCGAACTCATATAAAAAGAGTTTATAATGTTTTAGTGGAATTGGATTCAGAAACAGAATTACCGTATTTTCCGGCGTATAAGACGACTTTCTAGGCCACAAAAACCTTCTTAAAAGTTGGGGGTCGTCTTATACGCCGAGTCGTCTTATACGCCGGAAAATACGGCTATTCTATTTTATTCCTTTACACATGTGGTTTGGTATATTACTCATCAAGTTTTCTCTCCCCCCCTCACTCAAAAAGAGTCCTTGATTGGTAGAGTGGCAGTGGGGAGAGCAATTAAACTCTAAGCTGTTTGTTTCAGCAATCCGTCCCCGTGTGTTGTGTGTTGTGTGTGTGTGCGCACGCTTCTCCTCGCTGCTTTCTGAGCTGGGAAGGATTGCATTTTCCGAGCTGGAAATCGGGGTGGGAAGGAAGGATTGGAGGGAGAAAGGAGGCGTGTGTGCATGTGTGTGTGTGTGTGTGCGCACGCTTCTCCTCGCTGCTTTCTGAGCTGGGAAGGATTGCATTTTCCGAGCTGGAAATCGGGGTGGGAAGGAAGGATTGGAGGGAGAAAGGAGGCGTGTGTGCATGTGTGTGTGTGCGCACGCTTCTCCTCGCTGCTTTCTGAGCTGGGAAGGATTGCATTTTCCGAGCTGGAAATCGGGGTGGGAAGGAAGGATTGGAGGGAGAAAGGAGGCGTGTGTGCATGTGTGTGTGTGCGCACGCTTCTCCTCGCTGCTTTCTGAGCTGGGAAGGATTGCATTTTCCGAGCTGGAAATCGGGGTGGGAAGGAAGGATTGGAGGGAGAAAGGAGGCGTGTGTGCATGTGTGTGTGTGCGCACGCTTCTCCTCGCTGCTTTCTGAGCTGGGACGGATTGCATTTTCCGAGCTGGAAATCGGGGTGGGAAGGAAGGATTGGAGGGAGAAAGGAGGCGTGTGTGCATGTGTGTGTGTGTGTTGTGTGTGTGTGTGTGTTGTGTGTGTGTGTGTGTGTGTGCGCACGCTTCTCCTCGCTGCTTTCTGAGCTGGGAAGGATTGCATTTTCCGAACTGGAAATCGGGGTGGGAAGGAAGGATTGGAGGGAGAAAGGAGGTGTGTGTGCATGTGTGTGTGTGTGCGCACGCTTCTCCTCGCTGCTTTCTGAGCTGGGAAGGATTGCATTTTCCGAGCTGGAAATCAGGGTGGGAGGGAAGGATTGGAAGGAGAGGGAGGAGGGAAAGGAGGCAGGAAATACTAGCCTGAAACCGGCTAGAATTCATGGGATGGAATACCAAGAGGAGGAGATCCAGTCTCCGGAGATCCCGGTGCGCAGCCCGGGGGAGTCGCATGCATGCCACGCGCACGCACACACTCAGCACTGGCATAAAAGGGCGCCTGCGGAGGAGAGAATACTGTACTCATTTGGGCTTACAGGTGGCCAATGAGAACTCAGAAAACTTCGCTCCCTTTCCTCCCTCCCTCTCCCCTTCTTCAGCGAAAGGGTGTATTAGCTTGTCCATTTTTTTCCCTAGGGCATATAAGACGACAGGGAGGGCTGGGCAGGCAGGGAGAGCTGACCCACCCAATCCAACCAGGCTTTGTATACAACAACAAGCCAATCACCGGTAAGGTACATCGCTTGCCAGTGATAAGGTATATCGCTTGCCATGATTGGCTGGTTGTTGTATACTGGGTACGTACCGGTACAGTACAGCACCAGTATCTGTACCAGTTCATACAGTAGAGCACCAGTACATACAGTACTGTATACAAATGTCCAACAGTCAAGATGCCATCATGGCTCCACCAGCAAGAAGAAGGAAATATGAAGCCAGTTTCAAACTTAAAGTTGTAAACTTTGCCATGGAACATAATAACTGCGCTGCTGCAAGACAATATGGAGTAACAGAAAAGATGGTTCGGGACTGGAAAGCAAATGAAAAAGCGTTAAAGAGTATGGCAAGGGGTAAGTGTGCATTAAGAAGAGGCACCCCACATTGGCCAGAACTTGAAAAACATGTAGCAGACATGGTGAATGAGCATCGCCAAAATGGTTATGTAGTGACACGAAATAAAATATGTTTGTCTGCACTTCAGTGGGCCAAATCTAACCCAGATCACAGCAACAGATTTAAGGCCACAGTATCTTGGTGTACTAGATTCTTGAAAAGACATAATATGGTACTGAGGCAAAAGACAAAAATGGCACACAAATTACCTGCAGATCTTGATAGCAAAGTAATTAGTTTCCATCGATACGTAATACAACAGCGCATTAAACATGGCTATGCGTTAAGTAGTATTGGAAATATGGATGAAACTCCAATGAATTTTGATATGGTTGGAAATAAAACTGTCCATCAAAAAGGTGAAAAAACAATTTTAATTAAAACAACAGGACATGAGAAGTCCAGTTTTACAGTGGTACTAGGATGCACAGCTGATGGTGCCAAACTGAGACCAATGATTATTTTTAAAAGAAAAACAATGCCGAAACTCAAGTTCCCTGTTGGTTGTTTTGTACATGTGAATGAAAAAGGCTGGATGGATGAAGAAGGGGTAAAGCTATGGCTTGATAATGTATGGAGCAGGCGACCAGGTGGACTTCTTCAAAAACGTAGTCTACTGGTGTGGGATATGTTCAGGGCTCATTTAACTCCCAGCACCAAGCAAAGGCTTGCAAGAATAAACACAGATGCGGCAGTTATTCCTGCAGGATTGACATCGTTGGTACAGCCACTGGATGTGTACCTAAACAAGCCATTTAAAGATCGCATTCGAGAACAGTGGAATGAATGGATGGTTAGCGGCGAAAAGTCATTCACAAAAGGAGGAAACATGCGTGCTCCACAGTTGGATGTTTTATGCAAGTTTGTCATAAAAGCCTGGAATGATATTGATGCAGAAACAGTAATCAAGTCTTTCAAGAAGTGTGGCATATCAAATTCATTAGATGGTATGGAGGATGACTACTTGTGGCAAGATGAAGAGGAAGCTGAAGCTGAGACCACACCATCTGATACGGAATTCGATCCATATGATGACTGCCTTACAAATGTACCACAAGATGTCATTGATATTTTTATGATATCAGATGATGAACAGGATGATTTTGAAGGCTTTTAAAGGGAAACTGTCACACAAGCAAAACCTGTAAAAATAGCTTGCAGTTATGATGGGCGTTGCTGACTTGCCAGGGACTTGCCCGGCACTTGCTCTTTCTATTGTTTTTTATCTTCCTCCTATCATCATCAGTTCAGTTTGGTTGACAGCTTAGAAAACAAACAGCATGGCAGCTCCCATGGTTTTATTGTCTTATCCTTCCTTTCAGCTTTAGAGTGAATTAGGAAAAGTTTAATCCACTTGCACTGTTTTATGTTTATATGTTTGATGACAGCCTTATGTTTATAAATGACAGTTTTTCTGCTAAGTACCTGCATGTCATAAGCATTTGAATTAAAATTACCATATTGAAATCAAATCTGATGTTTTTAAATTTTTATTTGGTGTGCGTTGGAAGAGGGGTAGTCTTATACGGTGAGTATAGCCCAAACTCTGTATTTTAACTGGAAAAGTTGGGGGTCGTCTTATACGCCCAGTCGTCTTATACGCCGGAAAATACGGTAGTTAAAGATTGTATGATTAAATGGGCTCAAAATTTTGAAGAGCCGATTTTATTAGACACATGGGAGATAATTTTGGTGAGGAATGTTAAGTTCACCCAAGCTCAAAATTTACGAGAAAATTTTTATAAAATGTTTTATAGGTGGCACCTTGATCCACAAAAGTTGTCTCGTATGTATCCGAATGTACAGCCCAAATGTTGGTGATGTGGTTGTTTGGATGCAACGTACTATCATATTTGGCGGTCATGTAGAAATATAAAGGCTTTTTGGATTAAGATTTGGTGGAATATTCAGAAGATTTTTAATAGAAGGATAAAATTTACACCACAATTATTTTTGCTAGGTATTATTGTAGATTGTGATGGCAAAGAGATTATTTTAATGTTGAACTTTATTACGGCGGCAAGGTTATTGGTTGGGCAATATTGGAAGAAAGATTCCTTGTCTACTCTAGAGGAATGGTTTCTTAAAGTTTCTTATTTATCAGAAATGGCAAAAATTTCGGCTTATCTGAAAGACCATTCACAAGAGAGATATAACTCTGTGTGGAAAGGATGGGTTAATTTTGTACAGAATAAATATGGGATTAGAAAGTATTATTTAGCTTTTGAATAATTTATAGTTTAATGTGGCTATGGTTGGATTTGTTGTATTGGAGTTAAAGTATTTTTAATTTTTTGGATGTATGTATAGTTGATTGATGTTCATTTAATTTGTATGTTTTTTTTGTTTTTTTAACCCTGTATTCAGCTCTGGGAAGGAGGGGGGAGGGTTATGGGGGGTGGGAGGGGGGGAGGTATTTTATTATAAAAACTTTATAAAATTTTCAATAATAAAAAAATGGATTAAGAATCACTGTCACACTACACAAGTTCTTTTATCTTTTTAAAGTATTTTTTTAAAATGCCCTTCTATTTCACATAGCGGGTGATAACATTTTTTGGATATTATTGCAGCAACTAGGAACTGTAAATCCATAAAGCCAAAGAAAGATCAAAATGATAAACATTAGGTGGGAAGTGCCACCTTTTGGCAGCTTCTCACCAAATCCTTGAGTGTTCAGTGAGACAGAAATGAACAGGAAGAAAGTTGAAGTTTGGCCTATTAACATTTCACATACTAGAAACTGAGAAAAAAAAATCAGTCTGCATATTTACAGAAATTTACTCATTTTGCCCTAACCAAAATGAAATACATTTGCATACCAAAAGAGTGCTTTTGAAATTTTATTACATGTTTTATAATTTTGACTGTATTTTTGCACTCCTATAGAAATGTTCATGACACGTTTTACTGTTATTACTATGGATAAATACCCAGACTGGTACAGGAAGGAGCTAAAAAGAATGCTCAGAAGCTGAGCAAAATGCCCTTCACTACGTTAAATAATCAATGGTACTCATTAACAGATAATGTTCTTTCCAGGCTCCTTTGTAACAGAGACAGGCTGAGTTTAACTCAGTTCTGCTGGGGTTGTTTGTGCACAGACACAGACATACACATTATGATGGCTGTATTTATAGTTTAGGACTGTTCAGCTTCAACCTGGTTGAAACTTCCAAGGAGGATGAAAAGGAGCACCAACTGATTTAGTAGACTAATGTTTTTCAACTTTAGCAACTTTAAGATATGTGGACTTCAATTTCCATAATTCCCAGCCAGTAAGCTGCAACTGAAGGCAACTGTGGGAAAAATATGAGGAAAATCTGTTAGCTTAATTTTCTACCACCCTGGGGATTGGGGGGGGGGGAGGTTCAACAGCAAATGGAAGAAAAATTAGGAAAAGCGACCTTCCACATTTTTCTGCCTATGGAATGAACGTTAAAATGGAACGTCACTCAGGAAAAAGAAACTGAATCTACTGCATGCCACTTTTAAATATAAGTGCAATCATAATGACATATGTATCACCTTATGCAAAGTAATGCAAACTTGAGGCCACAGGGGTTTCTTATATTAATCCTAATCCTAATATTAATATTGATACTAACAGAATATCCCGAGGGACAATATACCGGTAAATGAGCCAGAAACTAGGAAACCAGAAGTGGAAAGCCAATCTTTCAAATTTCATTTTTTTAAAATCTGCATAGAATAATAGTTCGTCTGATGTGGGTTCACACATTAAGCTTAATAACTTGGTCTCTCCAAGAGATTTGATTTGAATTTTTTTTAAATGTAAAGCTGGAATCTATTTGCTATGCATCAGAGTCTGTTGCTCATTTTCACATAACACTCACCCAAGTGAACAATGTCTAAAATACTTTGATCCAGATACACAAGGCAAACAGTAATTGCTCTGCTTACAGCTTCTACAGGCTATTGAGTTTCCACCCACATTCTACTTAGAGAGATGCAAGTTTATAGTTACTTTTTGGATGACATACATAATTCACAAGGCCAGGAGCCCTGTGCATTCAGAGCTCCACACTGTGTGGATCACAGCAACTGCACTCAAATGAATGTACTTCCTATTTCCAAGCAGATCTTCCTATCAGCACAGAGAAATTAATTATCTCTTTCATGAATAATTTTTGTTTTAAGTCTGAAGAGGCTTGTATGTTTCCATGTCTGAATTTCTAATGTGTGGTTGTGTATGTACATATTTAAAACACTCACATATTTCTCAGAAAATAAACTGGCACCATAGTCAGGCACAGAGTGAATGGGAATAATAATTAAACAGCCTGTGCATCTGAGATCCAAATTGTGGTAGCATTAGAATGTAACAGAAATGATCCTGCCTATATATAAAACCACCAAAACAAAACAGAAAAGATAACACTCTCAAAATAACAGTAGAAGAATAAATTAAAAATACAACAAATGAATTTTTAGAAAGCTTAAGTAGGTTTGGTTATGTTTATACTGGATAGGAAAGGATTTTAGAAAAAAATATATTTGTTATATAAGGAAGGAAATAAGTTCAGTAACATAAAATGGGATTTGTTGAATAGTTGAGGCTTTCCAAAATGCCACCACAACTGTTTAAACCTAGGGAAAAGTGCTCAGAGAATAGACTGGAGCTCTTGCTTCATGAGCTATTCAGTATAAATTAATGTATATTAATTCATACCAATATGTTAATATGGTAAGTTGGTACATAAGTTAAAATGCCAAGTGTGACAACATCTAGGCAAAGCTTTCCATTTAAATTAGGCTTTACTTTCCTCCTCTTCCAAAAAACCCTTGTAACAACAAATTTGTAACACCCTCATCATGCTCACCATAAGATGAATCACTGCTGTACACATAACAAGTTGAAATGGAGCAAACAGCTGTTTAATGAAGTTTGTTTTGGAGCATCTGTCACAGGAACCTCAAAGTAAATGGCAAAATTGGCTTAATGGTTTTGTTTATCACCCATTTTTCAACTGTTTATACCTGCCTTAAAGATAATGAGCAAACAACTGGCAACTGGGACAGGGTGCAATGGGAGTCCAGCTAGCAAGACATTAATATTAAGAGGCAAGATCTGGAAATAGAGGAACTTGGTTGTATTCCTGAGCTGAATGAGTCTTAGCGCTCATGTACAGCCAATCCCCCTTGAAAAATATGAGATATTGTACTGAAATTAAGCAAGATTTAATTTTTAAACAGATGTTAAGAAAAGCCGCTGTGGTTATCCAAGTTTCGTCAAGATGTTAAGATAGTGGAATACTGTTTTGCAACAAAGAAAATGTATCTTATTTTGCATTTTATTGATTTATACATTGTCTGGAGTTTATTTAATTCAACATTATTATGAAAAGTAATTATCACACAACTTGTCAAGAATATTATTTTAATCATGTTTGGCTAATCATATCTGAAAAGGAATTTATTAACTTCCATCAACTAAGGATTTAAATTAGAAAAGTAGTACAGGTGGAGAAATGATCTGGCAATACCCTCAAAGAATGTCCAATAGAATCAAGCAACAAAGAATCAGAAAGAAAAAGAAAAGAAAAAATATCTATTATTGGTCTACACCAAGATGTCAATTAAAGGATGGATTAAGGACACATAACTCTATTCACTGAAGTTCTTTATGCTCCAGATCTCCAATGTTAGAGTGATTAGAATATTAGAGTGGTTACAAACACTAGACCAGTGGTAGCGAACCTATGGCATGGGTGCCAGAGGCGGCACTCAGAGCCCTCTCTGTGGGCACACGCGCCGTTGCCCCAGTCCTAGGCCTTCAGCTGGGTTTTATAAAATCTTTTCGCTTTAGTCCTCCACCACCATGTGGGGGAAAAAAAGATTCACTCAATCAATCAATTTCAACTTCTCACGGGAAAAGAAAGATCTTGCAAAGTTGGAATTGATTGAACTTTTTAGTCCCACCCAGTCTGCCGTTACCACCGCAGCCATGCCCATTCAATTGGCCACAACCAGCCAATTGGCCACGCTCACCAGGCACCCGACGATACATAAGCGGGTTTTGGGTTTCAGTTTGGGCACTCAGTCTCTAAAAGGTTTGCCATCACGGCACTAGACTCTTAATTCTAAGTATCCATGGGTAAAAGACAAAACAAATCTCCCCAAAGCAGTATGGATGGTATTTAGCTAAAAATATTACCTTATATGGGTGCTTGCCTCCTCCCACCCTCCTTCTTTCTCCTCCTTCTTCTCCCCCTTCTCCTTTGTCAGCCCTTCAAGATAGACAAGACTAGAAAACCAAAATCATCCATACTAATTCTGTTTATTTGGTAACAGAATCTTGCAAGTCTCAATTCTTCCCCCCTCCCTTTATCTTCACGAAAACTAGGGAGAATTTTGTCTGAGTTGTTTACTCAGTTTACAATTCTGGCCAAGACTCAGATTTCTTTTAACTATTGTCTTGGTTACGGCTCTTTGTCCTGCGCCTCAAGGTTACTCCTTCTGCTGATTACATCCTGATTTCAGAACAATCCACTGATATGCAAACAACTAACCAAACTATTTTACACTATCACCAGTTCTCAATATTAGTTCTCTGAATGCTTGTGTACTTTCATTTTAAACAGGGGAAAAAATAGACTTCATCTAGTTACTCAAACATTTAGCTAGCACATCAGTCTTTATCTTTAGAGTTCTTTTCTGCAGCCATCAGAGATTGAATCTTACTGCTTCTTTACATGCACTTTCAAATTATCCCTATTCTGGGACAGATTCAACAATTCAAGCAATATTGTATAACCAGAATTACGTCCTTGGACACTCATCCATCACCAGCTACATTAGGAGAAGCTTAAGCAAAACACTTAAATTGTAAGTATCTGTTCACTATTTCTTTTATTTCTGTGGCCCTATGCATCCCTCATTTTAATATGGAAAAAAATGGTTTGGTCCTAAGATAATTTTATTTAAAATAGATTTTGACATTATTGATGTACATTTATACAAAGGTTGAAGGGAATTTTTCCAGAAAAATATCAGCCATATGAGTCATTTTTCCTTAAACTATAGGCCTGGTCAGAGTATTAATTTAACCCTCTCTTTCCATAATTAATAATTCCAATCTAGAGTAGGTGAGTGCCTGTAGAAAAGTAAAATTTCCATCAAGTTGAGTTTGTCTCCTGGTACTTCATAGACATAATATAATTTCCTTATCAATAATATAGAAGTGGTTTGCCACTATCTTCTTTCCATTTTTAACACTTCCCAGTCTACAGCATGTATGTGTTTGCATGTACACATGTACACACAAAGAAACTTATTTATTTTTCTAATTTATATGGTCACTTATCTCATAAGAAGTGACTCTGGATGTACAGCTAAATAAGGAATAAAAACAATAAAGGTATCAAACATAGTCATATTTTAAAACACATACACACAAGATTTGATCAGTAACAGAGACCCAGGTCTGATGACAAAGCCAGGTATTGAGGGACTTCTAGAAAATTAGAAGAGATGGAGTTGACCTCAATTCATAAGGCCTACCTACTTGAGCCTGACAAGTACAGTTCCCTGACAGATGGGACCCAGAGCATATTTCTCTTACAAGATCTGGTAGAATGAGCATATATAATTGGGGGAAATATAAATGCATACACATATATACAAACATACATACCAGGGACTTTTTGATATCCTCTCATCTAAATACTAACCAGGTCCAAACCTGTTTAGCTTTCTGAGATCACTCCAGATCACTTTGATGGTGGCATACTGTAAATAAAAGCAGAAGTGTTATTGCATGGTATATATTATTCTATAATGTTGACTTTGCCCATCATTACCTAGGATCTGATTTTATAACTTTATCTTGTTTTAAAAACACAATTATTGTAAATGTCATAAAATTATTGGATGAAAATGTTGATGGTATAACCCAGAGTGCTGTACGTACACACTTCTTATAAGGGCTTTAAGAGATTTTATTCTGCAGGGCATCAGTTAGGATTGCAGAAAATACCTGCTTAACAAGATGCTCCCACATGTGTTGCAAAATTAGAATGTATTTACAAGAATGTATTAGAGGAGGGGATGCACCAATCATTTTCTTTCCAAACTTATTCTCATTTTGTTCTGCATGAAGTGAATATATTTAGAAAGGAGGAGGATTTAAATAGGTATAGAATGAATAATCAGATCAGCTAATTGCCTTTTGCTGAAAAGTAACATGTGTAAGATTTATCACCAGGCAATTTTACTAATTTATCATTTTGAATAAAATCAATAAACATTAACAACTGACTACTTCCCATTAAGATACTAATGGGTCAGGGAGAATATCATCACGCAAAATGTTTCCCCATTTTAGCATTAAAAGGTCAAAACCAATAAATCATGCCACTTTAGTAAATACATTTTCTTTTTAACTAGTTTTGAGTATTTCTGCTATCTAATTGGTTCTCATGCACTGGTTCTTTCACTCTCAGTTACTATGTTCTCTTTATGGTTTATTTCGTTACATTTTGGTATGGCGAAGGAGATGAGCCACTCATATTAAGAGTGAGCAAACCATATATGACATCTGAAACCTATTAGTTTTTGTGACCATAAATCACTATTTCCCATCTTGGGTAACTTCTAAATATGTGAGCTTCAATTTCCAGATTTCCCTAGCCAACATGCCCATTGCTGAGAACCTCAGGAGATGCAGTTTATGGTTTCAGGATCATTTTACATTAAGAATAGACAATATGAGGCACTCCAGTTTACAAACATTAAAATATTTTAAAACAGAAACACACACACACACACACACACACACACACACACACATACAAATAGCCGAAGAAAGGAGAACAAACCTCTTTTAGAAATAAAATATTGAACTTATTCCTAAATGATTGTTCCCACTGCACAGCTTTATATGATCTTCCCTATATCACCTATGATGTAACATTTTCTAGAGTTCACCTATGTTCACCTAACATTACTTTCCTAATCTTGATCAAAATGGGCAAGATTCAGGTCTTTAACTTCTTCATCATCAGAATATCCTAAAGATCAATATCCATGGGGTTGATGAAGTTATTTTCCTACATTTCCAAGGTGCCAATGACCTTTTTTTTCCTTTTTGCTACCACCACAGTTTTGTACATGCTACCTTCCTCTTAACCCTCCTACAAAGTAAGTGGTAAGCCTCTTCACCAAACGTAATTAGCAGCCAGTCTGTTTGAAGAAGACAAATTTTATGTTCAACCTATGGTTTTGAGGAACTGGAAAATGGTGATGTCTTCACTAGGTCTTCCTCCAATCCCTTTTCTTGAAGAAAAAAATATTAAAAAACATAAAAAAAACCATAAAACCTGGGAAACTGAAGTATTATAATACTTATAAAAAATGCAAAAAGGTAAGGAAGATCTTCTGAGCCTGAGTACTAATAGGACCTTTCTTCTTCTTCTTTTTTCCTTTATCCTCCCAGGCCTTGGAATTACTGTTTGATGCCTTCTTAACGAATGACCTCTTAAGCAGCTGAAGGAAGAGTAGAAGGAGGAAAAGAACTTTATAGTTACTGTCTCTTATTTTCTTTTCCAGCAATTGATTCTTTTACACTTTCTCTCAGGCCTTTTGTTTAAAATAGTTTGACAAAGGAAACTCTTCCTCTGTCTTACTCTGATTCTTGAAGAACTGAGACAAGTTTTTGCTCAGCTCCACCATGCAGTTTCTGAGAGGTTTTCTTCCCTTATGAAAAATGCTTCTGTTTTTCTATGAATTCTCAAGTGTAGGAAATGAACAGGCTGAGCCCAAGGGCAGAGTTAAAAGTGGCATCAGTTTGAAGTTGCTATGCTCCCACATGAAACTTAAGTCCAGCCCCCCCCCCATGAATTCCACTGACTCTTATCTGGCACCAATTTGCCTTGACTGTTAGTGAATCAAATTCTTGTGTATAGGTTGCATGGAATAAAGTTAATAGTAGTTTTGAATCCACTCCGGCTCCTGGTTTCTTGTGCCTGAGACAAGAGATTTAAGAAATTTTCTCAATGGTGGTTTTGAACTTACTTTAAAAGATGGTAGAAAGATCTACAGTTGATGTTATTTTCTTTTTTTTTTGTAAAAGTTTTATTAATTTTTTACAATTGGTGTTATTTTCTTTTTTTTTGTAAAAGTTTTATTAATTTTTTACCTTAGTGCTTGGTGTACAGCGTGTTGTCTTGGTTCATGATTTTTTTTACAATCAATAATAATTAATTTTTATATTTCCATAATTAGTATATCAATTGGTAATATATTTCCTTGATCCTCTTCTCCCAATAGTATTCTCCTTCTTTAGCATTAAACAAATATAATTTTTGATATTTAATATTATCCATATATAAATGATTAAATAAAAACATTTTCTTCTATATTTACACCAACAATAGCATCTATATATATAGCACTTTTTCTTATCAACGTTAGTAAAAGTCATCTTATTAATTCACCATATATCTTATTTTCATAAATCTTGTTTAAACTCAATTTCTCTATAATATTCAAACAATTCTTATCAATCATAATTTTCTCATTAATTAACATCTAAATATCCAAATTTTCCACTGAAATATATCATCCCAGTATTTTCATATTTCATATATTATAAATACTATACTACTTATCTATCATAACATCTACCTGTAATATCTTTTCTAATCAATTTATATTTCACTTCTATTTGTAAAAAATAATTAAATCACTATATCTCTTTTTTTCAAAATGCTTATTAAGCCTCATTTCCCCACAATATTTCAGTCATTCCTTAATCCTAAATCTTTTCAAACTTTGTCTTTAACATTCTTTTCCTTCACTTTTATCATCCTAATATTTTTACATTTTGTATCATCAAAAAATACCATATTACTTATATCTCTTATCCCACTTATTCTAAAGCCCCCTTATAGCAAAAGTTATTTCTTTATTTAGCCATATTCAAAGTTATTTCTTTATTTAGCCATAAGTGTTTGCTCGTATAATATTCCATCTAGTAGGGCGAGTGAAGTCTCTTAAATTTAAATTTAATTTCAATATGTTTCTTTCCTCCTTAAAGGTTAATTTGCCGCTTCTGTCTATGGGGGAATGGGAATGTAGTCCCCTCCCTCACTTTCGGAGATTTTCTGCTTGGGGGATCTTTCTCAGGGACTTAGTTGCAAAATAAGGGAGAGAAGATCAAATATTCTCACCAATTCCAAGCACGCTGTTCACCATTGTTCTTGTTAGTGCTCTTGGACTTCTCGGCTGCAGTAGCTTGGGCTAGATGCTGGCATGCAGCTACCCTTTCTTCTGTCGAGTTCAGAGGGCTTTCCCCAGATCAAACAAAACGATTGCTGTCGCTTTGTGATCAATGGGGCACCCTTGGTCACCTCTTTGGAGTGACTTTGGACCCATCTAGGGTCCCCATGGCAGGGTGAAACTAGCCATGGGGAGCGGAGGTCCGCTCTCACACAGCCATGCACTACAGGCACAAAACCGGAAGTCCAGTTGATGTTATTTTCTATGAAACATCTTTCTATCATTCGGAAACCTGCCTCAGTGTTCATATATCCCAATTTTAAAAAGCCAAAAGGAAGATTTCCTCATATTTTATCATGGAACTGATCTGTGGGAAGCCAGGGAGGTAGTAGATTGCTATAGTAATGATTTTGCAATGAAAAATACCTATACACATAGTTTTTAATTAAACAAATATAAGTATTTCATTCATGATTTATTACTAAAATCCCCTTCTTGCTTGCAAGAAATTATAAAAATAAATTTTCTTTCATCAAATTAAAATTACTAAAAGGAGTTAATTAAGATCAAAATGAATTTCTTATATTTCAAGATAGCCAAGTTATCCACATGGAAAAATCATGTAGCCAAAATCTGAATTTTGGAATAAGATTTTTTTTTCTTTTACTAGTATGAAACTCCTCTCTTCTCCTCTTTCTTAATTTATCCTGAGAAAGTCCTGCTCAGTGGAGCCTTTCTCTCCCTCAACCACTTTTTCCTTTCCCAACATCCTCTCCTTTTTTATATATATTGGGATCCTGTTTTCTTGGATAATCACAATATTACCCAGCACTGCTAGAAAATATGATTCCCCCCCCCTTGCATCATCTCTCCTTTCAGAAATCTTTTCCTGCTCCCATCTTCTTCCCAATAGGCAACCTTCGTTCTCTTATCTCTAATGGTATTTTTCTCTGTGTTTTTTTCTCCTTGGCTAGAAATCCTTTTCTCCCCTTTTTACAAAGTTGCTTCCCACATTTAATTATGCCCCACAATATGCTCAATTGTATTCTTTAGCATGTGATTATGTGTATTAATGAATACAACATTCTATGACATAATGTCTCTTGCATTCTTTGTTCTGGCAAGAAACTGAATATGTCATCTGAAAATCTCTTGCATTTTTGCTATAGCCAGAAGCCTTAAAGATTTCTCTCTCTCTCCCCTCTCCCTCTCCTTTTGTTAAATTCTCTCTATGTGCCATTAAAAGGAAACATTTCTTGAAATCTTGTCCTAGTCTTTCACTTCTTGGACTCACCCTTTGTCTTTCTCTTGCAGAATGTAATGTATTAAATTCCCCACAGATTATTAATTACTTCAGATCTATGTTCGCCTTTTATTAATCATTATTAATTCAGATCTCTGTGTTAGCTCTTAGATTCTCAGCTGCTTAAGATAACTGCTTAGGTCTACAAATGACTAATTATAACTATTGATTATCAAGTGACTATTTGAATACCCCATATGTCAGTTAATTTAGTTTCATTTTTGGACTTCCAAAACTCATGTGCCTGCTTAACAAAGTATAATACTCAGCTCCTGACAGAATCTTCGCTATGGAAGGCCCCAGTTTATTGCACCTTGATCTGTAGATCACAACTGGCAAGTTACCCCCAGTCAGTTGTCTCACTCTGATGGAAAATGCCATAGCATGCTCAGACCTAGTGATGAATGGCATAGCATTCTCAGCTTAAAAGGGAGCATGATCCCAACTTTAAACTTTTAAGATTTTCTGTGGGAATGACTCTGTCATGTTCCTGATCAAAGTAGACCTGGGAATGCAATCAACTATCTGTCCTTATTCTCAAAAAAATGATTTCTTAAGCTGAAATAATAAAAAAGCATTATAAGCTTGGCAGACAAGCAGAGCCAAGTATCCAAATTGTGAATCTTAATCTTAACCAACAGCCCTTTAATAGCAGGATGTATTGTGGGAGAAAGATGAAGATACAAGTCACACCAGAGATTTCTTCCATTTTAGCCAAGTGTTACTCCTCATGTCCCCACATGCTACAAAGGTTAAGAGAGTCAGACCTCTTTCTGTCCCCTTGCAATCTGAGAGTTCAAGCTCTCCTTGTCATTGCCTCCTCACAACAGCCATCTATTTCTCAGTCTTGCTTGCCAAAAGCTAGAGAAAATTAACAGATTACATGTCCCTGGTTGCCAAATGAAGATATTACTTCTACTTTAAATAGATCCTTTTCAGATAGTTCCGAAAGTGCAACTGAAGAAACCCCCCTCCAAGAAGCACCATGGTTATCAAGGTAGTCCAGTCTAGAACAGCTGCCTAATTAGCCTTTTCCAAAGTAACTGTGACTCTTGTGAGTTAAAGGTAAATGGATTGATAGGCTTAAATATTACAGACCATCCCCACCAGATGATTTGACATGTTCTTTCCCAAGTGACTTATCTAAATGTTCACAACCACGGAGAGGCCTCAAATAATAAAGCAGAATATCCAGGCATCAGTGTCAAAGAATGATTATTTTGAATTATGTATGGATGAGTTATCCAACATATTATTTTTGTCAGCTTTGCATTTTTCAGAAAACATACATAAAACTTATTAGTATAATATAAATTCATATTAGTATAATATGGATGCATGTTATGCATTAATTATTGTCCAAAGATTCTACCTTTATATATCTGAATATTTCTAGAAGTTCAGGTTCATTAGAAATTTGAACTATATATACAGTATTTTGTTATTGTTTTTCTATTGTTAATAGCCAGTTTATAAAACAAGAAATAAAAATGACCCAAGAACCAACTACAATAATATTGGATTTATCTAAAGAGTCTAGTTTCTTTTAAAAGGAACTATTACACTGGACAAAGTGTTCCATCTGTCATAAAATCTCTGCACTCTATAGTTTTAAGATTTTATCTTACTTGGAGGCCACTATATCTTCCTACTCTGTGGCTTTGTTACTGAACTGCAAGTCATTTCATTCCCTAAAACTCACATTTAACCTTCACGCTCCCATAGTAAAATATTAATATTGGCAGATCCCACTCATCTCTGATATCATTACTGTGGCTAGAGACAAAGATGTCTGTCCATCTCGTAAAAATCTCAGCAAAACATCCCAGAGATGAAGCTTACCTTATTTGAAAAAGGAGAAAATAAGCCGCGTAACCCTTTTAAAGCAAGACTTTTATTGAACTTTTTATACCACATATAACTAGAAAATGACAGAACTGTTTATTATTATGCCTCTTGAAAAACTCCAATGAATGGTATAAGCTCCTCACTTTTAAAAATGACTGTCAGTTGTAAATCCTTCAGACAAAACTAGAAATTTATGCAAGGCTTCTTCTCCCTCTTTTCTATGCAAAAGGTTCATGGCATACAAGTAGTCCTCAACTTATAACCCTTCATTTAGTGACCGTTCAAAATTACAATGGCACTGAAATAAGTGACCTATGACCATTTTCACACTTAAGACTATTGCAGTATCCCCATTGTCATACTGTATGTTCAGAATTTGAGTGCTTGGCAAATGGTATGTATTTATGACAGTTGCACTTTCCAGTGGTCATGTGATCACCATTTGTAACCTTCCCAGATGGCTTCTGACAAGCAGAGTCAATGTAGGAAGCCAGATTTGCTTAATGACCACATGATTCACTTAACAACTATAGTGATTCAGTTAACAACTGTGGCAAAAAAGGGTTGTAAAATGGGCAAAATTCACTTGCTTGCTTAGCAATGGAAATTTGGAGCTCAATTGTGGTTGTAAATTGAGAAGGGGTTTTGTCTTACCTGAACGCCTTTTCTCAGTACGGAGATGGAGAATCCACCAATGGGTTTTCTCTGTCTGCCTGCTCTTGAGACCAAGTAGCCAAACTTGACACGCCCCCTCTTGCTAGGAGATCCAGTCTTAACGAGGGCGAAAGTGGCTGAAGGTGGACGAGGTGTTGGCTCTCAATCCCTTAATATCGGCCTAACTGACCTAAAGGGTGGGTTTGGATTCTCCATCTCCGTACTGAGAAAAGGCATTCAGGTAAGACAACGCCCCTTCTCCAGTACAGGAGATGGGGAATCCACCAATGGGACACACACCAAAGCCTCACTGTCCCGATGGGTGGGAAACAGATAAGGCCGGAACAATGTCCCCAGAGACCACCTGCTGAAGGACCCTCCGACCAAAGGAGGTGTACGCTGAAGCGAAGCGGTCAATCCTATAATGGCGTACGAATGGGGAGGGCGAGGACCATGTCACAGCCCTGCAAATCTCCTCGATGGACACCTAAGTGGCCCATGCCGCAGATGTCACAGCGCTGTGAGTGGAATGGGCTGTAAGATGACTTGGAGCCGGCAGGGAATAAGACTGGTACGCCTCCGCGATACAGGCCTTGATCCACCTGCCAATAGTGCCAGCGGACACCTTCTGTCCTAGAGAAGCCGGACGGAAGGAAATAAAGAGGCCCTCAGATCTACGAAAAGGCTCTGTGCGCTTGATGTAACGTTGCAGGGTCCTGCGGACGTCCAGTGTGTGCCACTGCCACTCCAGGTCATGGAAAGGATTGGGACAAAAATTTGGTAAAATGACTTCCTGTGCCCTAGGGAAGAGCGAGTTGACCGTGGGCACAAAAGCAGGATCCAACCGAAGGACCACCCAGTCTCGGTGGAAGATGAAAAGGTCATTCCTGACCGAGAGAGCAGCCAGCCCGGAGATACGTCTGGCTGACATGATGGCGATTAAGAATGTAACCTTAAGAGACAAGTTCCGCAATGGAATAGTAGCTATGGGCTCAAAGGGCGGTTTTGTTAGAGTGCAAAGCACACGAGGCAGCTCCCAAGAGGGGTACCTGTGTATCACGGGAGGCCTGGTGTTGCACATACCCTTGATGAAGGCGCGTATTCTAGGATGATGAGATAAAGGAACTGAATCCGCACAAGTGAGCAATGTTGACAGGGCCCCCAGCGCCATGAATGGTCACAGGGGCCAGGCCTCTGTCCAGACTGTCCAGAAGATAATCTGCGATCTGAGGGATGGTCAATCTGTAGACATCCAGTTGTCGCCTTCTACACCAATGGCAAAAAATTTTCCAAGTAGAATCATAAATGCGATTGGTCACCGGGAGACAAGAGTCCTGAATCATGGTAATTGCGCGTGGGGAAAATAACTCTTGGTCATGATGCTGCGCTCAAGCGCCAGACAGTCAACTGTAACCATTGAGGGTCCAGGTATTGGAGGATCCCCGGTGCAAGGACACGCGATGCAGAGGAATCTTCCACAGAGGAGACTGGGAAAGATTCATCAGATCGGCAAACCAGGGCCTCTGTGGCCAGTACGGGGCCATGAGGATCACTTCCGCCTGTTCCTGGAGTAGTTTGCAGATGGTTGCCGGGATGAGTGGGAGGGGAGGAAAGGCATAAAAGAGACCTCGTGGCCACGGAGTCCGCAGGGCGTCCGTACCCTCTGCCCCTGGAAGATAATAGCAGGAAAAGTACCTGGGGAAATGGGCATTGGTCGACGACGCAAACAGGTCGAGGATTGGATGGCCGAACCTGTGGGAGATCTCGGAAAACAGATCCGGATGTAACCCCCATTCCGAGGGGTCCAACATAGAGCGACTCAGAAAGTCTGCCTGCTGGTTTACGACCCCCAAGATGTGTTCGGCCCTGAGAGAGGCCAGGTTGGACTCTGCCCAGGAACCCAATAGCCGTGCCTCAGACATAAGGGACCTGGACCTGGTGCCCCCCTGTCAGTTGACGTGTGCCTTGGACGCCACGTTGTCCGTGAGGATCAATACGTGACGGTCCTTTATCCAGTGCCTGAATTGGCGAAAAGCTAAATGGATGGCTCTGAGCTCCAGCCAATTGATGTTGTGTCTCAAGTCTGCGTGGGACCAACGGCCCTGCGCAAACTGAGACTGTAGATGGCCTCCCCAACCGAATAGACTGGCATCCGTCATAATGGTGATGCGGTCCGATTCCTTGAAGAGTGACCCCTTGGTCACTGCCTGTGAGAACCACCAGCGTAGAGACCTGAGGATGTGGACTGGGAGCCTGACCTGACGGTTGGATGCATTGGCATTCACTGACTGAAATGGTAGGAGGAACCATTTTTTTTTTTGTAAAAAAAAATTATTTTCAATTTTTCATTACATTCATAAAGAATACTTCAGATAAAGAATAAAGTAAATTTATACAGACAACTTTCGGTATTGCTCACCCATTTCCCCCCAAACCGCATCCACCCTCTAACCTCTTCTCTCACTTCCCTCTTTCCCTCTTCTTCCTCACTCTCCCCCTCTCCTCCTTCTCCTCAACCTTCCTACTTCTCCCCTTCCTCCTATCTTCTCACGCCAGATGTGGTCCAGGGGAAATGCCCGAGCAATTCCTCTCTCCAAGTTAAAACATCAATATTATATACAAAAAAACAACAATTATTTCTACTTATCTGACCTATTTAACCTCCAAACCATCCCTTGTGGTCCAGCGGTACCAGTTCAGATGTTGAATGGCCTCCTGCATAAGTCCTTGTTTAATTGATCCCGAGAAATGGGACAGGTGATGAATCGGTCTGGGGGACTGGCTAGAAACTCTAGGGACAGACCAAACTGGATGGTTTGTAAGACCCAGGTATCCGTGGAAGTGAGTTCCCACTGATGGAAGAAGTGGACTAGTCTTCCCCCAATGGGAAGTGCAGTGTAAGAGTCACTTGGACCTTCTGTAGGGGCGTCCTGCCCCTCGAAATGGCCACTTAGATTGGCTCTGCTGCCTGGACCGAAACTGGCCTGTCATATGGATGGTCATATGGCCTGTCCTGTCTGGGTGTGTATGAGTGGGAGGGCTGAGTAACTGTTGCACCTGCTGCTGGCCGAAAGGACTGCCTACGGAAATAGGGAGCGGGATATTTGTCGGGCTGTTTATTCAAGTGAGCCATGACCTTCTGCTTGTCCTTGTTTTCCACAAGGTATGGGGCCAGGGCCTCCCCAAAAAGATTATTGCCCAGATAGGGAGCAGTCGCAAGACGCCATTTGGCTTTGGCATCGGCCTGCCAGCGTTTCAGCCAAAGCATCTTTCTGGCTGTAATGTTAGATGCTAGAGACCTAGAAGCAAAGTTGGCCAACTGAAGCGTTGCATCTGCAGCATACTCAGTGGCTGCCAGCATTTTGCTTGGGTCCAAATGTCTTCAGCAGGGACCCTGGCCTGAAGCTGACGAAGCCATAAAAGGGTGGTCCGAACAAAGAAGGACGCATAAGTGGCCGTTTTAATTGCCCGTGCTGCTGATTGATGGGTCTTCCAGAAAGTTTGGTCTCATTTTCTGTTGTCCGCTTTAAGCGCCTCCAACATATCCCCAGCGACCACAGTCTGGGATATCAGAAGGGTCCAGGCTTCATCTACCTTGGGGACCTCCAGGGCATCAGTGAGGTCTGTGGAGGTGCTAAAAATCTTTTTGTCAGTCCCGCTTACAGAAGGGAAGGAGGAAGGGGAGGCCCATTGTTTTTTTATCCCTTTAAGAAAAATAAAGGGACACGGAACGTGATGTTGGGCTGCCACTGTCTCAAAAAATATCGGATTTGGATAGGAATCCGAAGTTGCCTGCAGCTGAGGGAACTGATCGGACCCTATGTTTGCCATTGATGTGGCCTTGCGAAGTAGGGGAAGAAACAGGGCTGGATTGAACAGGCCTCCCGATGGGGAGGGTTCAGGGGGAAGTTCCTCCTCCTCTGATAGATTAAATTCCGGCTGCTCCTCACCTTGCGGGGATGAGTATCCGCTCATGGAAGAGTGTGCAGGAGATGTGGGTTCCTGAAGAATAGGGAACCCTGTAGGAGGAACATAAGGTGGCATGGCCGCTGTGGAAACCCCCTTTCCAGGCGGATGGAAGGACCGTTCCGCTAGAGCGCGGTCCACAACCTTGGATACTAAGGCCTCAAGACGGCCATCGGAGAAAATGTCTCCAATGTCTGGACCTCTGAGTCCTGCGGCCGTAGGAGTGAAGGTGCCCTCTGAGGCTGAACCTGAAGCAGTTGTTGCATGTTGAACCAATACAGAAGGGGAGCTGAGTGTGGCAGGCGTCCCTGTGAGAGATCACACACCTTGAGCCAAAGTTGAAGGGCCTAAAGGAAGGTCAAATTCAGGGACCGCCATTTGATCCGTCTCTAATCCGGCCTCCTTCTCCAGAGCCTGGTGCCTATGGCTGGCTTGCTTTTCCACCAACTTAGAAGGCTTCTTGAGAGTGGTCTTAGCCTTAGATTTTGGCTTGCCTGCCACCTCCTGTTCAGAGGATTTGTGCCGGCCGTAACTGGAGGATGGGGAGGCAGTGCTCATGGGTTGAGGCATTGTGGAGTCCTCCATCCTGGTTAAGCAGTCTCAGGGAAACTGAGGCAAAGCTCTGGCAGGCAAGCAGTTGGCGGAAGTGAAATTGGAACAAGTAACAAGACTGCTACCCTGACCACCTGACCAGAAAAAATTCTATCTGGGCTTTAGTCACAGCAATTGAGTCAGATGCTGAAGGCACGATTGGGGACCCGCTCTGGACTCTGCCCAGAGGCCTTAGGTGGCCAGTCAAGGTGCACCAGAAAAAGCCCCAATGAAGGGCGCAGAGGGCCTGAAAAAAAGGGCCTGGCAAGGAATGATCAGGCTCAAAATGGCGGCTAAACAATTTGTGTTGTCTTGCAGTAAGTGATTTGCGATAAAGGAAACACACACCTCAATGCGGCCTGGGTCAGGCTAACTACTGTGAGTAGGCCTCGTGGGGCCTAAAGAAGTTCCCACGTGGCGTTCAAGATGGCAGCTGCCTGTAGTTGTCCTAGCTATTTGTGCCCAGAGGTATGCAGTGTAATTGGAGAATCAAAGTGCTAAAAGGGCTGAGCAAATTGAGCCACCAATGGAGGGCAGAACGCTGAGGACGCCGAAGAAAGCTGTTTGCAACTTTTTGCCTTTGGTTACGGCCCCAAAATGGCAGCCGCAATTTTGTTCTCCACTGAGACTGGCCTCCGCAGGCCTTGAAGGCAAAAATTCTGGTGCCTGGGGCAATCGCGATGGCAGTGCTAGATGCTGCGCCGAAATTGCACTCAGCAAGCTTGTTTCTGAACGGCAGGCAAAGAACGAGGCTGAGGTTTAATCCGTTGCCTTTGACGGCAACCAAAATGGCGTCCGCGACCGTTCCCTGCCGGAGATGACTCCGGAGGGCTTGAATTGAACGTTGAATTTCAGACCTGCAGTCTGAAAATTCGCCCAGTAGCTCAAAGGAAAGGGGGGGAAGAATGAGGGATATTCCAAACAGCCCCTGCTCAGAAGTTTTCCCCAGAGCCCAGGGGAAAGGTAAAGAAAGGAAAACTGCAGACACCTCCCCCCACCCCTCCTCAAATCTTGTGATTTGAGTTAGCACTGATCCCAGCGCTATGGGAAAATTAAGGGAGGATTCCAAATTTATTATTTAGTAAATTTTTGAGGGTACTATAGGGGAAGGAGAATTCACCAATGGAATTCTAACCTGCTATCTGTTGAGAGAGCCAAACCTGATACGTCCTCAAGAGCCTGAGATCAAGTCAAGACTGGATCTCCTAGCAAGAGGGGACATGTCAAGTTTGGCTACTTCGTCTCAAGAGCAGGCAGACAGAGAAAACCCATTGGTGGATTCTCCATCTCCTGAACTGGAGAACTACCTGTAGTATTGTGGCCTCTAACCTTGAAACAATGTTGGGATCTTTCAGAAGCAATGTCAAAAAAGATCTGCATATGTAGATATAAAAACCTCACTGCTACTCCTAATTCATTTTTTCATCATCCATTCCTAGAGACTTGACACTTGGGGATGGTAGGAGTGATACAAGTGAACTTCATTCAATATGATAAAAACTTTCAGCCATTCTGAACATTGGTACAAAAGTGAAATATAGAGCTGATATATAAACAAACATAAACAGGCAGTACCTTGCTTTTGCCTCAGGCTATAGGCAGCCTTACTTTCAGACAAATTGGACCATTATAGAGGTGGCTTGATCAGGAGTAGTGATGATCTTCTTTATTAATTTAGCACTGCAATTCTAACCCAACATTTCAACACAAGCCCATGCTCTTCCACAATGTAGGTGTAACTGGAAAGCATAGACTGTCAGTCTAGAGAAGGGGAAAAGAGAATTATATTTGAAATTATCTTTATTCAACTTAAAATAGTGTCATATTGTTTATTATAAAAAATTATCAGACCTATATCAATATGTATATATAATTTGACATAAATATATATATTTTGTTTCTATGTCAAATTATGGTTTGACATAGAAGTGGGTATGGTTAGGAACCAATCCAGACACACAGACAGTTGAGATGTTACTTAAAATAAAATGTATTTCTATTTACAAAGGGTTACTTTAAAGAACTGGTATAATTTGTGTTCAGGCCCAATATTTTGCTTCCATCCTAAGTGAGTATGCCTCTTGCCACACACATGCACACACACACACATAAACAATATTAAAAACTTATAGTCCAATAAAGCAATGAAAATTAAAACATGATGTTGATTGAAATGAATCTGACATAACTGATCAAATACATTAAGTACTTTGAAATCAATTGTAAGAACGGAACAAAATACTATCTTGTTTAAAAATGTATAGGTCAAAGATCAGCACTTTGGCCAAGCTGAGAATTGTTTTAAATCACAAAGATTATCCCAATGCAAGAGCAGACAAAACTGTTCAAAGCTTCTTGGTTGCATTTGAATATACAAACCCCAATGTGGTTTGATAGGAACTGAAATCAGAATATCCCTGCAATGAATTCTTGTAGTTCTAATTCTTCTGAGCAAATTCTGATTCTTGTTTGCCTTCCAAATTGCACTAACCCACATCAAGAGGAGAGATCATTTATTAATTTTCACTAGGAGAACTACAACAATGCGTAACTTAGAATATTTCATTGGAGTGTAGAGTGAAAATTTCAAAATCTCATCTCTTCAAAGAAAACCAATAATGGAAGATGGATGAAAAGCCACCATAGATATAGTATCCAATGCAAGTACACCTTTTTTCCCAATGTCATGGTGGAATTAAGAAGTCAATATGGCACTATTGATGAACACTATCCAATCAATTACAGCATAATCAGTCATAAATAATTGTGTAACCTGATATATGCCATAGGCAGAACTACAGAATGGGAGGTAGAACAGGTACAACTTGCTATAGTTTATAGAAATCCTCTGCATTACTCCCTCAGGTGTCTGTCCTCTTGGAGACTAGATTCTTTTTCTCCCCCTTTTGTGATTAGAAATGTTCATAATAAAATTTGTACATTTGAAGCATCCAAGCCACATCTTCAATTAGTCATGTTTAAAGTCTTCAGCACTCAGTTTAAAAAATGAATTGTGCTAATCCCTGTTCCACTGCAGACTGCTAGCTCCTCTTATAATGGATCTTTCCAATTTACAGGGTATTGGTGCTACAGTATATAATACTCTATGAACCATCAGCTGTATAATAATAAGAAAATCTTGAACTGGATTAAGTTACAAGCTACCATTAGGAGACACTTAACATATAAAATGCCTTGCTTGATTTACTTGTTACTTTTTGCAGTTAAATACTTTCCATATTCCAGCAGTCCTATTAGGAAAATTGCATTTTATAGTTCAAAGAAAAGGTTGAGGAAGAAGAAAGTTATGAGCAGCTAGTAAGGAAAATTGTTTTAATTTACATGAAATTCTATTTCTATTTTAAAACATCTCATTGAAAATAAAATGGACTAAGTATTGCTTTCATATTTCTGTTTCTGCTGAGAAACTACAATATATTCACAGTTTCTATGTTCTTAAAAATATTTATAGTTGAATTTCTTTTTATAACCTTATTGTACAACACGAAAACATTAAAAACATGTTTTTTTCCTCCCCAGAGGAAAATTGCTATGCAATTTTATACTATATATCATGAAAATAATTAACTTGGCCAAATCTGCTCTTGTGTATTTTACATGAATTACAATACATGTGGAAGAATCGGAATATCAATAAATCTTCCTAGTGTAAAGAAATGAAGATAAAGAGGAGAGAGGCTATTAGTTGGTAGTATTTGTTTTTGATTGTACTTCAGAAAAATGAGAATGTATTCACTGACAGAAGCGGTAAAGATTTCAGAACAAGTGAATATTAATGGCTAGAATAGTGTAATATGTGCACATACAACCCCCATCCCCACCTAGTAATTTAAGAACATGCACGCAACTAGAACATTATCCTGAACTTCTCCACCATGACAACCCAAATTATTCTCTCCTTGCAAATTCACTAGACATCTCAAAACCCTACTAAACTTTTTATGTATTTTTAAAAATGGGAAAAGGTTCAGGATTTTGTTAAACTCTGTGTTAATTCCACTTCCCTTGGGCATTTTCCACTTCAAAATGAGGAGTTGACACTGCCAAAATTAATTGTGTAGCATGATTAGAAAGAACTCCCAGGCCACTAAAAAGAAATTCAGATTCTATGGGTGTTAAAATTGTAACTATTTATACAAATTCTCATATTCACTTCTATTCCATCAGCAATAATGCTCATGTGCATGCACATGCATTGTACCAATTTACACCAACGTATTTCCCACTTTTAAGGGTGCTTTTCTGAAATATGGGTAGACTGCATTCCAGATTTTCCAGGATTTCCATTTGTCATCTTTGACGCTGCAGAAATATCACTTCTGCAACGGACAAGACTGTTATTGCAGTAACAATATAGTATAACCAGGTCCCTATGCATGTTCCGAAGGATCCTTAAATATTAGAGAAAGATCTGAGGTAAGAGTTGTTGGAAGAAAAATCTTCATCAGGGTCTGGTCCAAGCAGGAAATAAACAAAATGGAGATTGCATAAGAAAAAAGGTTCAGTTTATTTAGTTGCCAGAAACTTCAGTGACAGCAGCATGTTTCTGGGGTGGCTAACAAAATGGAGCTGGGAGTGGATGGGTTTTTATACCTTTTTGGGGTTTTGTGTTTGGAGTTGTTCCTGTCTGAGGTTGTTCCTCTTCCTGTGCAATGAACCTCAGTGTGCCCTTTTGATATTCTAATGGTGGTGGGCTAATCCTTTTATGTCCTAAAGGTCATGTCTTTAGATTTTGGGTGAGGGATGTAGATTTTAGGGGTCTTTGTCTTTCTAATCCCATCAGCTCTAAGTTTCCTGGTTCCAGTCTTTCTGAATAGGATTATCAAATCTGCATTTCTACAGAGCTGGCCTGCTGAGTTTCTGCTTGGGGGAGACTGGGCTGTTTCTACCTAAGATTTTCTATTATTCCTTTGGGGAAATATAATATTCTGTCTTTTTTAATATCCCCCAAAATATTTCCTTCTCTGGGTGTGTGTGATGAATTCCCACAGAGTACTACCCATTTATCTGTTGGGTATCTTCCTAAGATTATTGCTGGGGTAACAGCAATTATATTATTACTGTTATAAGTAATAATAATTGTAATAGTAGTTGCAAAGAGTAGAACTGTAGTACTTAAAGAATGTGCAACTCTAAGTACAACACTTAATTTAAACAGCTCTTACCTAAACATATGTCCTGAAAAACAGGTTTCAAGGCAGGAGTGATAAAAGTGGAAAACTTGTGAGCCACACTGTGGCTGCTAAGCAGCTGGAATCGTCATTTCCACACATTCTCCTTTTTGTTCTTTCCAGCTTAAACCTGGTTAGATGAACAAAACCCAGATATATCTCTAGTGCTATCATGGCTTCCTTTTTCAAAGGGCAGCAAAGACATTAGCATTTCTCAGCTCCTTCAAACCAAGTATGTAGCCTTAGAGCTTTTCTGCACTGCAGTCTTCAGCTGCTTGACTACTCTGCACAAACTGGCTGGAATTTTAAGGAAGTCATTCCAAATTTCAATCCCTTTCTCTTTTTTTTGTGACAATGATGGCAGATATTGGTTGATGTTCCTGCTTCTTTTCCCTGCATGGATCAAATGTCTGAATTTTTGACCGTCTTTGAATACTGCCATGAAAGCAGAATAAAGCACAAAGTAAATTTCATTAGTTCAGTGGAGAGTTAAGCATATGCTTAAATCTTTCACAGAGATATCAGTGGGCAATTTAAGTTTTATCATGCTTAGACACTAGACTGCCCTCCTTTACCAAATGTCAGTAAAAAGACTGCTATTACAATATCTATTGAAACATGATTTGCATATAGGAGTGATATCTAAAAATCTACTGAGAAATCTCTCAAAACCTATTGAAATTCTTACTAACACTTCAAAAATAATATTGTGAGCAAAAAGGCCATAGTTATAGGCTTCCAAATTCAACAATAACTAACCTCAGAGAGAAATACCTCTCCTACATGTTGCTTACAAGACCACAACCGCAAAGAGATCCTATGTTGTAAGTATTATGAAAATCCTATCCCTGTGGTCTTTTCATTGCAAAATATTAACACTCCAATCAGCTTCTTTATTCATATTACAGTCCATTATAAAAATAAGTAAGATCCTATTTTTTTTTTAAAAAAATAGCAGTGTTCTGAGGTCTCAGGCCTTACCCAGTTTAAGGTTTAAGGGAGAGAAAGTTTAGTTCACTTTGTTATAACATCCCTGTAAATCAAGCTTTTTAAACCAGTACATAAATCTTCTAGGCCTCACAGTTCTCCAAACGTTGTGATATCATTTCAGCCAAAAACTTGTTTAAAACAGCCAGTTTGGTTTAACAGTTAAAGTGCTGGCCTAGAAACCAAGAGATGGTGAGTTCTAGTCCTACCTTAGCCATGAAAGTCACTGAGGGTTACTCACTCTCAGCCCAACTCACCTCACAGGGTTGTTGTGGGGAAAATAGGAGAAAAAAGAAATATGAGGTATGCTCACCTCTTTGAAGTTTTTTTTAATAAAAAATAAAGGTGGGATATACATTTTTTAAAAAAACAATCAATAATAATAAAGTTTATGTCTCCAAATACCTTGAAAGCAGACCTTTGGCTGATTGCCTGAACTGCAGCAAATGCAAGGCCTCTCTGACTAGGAGTTCCAGAAACTTCTCTTCCTTTTCATTCAGGCTTTCCTGTTTGGCCTAGCAGTGGGAAGGGCCAAGATCAAGTCCCCTCCCCCCAACCCTTTGGTCATAGAAACTCATTGGGTAACTGCCTCTGTCACTCTCTCTCAGTCCAACCTGTGCCACAGGATTTTTGTGTGAGGGTAAAATGGAAGCAAGAGTATTATATATGCTGAATGAAAGACAGGGTCTAAATCTATAATAATAGATAAAAACACAAAGATTTTACAATTATACACACACAAACACACACATAAAAATATATATTACAGATCTGAAAAAATTCAAACCTTTCAAAAGTGTTTTTATTTTGAAAAGGCCCCAAATCATTTTACCAACAGTATGAATATTAAACCAAATGAGGCAACCACAGAAGAAACACAAATTATCTGTCTGAAAATCCCCAATATATTATACTACTAGCCCCTAAGGGAGTTGACATCTAACTTTTCCTGAACATATATCAAATGGTTTTTATTTTAAAAAGGCAAGTGGGCTTGATTTTTCTGAGGAAAAACAAGGCGTTTCACTTCCTATCCTGGAAGTGTCCTCCGTTGTCTTGGATGCTGTGGGAGATGGAAGGACAGTTATTGACAGTTGAGATGAGTTGGTGGGAGGAGGAATGATAGGTTCTGACAGGATGGTGGTGGTGGGGAAATGGAAAGATTTTGATTTCTTTTGCAGTCAAGTGGTCTTAACACTCTCTGAGGGCCATTGTGGTTACTTGGGGTTTTATCTATGACCTCAGGGTCACCTGAATTCTTGTGGAAAATGAAAGAGACTTACGAATTCCAGAGGGTTTAGCAGAGAGATTTATTGCTCAGGTTCAGAAGCAATGAAGACCAGCAATTCTGAACCCTGAGGGCGGGTTCAGACTACAGTTTTATACTTTCCCTTTCTCAGGAACAAAGGAACTACACATAGAAATCTACATTGTATTACATTAGGTTCATTTCTCACAGGCATACAATGGACAAGTGCAATGCACATTTGGTTAGTCACATATTGCTAATACAGCATTACTCCAGTAATTATGCAGACACATCATTATTTTAGTGATTTTTCATTATTATTATTATTATTATTCCACATTAGAATCAGAGGTGTGAAATCTTCTTGGAACAGCCAAAAGGACTGCATTGTACACTGGGGATAGGTGGTGTCACTGAAACCACTTGGAGGTTTACCTGTGTTGTCAGGGTCGCCTGAGTAGTGCAAATGGGAGTGGAGCCTTCCTTGAACTGTTGACTGTGTTGTAGACTGGAGATAGATGATGTTGTATCCCTCCCCCTCTGTTGAGAGAGGGCTGCTCAATGTTAACATAAATGGCCTCTTTTACCCCTCTTTCAAACCATTGGTCCCCTCTATTCAAAATGATCTCCTATGTTCAAGCCCTTCCTGTATTGAGAGGGTAGAGGGAATTTAAGCCTTTTCTTTTCATTCTTTCAATTTGGTCATGAGAGAAGTAGATTTAAAAGATTTGCTTACTCTCATGAAATATGCTATGCTATGCTGTGCTATGGGATGTATTCCTCCCATAGTTTATATTGTTGGAAATTCTCCTGATACCTATGTAATTCTATTCAGCTATTTGTTAAAAAAAAAAAAAGAATATGCATTTGTGGCTTCTTTTTGATGAAACTGTTATTGTTCATAAAGGTTTTTATTGGGTTTCCCAAAAGACAGGGTGAATGGTGGTTTGGAAAAGGGTTGGATTAGAACTGATTATTAATTGACAATAGATACATGAAGGAACTGAATCTAAAAATAGGACGGTAATCCTCTGAGGATGATGGGGAGAGAAGTGACTGACTTGATTGCAGGTCCAAGAGTTCTCATCAGTGGGAAAGCAAACCACAAGGTCTGGAGGGCCATAGGTTTCAAAACAAAATAATATAGTAGTCCTTGACTTACAACCATTTTTAGTTCGAAGTTACAATGGCATTGAGAAAGGTGACTTATGACCATTTTTCACACGTATGACCGTTGCAGAATTCCCATGGTCACATAATCAAAATTCAGATGGTTGGCAACTGTCAACTGTATTTATGACAGTTGCAGTGTCCCAGGGTCATGTGATCATCTTTTGCGAACTTCTGACAAGGAAAGTCAATGTGGAAGACAGATTCACTTAACAGCCATATTACTAACTTAACAATTGTAGTGATTCATTTAACATCTGTACCAAGAAAGGTCATAAAATGGGGCAAAATTCACTTAACAACTATCTGACTTAGCAATGGAAATTTGGGGCTCAGTTGAGGTTGTAAGTTGAGGAATACCTGTAGTGCTGCTGAAAAAAAAAATCAGAGAGAAATCAACACTGCTCCCCCAAATAATATCATGCTATAAGATCCAAAATGATGGAAAAGTGCTCTAAAATTTAATTTAACTAAGAAAAAAATTATCAATGACTTATAGAGCAAAAGCAATACGCACATGCCCACAACTATTTAATTATTAAGCAAAATAGCATATACACACCTTCAACTAAAATTAATGTTACTTTGACATGCAAAAATCTAAATAATAGTAATATGTCCTCAGATGTTTTATGTAATAGAAAAGCAAGGCTGCAGTAGCTTGCCATATGGCAGGCTTGAATATACTGAATTTAAAACACTACAAAATCCACTATTTTCTCAGGAAAAAGAGAGAGAGAGAGAGAGAGAGAGACATGGTCCCCAAATCCCAACATCAATTATCCTGTTGGTTCATTGCCATTAGCAAATATTGTATATTGTTTAATTTCCATTATAATTATAATTTTTAGTTATAAAAATTGGATATGAAATATCTGCTAATGCAAATATTACTGATAATATTTTAATTATCTTGCATTTTGTACTTGAATTACATGTAGTCCTTGCTTGCCAACTGCCTAGTTTAGTGATTATTCAAAGTTACAATGGTGTAAAATATTAGATTTTTAACCAATCCTCATATTTATGACTGTTGCCATGTTCTGCAGTCATGTGATTACCATTGATGTGCTTCACAATTGATTTGCAACAAGTAGAGTTGATAGAGAAGGTGGAAGTAAAATCATAGGTTGTGGTCACATGGTGTTTCTTTTAATGACCAAAGGAGAAATAAGGCCATCATGATTTTCCAGTCAAAAACCATGGCTCTTAGTAATCAAGTTGGCAATCCCAATTGTGGTCATTGTTATGTCCTGAGCCTGTGCAAGCAGGCTCGGGGCATTGCAAACGGTCCCGGGCAGGTACAAGCTGCCCGGGACCAGACAGGCTGTCGCCAGTACTTGTGCGCATGCGCAAGTGCTGGCGCGCCAAAAGTTGCAGATTGACCCGGGAATGGCCTATAAAAGAGGCCGGGAGTTTTGGGCGTTGTCGGCGTCTTGTACCTTGTATGCTGAACTGAATAAAGAAGTTTCCTGAGAACTACAACTGCTTCTCGTGTCTTGCCATTTCGCGAAGGACGCAACACTGGCGACGAAGGTGGGATGCCTTACATCGACAAAAGAAAGGTGTAAGCTTACCCGAGTGAGTCCTGAGCGGCAGGAACGGCGTTGACTCGGCAGCTACCCACCAATCCAGCGAGCATCGGGGGTAGGCTGGCTGATAGACCCTTCCTTTCTACAAAATGGCAAAAATTGGAAGGCTTTCCTAATTCGACGTCTCACATCCGGAGAGATGGGAGTCCTACGCAGCCAGGGTGGAAAACTATATCAAGGTAAATCAAGTAAGGGAAGATAGTTTAAAGGCTGCCACCCTGCTGTGCGTTTGCAGTCAAGACGCATTCGAAATCACTGAGAACATTGTAGAACCTGTTCCTCTAGACTCTGTCAGCTACGCAGATCTAAAAAAGCTACTAAAGGAGCACTTCCAGCCCAAGTTGTCCGTCATCGCGTGGCGCCACACCTTCGAACAGAGGGATCAACGACCCGGAGAATCGGCCAAAGAATACATTGCCGCGCTGAGAAAAGCCGCTAAACACTGCGAGTTCAAGGATCTCGAAGAACGACTGAGAGACAGATTTGTATGCGGACTAAGGCATAGAGAGATACAGCAAAGACTTTTTGCCAAAGAAGACTTATCATTCCAAGATGCCTTGAGAGAGGTCACTGCAGAAGAAGCAGCGGGTGGCGCCATCAAGAACATGCGGCCGATCAGAAGCATTCCAGATGCTGCGTCCGTGCACCAGGAAGGAGTCCAAAGGAACTCTGAGGAGGATCCTGACGATGAAGTGGACCGTCTCTACCCCACGAAGGAAGGGAAACAGAAAGGAAGCTCTTCAGCTCTCCCCAAGTGCCTCGGTTGTGGAGGTCGCCACAAGAGAACCGACTGCAAGTTCCGCTCCGCTATCTGCAGAGCATGCGGAAAACAAGGACACATTGCAGCTGTGTGCCTGGGCCATAAGAAGGTACAACCTCAGGAAGAATTGCGCCTGAAAGGTACCAGGGTTCCCAGCCAAAACAGGGTGGGGTTTTGCGCTTCACGAAGAAGCATCTATAGGACAGGCACACACAAGCCCATTAAGAAAAAGCTGTCACTTAAGGTGAAGCTACAAGGGGTTCCATTGGCTATGGAACTGGATACGGGGTCTGCACTTTCAATCATTTCCATGCAAACGTTTAGGAAGATTTGTTCCGGTAGTGGAACTCAGGCCAAACTGAGGCCTTCTGACATTGTGTTAACAGACTTTCAAAACTCCAGAGTATGTGTTAAGGGGGAGGCCACCCTTAACGTACAGTATAAGGATTTTGAAGGTCCACTAGATCTAATAGTAGTAGGGGGTGAACGAACGAGTCTCATAGGACTCGATTGGTTTGAGGCCTTGGGAATACATGTCACAGGGCTCAATAGTCTGCAAACACTTGACCTACAAGAAGTCTGCAAAGAATTTGCAGATGTTTTCAGCCCCCAGCTGGGCACATACAAAGGACCCCCTGTGTCATTAAAACTAGACCCCACTGTCACTCCCATTAGAATTAAAGCAAGAAGGGTCCCTTTTGCTTTAAAAGGTAAAATTGACACTGAGTTGGACAAACTGATTCAGCAAGGAGTTCTAGAACCTGTTGACTCCAGTCCCTGGGAAACCCCCATTGTCACGCCTCTCAAGGCAAATGGGGACATTTGCATCTGTGCTGATTACCAATGCACTCTGAATAAGGCATTGCAGCAACATGCCTATCCTGTTCCTGTGGTCAGTCATATTCTGGTCTCCCTCAAGGGGGGGGGCGTGTTTTTGCAAAGCTTGACCTAGCTCAGGCGTATCAACAGCTGCCTGTTGATGATGATGCTGCTGTAGCTCAGACCATTGTGACCCATAGAGGAGCATTCAAGGTGAAGAGGCTACAATTTGGAGTAAATGTCGCACCTGGAATTTTCCAAAGCGTAATTGAAAACACACTACGGGGTATACCAGGGGTTTGCCCCTATTTTGATGATGTCTTAATTGCAGGAGACTCTACACACAATTTAGCTGACAGATTAAGGGCTGTTCTGTTAAGGTTCAGGAAAACGGGCCTCAAGCTTAAGAAGGACAAATGTAAAATTGGGGTGCCTTCTACTGATTTTCTGGGATTTAAAATTGATGCTACTGGGATTCACCCTGCTGAATCCAAACTGAAAGCTATTATGCATGCTCCAAAGCCAAAGTCTAAGGCCGAACTACAGGCTTTTCTGGGTCTTCTGAATTTCTACAATTCTTTTCTTCCACGCAAGGCTAGTGTAGCTGAGCCTCTTCACAGGCTATTGGACAAACAGGCAGTGTGGCAGTGGTCACAAAAACATGAAGCAAGTTTCAATGAGGTCAAGGCCTTACTCACTTCTAACAGTGTACTTGCACATTTCAATGAATCCCTTCCTGTGTGCATCGCTTGTGATGCTTCTCCTTATGGGGTAGGAGCTGTACTTAGCCACCTCAGGTCAGATGGAACTCAGGTTCCTGTTGCATACTACTCCAGAACCTTGTCTTCTGCTGAGCGTAATTATGCTCAAATAGACAGGGAGGCTTTAGCTGTTGTTGCTGGAATTAAAAAAATCCATGATTTTTTATATGGCAGGCATTTCACGGTCTTCACTGACCATAAGCCTTTGTTGGGACTGTTTACCACACGTAAGCAAACTCCCCAAATCATCTCCCCCAGAATGCTAAGATGGTCTATCTTTCTTTCTGCCTATGATTTCTCCCTATTTCACAAACCTGGGAAGGAAATGGGCCATGCTGATGGCCTCAGTAGGTTACCCCTGCCAGTAATAGAAGTTGACCCTGCACCAGCTATCAATCTTCTCTCCATTCAGGCCTTGCCCGAGTCTCCTTTGAATGCCAGAGATGTAGCCGCTGAATCAGGCACAGATCACACACTTTCATGTGTCCTTTCTTGGGTTTTATCTGGATGGCCAGAGAGCTGTCCTGGCACTGAGTTTCAGAGTTTCTGGCCTAAAAGGAACGAGTTGTCCACCTTCCAGGGTTGTCTGCTTTGGGGGAGCAGAGTTGTCATTCCTACCTCAATGAGGACTAGGGTCTTAGGTTCCCTCCACGAGGGTCATCCTGGCATTGTACGCATGAAGGCGCTCGCGCGCAGCCATTTGTGGTGGCCTGGGTTAGATAGTGACATTGAAGCTAAGGTGCATGCATGCCACCTTTGCCAATGCTCGCGCCCCGAAATGCCCCAAGCTTCTCTACATAGATGGGAGGAAACACAGTCTCCATGGTCTAGGGTGCACATTGACTATGCTGGGCCCTTTCAGGGTCAATTCTTCTTGGTCCTAGTTGACAGCCATTCAAAATGGCTTGAGGTTGTACCTGTCTCTTCCACCACCGCTGCAAAGACTATTCAAGCACTGAGGGGGATTTTTGCTGCCCACGGGCTTCCAGACGTCCTCGTGTCTGACAATGGCCCTCAATTCACTTCTTCCGAATTCCAAGCTTTCTTACAGGCTAACATGATTCGTCATGCCACCTCTGCACCTTTCCACCCGTCCACCAACGGTATGGCTGAACGCATGGTTCGCATCACCAAGGACGCCTTGAAGAAAATTACCTACGGAGACTGGCATCACAGGTTGGCTGACTTCCTCCTTTCTTATCGCACTACACCGTCCACTTCTACGGGGAGGAGCCCAGCTGAACTTCGTTGGGGGCGCAAACTGACTACCAAGCTTGACCGGTTGCATCCGGATAGACTGCCTTCTTCTTGCACACACCCCAGGGCACCTAGATAACTCCTTGTGGGTGCCCCGGTTTGGACTCGTAATTACGGGCCTGGTCATTCATGGGTCCCCGCTGCTATATCCAGGGTCACAGGTCCTCTGTCTTACGAGGTGTCCCTGGACAACGGTCGTATCCTGCGTTGACACATCGACCAGCTTCGCCCTAGACGGGACCTTCCCGCTGAGACTCCTGGGTCTTCTCCAGGGGGGGAGGGGGACCCCTTTGGGCAAAGGGAAGGGTATGGGCTGCTGCCCATCATTAATGAGGAAGCTACAGACAGCTTATCCCAAGATTCCACGAGTGCTCCAAACAGGAATTCAAGGAGCTCAACTAGACATCAGGCATCAATGCCTACTCCAGCCAGGGAGTCACCCCGGGAGCATAATCACTACTCACCCGCATCACTCAGTACTCCAGTCAGGGAGGATACCCGGGAGCATCCCAATAAACCATTCCCCGCAAGAGAGCTGGCACACACTCCTTCTAGTTGGCCCGACACTACCCCTGTCCCTAGAAGGGGGCAAACATACAGGGAGGTGGTCGAGGAACCCAATCCCGACTACAACACCTCTGACTTCACTCAGGGGACAACTGAGTTTTGGGACAGCACTGAAAACCCCACAAGCCCGGGGACAGAACGGGAACCAGGGGACAGACAACCTCCCGACAGGTCTTGGACGGACCTTGGAGGGTCTACAGAATCGCCCAACAGTGACAATCAGTTAGAGGGGCCAGAGAGCCTGCAGCTAGGCAGGACAACCAGGTCAAACAAAGAAAGAAGCCCTGGCCTGACGAGCCCGGTGGGCAAGCAAGCAGGCCAGGCATTGGAGCACAGTCCTTGGGAACCACCAGGGTGTAATAGGGGGGACAGATACGCATCACCCCTCAGTCAAGGGATACTTGGCAGGTACCCAGAGGTTAGGAGGTCACAGAGAGCCAGAAGATCCTCTAAGTATTTAGAGGATTTTGTAACTCTATTGGCAAAACAGAGTTAACAAAGAACATTCCTGTACACAGAGGAAATAGAACACTGAGACTGATGGAAACAAAAGAAATGCATAGTATGAGGTAGTATGGCACTACACTCACAATGGGTTATGTGTTATTATGGCATGATCAATAGTCTTAACCCGGGGGGAAGGGGTGTTATGTCCGGAGCCTGTGCAAGCAGGCTCGGGGCATTGCAAACGGTCCCGGGCAGGTGCAAGCTGCCCGGGACCAGACAGGCTGTCGCCAGTACTTCTGCGCATGCGCAAGTGCTGGCGCGCCAAAAGTTGCAGATTGACCCGGGAATGGCCTATAAAAGAGGCCGGGAGTTTTGGGCGTTGTCGGCGTCTTGTACCTTGTATGCTGAACTGAATAAAGAAGTTTCCTGAGAACTACAACTGCTTCTCGTGTCTTGCCATTTCGCGAAGGACGCAACAGTCATTATGTGAGGACTACCCATATTTGCAATACACAATTGGAAAAAAATGTCATTTTAAATATCAGATAGTCAACATATTTAAAGCTTACAATTTCAACCTATCAATTTATGAAACAAATTTTCATTACAAAGTTTTATTTTGACTATAAAGGACAATGCAACTGTCATAAATATATGACAGCTAGCACTCATATTTTTATCATGTGACCATGGGGATGCTGTAATTCTTATAAGAGTGAAAAATGGTAATAAGTCACTTTTTTCAGTGCTGTTGTAACTTTGAACAAACTGCCGTAAGTCGAGGACTATCTGTATAGGAATCATTGTATCATTAATCATACCTGTTGGGGAACAAGAGGAGGAGCTAACTGGGAGTAGATTGTTATGTGTTGTGTCATTGTACTTAGTATTAGTGGGGAGGATTTGGGAGTTATTGGAATTTTGAATGAGACACATGGATTTTTCAGTCATTCAACAGATATGGTATCATCCGAAATTCCTTCGGTGTCAAAGAAAAACACATCTGTTTGAAATGTGTCTACCTTCATCACTGCCCTCCTATTGTAAAAGTTCTAATGGGTTTTGAGGTGCACAGCAATTTAGGTGGGTTACTTTTGCAGGGTGGCTTCTCAGAATAGTATGAGTCCCAGAGGGATAGTGTCAAGCACAAGTAACCAGGAACAGGAGTTTATAAGAAAATGGTTAGTGAGCACATGTCAAGCCTAGATGAGTTCAAATCGCCAGGACCAGATGGATTACACCCCAGAGTTCTCAAGGAACTGGCAGATGTGATATTGGAGCCACTGAACTATATTTTTCAAAGATCCTGGAACACAGGGGAACTACCAGAGGACTGGAAAAGAGCTGATGTAGTTCCCATCCTCAAAAAAGGAAAAAAAATGGATCCAGGAAATTACAGACCTATCAGCCTGACCTCAATACCTGGGAAGATCCTGGAAAAGATAATCAAACAACGAATCAACGAACACCTAGAGGCAAACAAAGTCATTACTAAAAGCCAACATGGGTTTGTCAAAAATAGATCATGCCAGACAAATCTTATTGCATTCTTTGACCAAGTGACAAAATTAGTGGATCAGAGGAATGCTGTGGACATAATTTACTTGGACTTCAGTAAGGCATTTGATAAAGTAGATCACAACCTACTACTTGACAAGATAGAAAAATGTGGGGTAGACAGAACCACCACCAGATGGATCCGTAGCTGGCTGACCGGCCGTACTCAGCGAGTGGTCCTCAATGGAACTGCATCTATATGGAGGGAAGTGTGTAGTGGGGTGCCCCAGGGCTCTGTTCTGGGCCCAGTACTCTTCAACATCTTCATCAACGATTTGGATGAAGGGATAGATGGGGAACTCATCAAATTTGCAGACGACACCAAGCTGGCAGGAATAGCCAACACTCCAGAAGACAGGCTTCAGATACAGAAGGATCTGGACAGACTTGAACACTGGGCACTAACTAACAAAATGAAATTCAATGGTGAAAAAAGCAAGGTTCTACATTTAGGCAAGAAAAACCAAATGCACAAGTACAGCATAGGTGGCACCATGCTCAATAGTAGTAACTGTGAGAGGGACCTCGGAGTCCTAGTAGACAATCACCTAAATATGAGCCAGCAGTGTGCTGCAGCTGCCAAAAAGGCCAACACAGTGCTAGGCTGCATTAACAGAGGGATAGAATCAAGATCACGTGAAGTATTAATACCACTCTTCAATGCCTTGGTAAGGCCACACTTGGAATACTGCATCCAGTTTTGGTCACCACGATGTAAAAAAGATGTTGAGACTCTAGAAAGAGTACAGAGAAGAGCAACAAAGATGATTAGGGGACTGGAGGCTAAAACATATAAGGAACGGTTGCGAGAATTGGGTATGTCTAGTTTAACGAAGAGAAGGACAAGGGGGGACATGATAGCAGTATTCCAATATCTCAGGGGCTGCCATAAAGAAGAGGGAATTAAGCTATTTTCCAAAGCACCTGAAGGCAGGACAAGAAGCAACGGGTGGAAACTAATCAAGGAGAGAAGCAACCTAGAACTAAGGAGAAACTTCCTGACAGTGAGAACAATTAATCAGTGGAACAGCTTGCCTCCAGAAGCAGTAAATGCTCCAACACTGGAAGTTTTTAAGAAGAGACTGGACAGCCACTTGTCCGAAATGGTGTAGGGTTTCCTGCCCGAGCAGGGGGTTGGACTAGATGACCTCCAAGGTCCCTTCCAACTTTACTACTATTATTATTATTATTATTTCAAGGTACTTCAAGTTTATCCCATGCAACTTATACACAAGAATCTGATCTACTGATGGTCAAGGCAAATTGGCACTAGATAAGAATCAACGGTATTCAAATGGAGTGGACTTAGGTTTCTTGTGGGAGCAAAGCAACTCCAAACCCATGATGCATTTTACCCAATCCTCTGGCTCAGCCTAGTCATCTCCTACAAATAGTTTACTTCTAGGTGAGGATGATTGCCTCAAATCCTCTCCTTAGCCCATTCTGAACTGCTTTATAAGCAGTGGCTCTGACTGGTGATTTAGGGCTTATGTCTATTTTTAGAAGCATAAAACTAAGGGTGATCTCCTTGTAACTTAGTCCTACTCCAAGACTATCCTTGTTTAGTAACTCATCAAGATTTGGGCTACATCTTACCTCTTCTTGTCTGTCAACCTCAATTTTATTTCTGTTTATATTATTATTTATTTCTGTTATTTACATTTTCTGTATGGTGTTTTAAAGAATAGGGGGAGTAAGGTGGAAATTATTCACAAGGA
Organism: Crotalus tigris; assembly: GCF_016545835.1. Taxonomy (NCBI): domain Eukaryota; kingdom Metazoa; phylum Chordata; class Lepidosauria; order Squamata; family Viperidae; genus Crotalus; species Crotalus tigris. The sequence goes on along the minus strand of NW_024097182.1, from coordinate 966,091 downwards.
CTCTTTGTTGTTCTCTTCCATGTCCATGTCCATTCTGTGTTGAAATAAGGGATGAACCAGCAGATTTTTTTTTTTTTTTCAAAATAGGCATTATTTTCTTGGGGAGTTGGGGTAAACAGCTTTATTAGAGGTTTGGCAGCTGTACATGTTGTGGTTAATAATTTAGGTTGTAACAAACCTTTTTATAATATCCACTTGTTCAATATCTGGCAGGATACTGAAAGAGTTAATCAGTTCTCTGAAGAACTGACTTGCTATGGGAGTCAAACAATAAACTTGTTGTTTATTCAGCTTTTTCTTCTCAAGGACCATGGTGATAGAACTTCCTTGGAGTTGCCAAGTTTTATGTTGCTACAATTAAACTTTATAGTAGAAGCCCAGATTAGTTATTATTGGGTTAAGTTCCTTTATGTGAAACACACCTAATGGGAAGATCTCAAACTTGCTCAAAAAAGGCTTCATTTTGAACAGCATGCTCGCAATAGTATGGTGTTTGAATGAAACAAGGATTTGTTTAGTGTCACTCCTGGACAGGATCCATTTGACTTTTTGCATGTCAACCAACTGCTTTTCACAATGTAGAAGCTGTCAGAAGAAGAAAATGCTTCCTAAGGGGCTTAGATCTCTTAGCTTATTTCACACTTTCTTTATAGGTTTCTAATTGGGATCCACCTTTCCAATGTTATTATCTGCTTTTAATTCACTGTTGTCTCTTTATGAATTTGTTTTAACTGATTCAGCAGCAGTACTTGGATGTAAACTTAATAAAAGTCTCTTTTAGAATGTCTACTTTGCTATTAACTGTAGTCAGAAGCTAAAATATTGACAATACTGTTTGTGCTGTCAGTAGGCATTGTCTGGTTAAGAAGTCAGTATTTCATTTTTGTTTTTTAAGTCCTCATTCCATTCTTAGATAAGCCTTGCAGCAGCTGGACAAATAGCTGCAATTTGAGAAAGGGAAGCTTCTCCTGGAACAAAGACAGAAAGATCTAAGTCTAAGAGTTGGGAGTTCTTTATTTCTGCTTGTAGATTCCATTCCAGGAGGTCATATCTGTTTGAGAGTCTATCAGGAAGTATAGGAGAGATTTGGTTATTTACTACAAGAGACTGCTGACTTTTTAGAATCTATCAGCTTTAAGCTGTTTAGTAGGCTTGAGTGAAGTTTGAGAAGCAGAATGTAAGTGGAGCTTCATTTTCCCATAGCAGAGATGATAAAAAATACCTATCTACAGTAAAAACAATAAAAATACAGGTGTCCAGCAAAGGAAGAGTAAAAGAGATGTAAATAAAATAAAATGGAGTGAAGTAATAGTAAAAAAAAAAGGTAATTAAAAATTTAAGAAGCTTTAGGGGGAGCTCTTAACAACAGATGCTGCCTCTATGCCATTTTAACTCTCTCACCATCTTTTAGAATTATATCTGGAAGAAGATAGTAATTGGGCATCTTAACTAAATTTGAGAAATCCATTGAATTGCACTGATGAAATAAAGAAAACAATAGTAGGGTATTGGAAATAGAGAAACTAATAAGCTCAGTTTTGTTTGAAATTTCTTGTGGGCATTTAAAGAAGACTTGTAAACCAATGGGATGGCAAAACCTTGAGGCTGGAAAAATGAGGACAGGAAAAATCAATTGCATTTTTTCCATTATTCCTCTTCAATATAGAATGTAGAAGTGTATAAGAACACTTTCTTTCATATTTCTCATTCTTCTCAAATAGATTTCATTATTTTATATGTTTGTTACTCCCTTTAGATTCTGCTTTTTCTTGAGAGCTAAAAGTGGTGTATTTTTTTTATACATGTAATACGTTAGATACAGAGTATTGATCCAGTGTTGCTTAATGATTATAGTGATCAACTGGACCTAAACCTGGGTCACAACACTTTAACTACTATAAGCTGGGAATTGAATTCCAAAGCCTAAAGTGTACAAATTAAATCTATTTTACAAATTTGTTATCCATTTCCTATGGCAAACTTGCTTTATAGTTACAGATCATCATTCAGTTTAAGACAATATTCCTTCAAGGTTCTGCCTTCTATGTAATAGAAATGGAAAATATTTTTTGAAGATAATTGGGTAAACTGGTTATTTGTTGTAGCATAGGATTCTCTTTAAATGTATTAATTGTGTGCTAAATATGTTAAATGTACCTGCTGTTTCAGGGTAAAACCGTATCTGGAATTCCATATCTGGAATATTATGAATGGCTTCCTGTTCTGAAATTTTTGCTTCTGGAAAATTAGGAATCATGTTTAGAATGGTATTTCAGCCTGAAAAATGACTGTGCTTATTTTTAGCTTGGGTGGCAACAAACCCATAAGACTAATTTATTGTTTGTAAATCAAGTCCACATCTTTTATGTATAAAGATTGTCTCTGGAGTAATCATATGAATTGTATTAAATTAGGTATATATATATATATATATATACACATCCTGTTCATGATGAATATTATTGTGGTTAAAAACAAAACATTCATTCATGAGATAAGAGCACCCTTTTCTCCCATTCATGCAAGAGAATTGGAAATGAGTCAGATCTGTCTAGTACTAGGCAGGGCTTGAGAGACAAAAAGCAGGGCTTGAGAGCTGAAGACCTGGCCTATAGTTCCCTGCGTCAATCCTTATCTTTTCCAAATTTTAAAGTGATCCTTTTATACCAAGTCTTTGATAAAAGGCTAGCCCATGTCTGTAGGCAAAGGAAGCTACAGTATAAACCCAGTTTCTTAAAATGTCAAAGCTATTAGACATTCATTAAAATATTCATGTGGCAGCAAGAATACTTGCTAATTTATGTTCCATTTGTCAGCAGTGACCTCTAGGTAATACTCTGCTGCCAGAATAACATTGTATTTTCCATGGTGACTTCTTACACACAAGAGACAGAGGAAATGGATATACTAACCATTATTCATTAAACAGATGACTTACCAAAATGAAAAAGCTGAAATATACTACAGAATGACAAAGACAGGGAACACTCTCTTTTTACAGAGCATGAGTCCATGTATTGTCTGAAAAGGATATAAGGCTGTAATCTTGATATTTATATGGGGATGCAGCTAATTATAAATCTATTCTGTATTATGATTCAAGTTTAGGGAGACCCTGATGCATCCCCCCTTTTCCTCTCCTCTCCTCCCCTCTCCTTTACTTTTAGACTTCTTTAAAAGTCTACATCAGTTTTTCATTTGTAACTTTTCCTGATTGTTTTGAAATATATATGTAATGCTTTCTCCATAAAAATCACTTTTTCCCTTACATAAGGGTTTGGGTTCTTTCTGTTTTGACCATCACCATAGTATATCAAGCCGGCTGATTCACTTATCCATTCCAGTTATTAGAATCAGATATCAAGCAGCAGAGTGAAAAATGCTGGAGAAATATTTTCAATAAATTGTTTATCCTGATGTAAAACAGCTTCTTGTAGTTTATCCTTTGTAGTTTATTCTTTGCTTGAAACCTGCACATTCAGTTTGGAAGATGTTGTTCAGATCATAATGGTACACGGGATGGATATTTCAAGCAGCAAATAGCTCCTTGATTTTAATCAAAAGTTCATTCCCATTAGAGTTCTGCATTTGAATTAATTTTAAATATGCAAACTACATAGTGATGTTTTTTATAAATATCACTTGCTACAAATTTCAGTTATGTTGTTTTTCTCATTCTCTTTCTCTTGTCCCAATGAATATAAATTAAAGAATCCTGTGGAAGTATAATTTCAAGTATACAATGTAGTGAAAATAAAGAATTAAAGGCAGCAGTAAAAATTTGGGATAAGCTATTAGTTAACTGGTAATTAGATAACATCTTCTCACCTGCTTAAATTAATAAAAGTTAAAACAATAAACTCTCTGATTTTGTTTACCTGTTTTGCTCTTTTGGATATCATTTTATCTCTTACTTTTGAACACGATACATTTTTGTTCTAAGCATGTAGTATTTTTTTATAGTAAATGTGCAAAAAGTATAAAATAAATTATCAGAAAGGACAAATGTCACTTCACAAATTCATATAATATCTATTTATTATATATCTATTTATCTATCATCCATTAATCCATTTATCTGTATTCTATGAGAGATTGACTGGGACAATGTTACCAAGATGGCTTTCTCCCTAGGTTGGGACTGGGACTCATAGTTTCCAGGTTTCTAGTTTAGTTCTACTGCACTAAACCAGCTTTCGTGTTCTACATAGCCATCAGAAATTGAATATAGGTGTTTTTAACTTTATTATGAAAAGTAGTTTTCCTAGACTACCAAAATTGTTATTTCTATTAATATAATTTAAATTCCTGTTTAAAACTTAATGCCCTGGCATACAGTTAAGGAATGAAGTACATGGCATAAGTAAACTTGGAGATATATTTACTAGTTAAATATGTTTACTGGTTCAAGAAAATGCAACCCTGTGTGTGTGTGTGTCTGTCTCTGTGTGTGTATACAGATACAGATACACACACACACACAGTATAAAGGTACACACACACACACATACTCATTCCAATTGGACTGATGACTCAATTGGCCATTGACAGTTTGAATTGAATTGGAGTGAAATCACACCGCCTAATAAATAAATTGCCAAAATTAACTATAAACTAATATTTCCCTTGGGAATGCAACACTGACAGTTTTAATGGAAGTTGGTATACAACCAAGAGAAAGCCTCAATAATATAGTAATTGTTTCAGTTAGACTTCATATGTAGTGTGTGTACTTATACATCCATCAGCAATCATAGCTCTGGCAAACACTTTCTCAGGATCACTTAACGGTCTAAAACCCCTGCAAGGGAGGGGGGGTTGGCAGTTACTACCTTTCCTTTCATACAGGGGAACACTAAAAGCAATGTCCCAATTGTCAGGCATACAAGCAGTCTTCTCACACACTTTAACAAGTTGCACATTATTTGATAAATAAATCACATCCATATTTTAATATGCTTCTAGTTAATACCAACTATGTCTATATCATTGTCATTCTTCAACATTCTCACAATATTCATGGTTACCTTTCCCCCCATCTCTTTGCTACTATCTAGTGGTCATCCAGGTTTTTTAGAATATGCTATGGTAGTATTGCTACATCTGTGTTGTGGTTCTTCTGCCCACTCATGAAATGCTTTTTGTTTATATGTGGATATTCCTCATATTTGCAGAGCTTCTAACAAGGGCTCTGTGAAATTTGAATTCAGACTAAGCACCCTTTGAAGCTCCCGAAGTTCATGAAGCAACATGGTCCTTTCTTTTCTAAGAGAAATCTGATTGTTTACCTTACTCTTTCAGAGATACTCACAGCCTTTTCCTGAAGAACTTACTGGAGATTAAGAGAATCCTTCTTCAGTGACTGGTATGGGGAAAAAAAAAAACCTGACAGAATGGGAATTCATTGTTTTTAAATTTGTATTACCGGATGAGATACTTCTAAGAAGTGTTCTGTCAAATACAACAAAATGACCTGCACTTTGCACCACAGAAAGCCTGGGTGCACTAAAGTTCTTCTAGATTGAGTGACTTGAATATAGCAAATGTTTTTGGATTAACTACATAGTATTATGAAGAAAGCCAGCCTGGAGCCCCTTGATGTACACCACAACTATACCAGTCTAAGCAGCTAAAGTATTGGTGGGCATTACCACTGTGTGACTGCACATTTAACTGCTTGTATCATATTTGTCCATATAATTATCTTTTTCTCTAGCTATAAATTTCTATCCTCAAGCTGCATTACATTTTACTGAGCTTTATCTTAATCCCTTGGCATGGGAAGGTGTTCAACAAAACTACATTTTGTTTACTAAAGAATAAACAGAGGCTGAATTATTACTCTCTGTTCACAATCAAGTAAAGTTCCAGTTGCCAGTTCTTCAGCTGGTTGTTGTTGCTATGATTATTGTTGTTGTTGTCGGTCGCAAAATCAGGCAAATGTTCAGACTGGATTTGACATTTTTATCTTCCTATTGAATCTTTCCTAAGGACCTGGGATAGGCAGAAGTTGTTGTATGCTAGTGTTGAAGTGGTGCTCCAGTTGTTTTAGGATTACACCCAAGGAATCTATTATTATTGGTATTATTTATTGTATTTTTATTTATTTATTAAATTTATAGGCTATGGGGCTTCCGGTTCTAGTTCGTAGCGGTGCAGTCGATCTAAGAGAGTCGTCCCTTTGCCGATCGAGTTTCCCCTGCCAGTAGACCCCTTAGAGGGTCGAAAAGACGCTCTGGAAGAGTGTCTACTGTTGAGGAGGCTTCTTGGACAGTTGAAGAGGAGCAGCGGCATCCTCTGTGCACCGAGTATCTCCTTTGGGCCGACAGGGTAAAGATCGGCCAGTAAAATGGCCGATCATTTACCTGCGCCAACCGTAAGGCATAAGATCATCTAAGCAAGCAGACCCGCCATGGAAGATTTGGTGAGATTTTTTTTAACTTCTATTTTCTTTTTTTTTCCTGTGAAAAGTTTTTTCTTTCTGGAATTATTTCCCTTTTTGTTGAAGCGGCATTTTAAATGGAGGAGGAGAAGCTTAAGAAAAGGATGAAATCTATTTTTGTTTTAATGGCTGATTCTATTTTTGAATACTTTTGAATAATTTTTTTAGAGAGACTTAAGAGGCTATGTATCTGGAGAGTATTATTTTCTTTTATTCTTTATGTTCTCCGAAAAGACTGATTATTTGATTAACTTTGATTATGCATCGGGGGACATCTTCTGCTGAAACTACCTATTGTTCTTGCTATTTTTTTCCGTTCTCTTGGAATTTACATAAAGGAAATAAACTAAGAAACTTGGGAGAAGATGGATATTGATTGATTGTGTTTAAACATAGTCTCCCTCCAAAAGATAATGTCTTCAAATATGATAAAAATGGAGGAAACCCATTCAGATTCTATTTATAAATATATTTTGGATAAAATCTTAGAAAACACGAAGATGATAATTGCCTGCAAAAAGGAGATTTCTTTATATCGACAAAGTCATGCACAAGCTTTAAGTGAAACTGTAGTTTGTATTCAAAAGACTTGCTCTCAGTTCACTGAGACGGAAGAAGCAAATGTACAGTTGGATTATCAATTGATACCAGGAAAAAGCCTTGATATAAATGGTCAGATCACCTATAACAAGGAAATAGAGGAGTTTATTCCAGAAGGACAAACTGATTTGCAGATACCATTCGACTTTTTGATAGAGGAAAAACTATTGGAAGAATAGCAAAACTTGACTAAAGAGGACTATACTAAAAAAATGATTTCAACTAAAGTTTATGCAACTTTTAAAAAGATGGGAAATGACATTATGGCACAAGCTTTTCAGAATGACTATAACTTTTATATCAGCCTAAGAAAATGGATAATGGGAGACCTCTTGTTGCTATGTACACTGTGGCAGGAGACAATGGGAGAACTATTTGTGGAACTGGAGACTCGACTATGGAAACCTATTTGGACTAGAAGGAAACCCAGAATAAGATATAAATATTAAATCTGAGATGATAATTATGGATGGTAAAGGTTTTCTAGTGATTTGGACTGTCTTGGATTTGCTTTTTGTTAAATGGGAGGCTATTATGAAATGATTTAGAATTTAATACTGAAGTATAGCAAGAATATGTAGTATTTTTTGTGTGTATGTTTGATATTCCCTTTTTGTGGTTTTTGTTTTAGAATGAGATGGAATTAATAATTGGAGAATTATTGAAAAAGAATAGAAATATAGCTGAGAAATGTAGGAACTTAGTTTTGGAGCTAATATGTTCAAATAAGAGAAATTTGGGGGCCCTGAATAGTAAAATAAATAGGTTAGTTTAAATTTAAATATTTGAAAAAATTAATAAAGTCTAAAACAGGATCTTTGGGATAGATAAGGAGCTTTTGTAAACGTTTATTGACTAATGAAATTTATATCCGACAACATATTTAATGAAAATCTGTGTTAGAAATGTACTGAGACTATAATAATTTAAATAGAGAGCATTAGTTTTGATTTAAGCATTTAATTCATATACAGCAATATATTAATGAATGAATTGGCTATAGGATTGTACTAATTTGATTATTATATTGATATTGAATGGTTGAAAGTTTTTATTGATTAAGGAAACTTATATTTAGATATATTAATGAATGAATTTATTTGAATCTATTTGATTATAATATTCTACATAGAGAGGGAAGCTTTAAGAAACATTGTGTGAATTGTATATATATATAATGTTATTGTGTTTTTTTTGTAATTGACCACCATATCTCCACATTGATTCTTAAGCTTCTGTTGGTGTAAAATGGAAAAATAATAAAAATTCTTTATAAAAAAAATTTATAGGCTATTTACTGAAGTGACTCTGGGCAGCTTACCATACAAATACAAAAACATTAAAGCAACAAGGATTAGGTAAAAACTAAGAGCCAAGTACAGGAGCAGTATGGAGGTAGGATCTTCTCCCTTACTTCACCAGCCACCTCCAGCATAAAGTGCCCCGACTGGGGCCCCAAGTCAATTGGGAGAGTCAGGTTTTGAGGCCCTTCTGGAAGACCAAAGGGATGGGGGGCAGATCTCACCTCCAGTAGTAAGATGTTCCAAAGGATGGAGTCCATGACAAAAAAAGGCTTTTTCCCTAGATCTTACTGGCATAAATTCCTTGATGGATTGGGTTCACAAGCATGCTCTTCCTCCTGGAATGAGTGGGGGCAGGCCAATCTCTTTGGGGCAGGATGGTCCCTCAGGTAACCCTATCCATTCTGCCATGTCCACTATCCAGATTTTTTTTGTCTTTCTCATCAACAACTGTTAAGTATGTGGCAGGTGCTTGCATGTTTGCATTCTAAAATCTCAGTGCAATTTGCTTTTTCAATAGCTTTCTCTGTGTTATGGTCCAACCACTTTTGCTTGCAGGCAAATGGTACTTCTGGCACATATTCCAATGCACCATTGTTGCTATTTTGTCATGCCATAGTTTGTAGTCAGTCTGTGTGAGCTTAGTGCAGCATATTAATAATAATTTATATTAATTATTTGTGATTATCATTTCATTATCTGTACCCTCTATATGTCAAAACACTGTTACATAGATTTCCAAAGCCAGAACTGAAATATGCTACTGAAATGAAAACATACAAGCTATTGTTATAATTTTAATAATTCTTTAATAGTGCTTTCTAAAGATATATCAGTTTTAATGCAAATGTGAGTATGGTACTGAACAAGCCTTTCTGACGTTTCCTTTTTGCGGTAAGTAGTGAAAAATTTTAACAGAACCAATTTTAAAAATAGCAGTCATAAATGTGATATTTTTATATAAACAGTGAAGTCTGAGCATATGGTTGAATAACCCTTAGATCAGCAGGTGGTAGCTTTCAAAGGCATTTGTCAGAACAAGAATAGAATCTGCTTCTCAAATCTTTGGAGAGAAAAAGCGAATATCTGAATACATATATTGGGGCATTCAACAGAATCAGATTTCAAGGTTAATTAGACCAGGTAAAGCTGAAGCCATCTACATCAATTATTTTGAATTAGCTCAGTCAAAGTGAATTCAAGTTAGTCCCTGGATCCAAATCTGATTATTTTCTTAGCTGCCCGCTTCCATGCTATTTTTCTCTTCTAACACTTGAAACCTTTTTTTTAAAAAGGGACTAATGGCCATAGGTGTAAGACTTTCACAAATATGTCACAATAAAAAGACCCCCTGGGATCAACAATACTGGCAGGACTCTTGTATATCAAGCTAAGTGTCACAGCAGGTGTGACATTGGGGAGCATCATTAGTGTTTCTATGACACCAGTGATTGTACCATTGAGAACAAACATTCCCCTAGTACATGCTTTGAAAGAATTTTCACATCGAATGTGCATCTGCCCTATGAAAGTATTTTCCACTTTGATCTTAAGCTATTCCCAGATTTCTCTTGGTGGGATTTTTGGACTTTTTTGTGACAAAGTGGTAAAGTGCCCCTCTCAGGTGGCATGTTCTTTCTCATTTCAAAACTATAACAACAACTTTATTTATTGGAGGCACAGGAGAGCCACTCTGTGTGCTGTTGTTTTTTGTTATATGTGATGTGGTTGTTGTGTGTTTCCCAATGTAAAAATGTTCCTTAAAAGAAGTTCCTGCATTGGGCTGTGTGTGTGTGTGTGTGTGTGTGTGTGTGTGTGTGTGTGCTGAACTGAAAAGCCAGAAAGGCTTCAATTATTCAAGGAAAACAAAGACTCTAACAAACTCCTTTGGCTGTTGTCTTCTAATGAACATTGATTTAGGTAGCACAAAGATATTAAGTTGTTACTGAAAACCAGACAGAATCCTCTCCAACAAATAATGGAACTTTTAAGAAAAAGTTTAATTTTGATAGTTCCATTATTTGTATAATTATTCTTGATAAATAAAGAACTCTCTTTATCCTTTAAGCTAGGGGTTAATAATGTGTGGTAAAAGTACAAAACTGAAGAACAGAAAGAGAAGTGCCTGCTGAAATAAATACCACAGTGTATGGCTTTGGTAATTTTATTCTTTGATGGGGTTCAGAATTCATATCTGAAATAGAAAGAGTTTTATTACTTATTAAAATTTTAAGTTAAAGCTAGCAAAGCAGGAAGGATCCGTCTTGATCCTTCCATTCAAGAATCAGAGATTCATAATCCAACCTGATTGTGGAAATGAAGTACTTGTAGTGATATACACTGTCTTGCAAAACACAAAGACCAGTTCCCTTGCAAAGCACATCAACAGAGAGACCCTGCAAAATCAAAGAAACAGCTGAAGCAACAATTAAGCTTCACTTTGATGCCTCACTCACTCACTGCAGCTTTGCTGACCTCCTTAACTATATTGCTTGATTGGCCCAGGGTCAGGATGTACAACTGGGTGTTATCAGCCTGATCTGTGTCATATAACGGCATGCCAAAGTAGCAGCAATGGAGCCTAGGAATATCTGCAAAAAATATCATTTGTCTGCAAGCAAGAACTTGTGGGAATGCAAAATAGACAAAGCAATTGAAAAAGCAAAGTGCTCTGAGACTTTGACAAGCACCTGCCACATATTTAACAATTGTTGATATGAAAAACAATAAAGTCTGGATGTGACAATGCCTGGGGACAGCAGACTAGAAGAGAAAGACCTGGAGACAATAACAAAATACAAAAACCTGAAAATAGAAGTAGAATGACTGGCAAAAGAAAGCACAAATAATGCTAAAAGTAATAAGCACATTGGGTGCAATCCCCAAAATCTGGATCACTAGAATGTCATTGGCATTGGCAAAACCACCATTGGTCAATTGCAAAAAGCAGCTTTGCACGGAACAGTTCACATCTGGCAACAATACCTTTCCCAAACAACATCTACTTTCCCAGGTCCTTGGGAAGAACTCAGTAGATGGATAAATATGCCAAATTCAGTCTAAACATCTGGCTAACCATAGTAATAATAACAAAGGAGAACCACTGTGATATGATGCTTCCCATTCCAGACCCCATAGTTTGTCTAGAAAGCAACATAGAGTTCAAGAAGAAGGAAGATAGTTCTCCAGTGTTTGGCTTAGAAAGATTAGGCTTTATAAAGTGTAACTTTTAGTACCATTGGACTTTTTTCTTCTTTGGAAAAAAAGAAAAAGAAAAAAGCTTTATTATGCAATTCCATATCTTAAAATCCATCTCACTCGTTTTTACACCGAAAAGTTCTTTCTGGTATCAGAGAGACAGATCCATATTACTTCAAATATGGAACATCCTAGGGCTTCTTTCAGGCTAAAATAAGGTCAGTATTAGCAGAAAAATCCCTTCAGGAGTTTATGTGCTGGAGACATGTACCAGAATGAATTAGCCTGAATGACTGTAACCTTGCATCAAGGAGTGCCCTAAAGAACTATTCGTAGAACAGGAACTATTCACAGGAACTTAAAGCTGTTTCTCCTTGGACCAGAATTCACCCTGTGTCTGAATCATAACTTTTTTTTCTGAAGGAAGGAAGTAAAAGACTCCTCAAGGAGACCTGGAGAGATCAAACTTCTGAATTTCCAAGAGGGAAGTCTAAGTGTCAGCAGTTGAAATGTACAGAAAATAAATGAATCTATGTTCCAATATATGTGGTTCAAGGTCAGTCATGGTATTTTCTCAGGCTTTAGGCCAGAGTATTCACATAATGTGCTAGTTTTTTTCTATTCTTGTTTGTTTGTTTGCACACAGTAAATTTTGGAAGGGGGGGGAAGGGGTACTTTTTAGAAATACATACAAAGGGGAACATCCTAAACTGGCATTTGGATTATTTTTCCTTGAATGATATAAAAAGTTTTTTTAAAAAATGTAATGAATATTGCCCACCCAGCTTCTCTCCCTCCCATTTTAAGCAGGTGATCCTGTTCTCAAACCAGTGACATGTACCCACACATATCTTCATTTCAGTTTCTTGCTAGACTATTGGTTCTGTGTCTTTTATATCTCATTTTGCTTTTTTTGCTGAACCTATACATTCTTCAGCACTGATAAACGTTGAATAGTTATTATATTACATCTATATAGGAACTGTACAGCTGCAGCAAAATACATCTTCCGTGTGGTCATAAGAGAGGAAGGGAGAAAGAGGGAGAAAGAGGGAGAAAAAAAATATTAAACATATTGGTATAGAATAGATAAAAAATCAGTGTGACAAATATAATAAGTGGTTCTTATAGAGATGGAAGATATTCTAGGATTATTATATTTATCTTGATTAACCTTTGCCATTTAAGTATTTTTGTACTTACTTGAAAAGTAGTAGTGATGTTGTGCTGAAGTTAGAGGAAATTGAGATTTGAAACTTTGTCTACTCCTTCAGTCTGCTTGTCTATCTGTCCATATACAGTCACACTATGAATGAATATGAGATAGATAGATAGATAGATAGATAGATAGATAGATAGATAGATAGATAGACAGACAGATGAGGTAGAGGTAGAAGTAGAGGTAGAAATAGAGATGATCTTCTACCTGTGCAGATTAGTGTGGGAGCTACAATGGGACTTTGAGTTTCTCATGGCAATAATATCAGTTGTTTCAACAACCAACAATCACATAGCTCCAAAGCTTAAAAGCACAGAGCTAAATTGTTGTTAAACAAACAAAGAACCAATTGGAGATCAGCCCTCACCAGCCTCCATCAATCAGAAACCAACTTGGCTAAAGGCCAATCAGAACCTGACTATAAAGAGAGAAACCCAGTCAGTCCCTGATCAGTTGCCTCTAGTTTTTATTGTCTCTGAAAATGCTAGCCACAGCTGCTTGCAAAAGTTCAGGAAATCTGAGGTCTAGGCCCTTGTCTCTAAACTCTACATTAGACTTACTTCCCTCTTTGGCCTTTCTCTTATTTCTATTATGCCTTTTTAAAATCTCTCACAAGTTTCTATTCACTCTGAATAGTAGCCCATCTGACAAAAGAAAGAAATTATTTCTTTATCATATTTCTTGTTGTCAATCACTATGTCGTGTCTGACTCTTCATGACTGCATGAACCATAGCACATCAGGGCCCCCTGTTCTCCACTCAGAGTTTGCCCAAATTCATAATCATTGCATCAATGACACTACAATACCTAACAATCTTGTCCCCTGCCGACTCTCCTTCTTTTCTCTTCAATCTTTCCCAACATCAGGCTCCTTTCCAAAGAGTCCTCTCCTCATTTGGTGACCAAAGTATTTGAGTTTCAGAATGGTATACAAGATTCAATCTCAGCACTTACAGTATTTCCACAGGTAGGAAAATGAGCAAAATGTTAATACCTACACATACTTTAAATCCTTTGTGCTCTTTTACAGCCCTGCCTTCTATGAAGACTTTGGCTTTTTTGTCACATTTGCCCATTGTTCAAAATAGTTCTATATTTGCATTCTCTGCATACTTGTTCTCTTGTCTGGAGAACTCCCTCCGGGTAGAGTTTCTTGCCACTAATGGAGCCCTGGCAATTATCCTATCCCCTTTATCACTCACAGATCATTACTAAATTAGCTGCAAGACAAGGGAGGATACTCAGGATTGATAGTGTCAACAAGTCAGGTTGTCTCCATATTTTACCATTCATCAAGGGCTTTAATAGTATTTAGCAGACAAGGTGGAAAACTCCACAAGCTCATGCAGAAAACCAACTGGTTCCCTTAGGATCCTGAGGGTAAACCATTTTAACCATTCCACCACACCGGCAGAATTTCACACTAGCTGTTAGTATAGAACTGAGAAGAAAGTTATCTTCCATAAAAACAGGATTAGAATGTTTATGAACATTTCATGTTCAGTTAATGTGATGGAAGAATAATGAACTTGCATTCTTGTGGTAGTCCTCCAGGCAATAGGACAAGTTAATAGAGGGTGGTTGGTGGATGGTAGTGAGTTTGTAACAGCACCTTACCATAGTTTATTCATTTAAATTGTTTTTATTTTATTGTATTGGGTTTCCATTTTATTCGCCATCCAGAATTTCTCTTGATAGATGGTTGGCTATATAAATTTGATTACAGAATAACAGAGTTGGAAGTGACCTTGGAAGTCTTCTAGGTCTTTTAGGTCTTCATTTGTATAGTAAATAAAATGAATAAACACTCCTAAAAACTGGCAAATATTCTGAGCAAAAAAATAGCAACTTGTTCAATGCTGGGTTGTTATTAAAGCTTGCATGAAAGCCTCTTATCCAACTATTCTAATTAAATACTTTGTTTATCTTATGCCGAGGGCAAAGATGTTGTATGTGAAACCTAAGCTGTGGGTTAATGCTATAGAGAGATGAGAACTAGCTCTGTTCACGACGGTAAGAAAATAATTATGAATGAAAAAAAATGGGAAAATGGCTTGTCAAAACTTTTTGTCTGAATATTCCTTATGTTTTGATTATCTACTATATAATTGACCAACCCACTATATAATCATGCCAGAAAGCATTAGCATTAGCATTGGAAGGCCTGAGTGAAGAGTGTGATTTTTATATACTGTCTGCTTCAATATATTGGCTGCTCAGTGTATGAAATTGAAAAGGTGCTATATAATTTTACAGCAGCAAAATAGAACATGCCACTGAAATAAATGTTGTTTTTCTGATTTCACACTGATTTAATTTCAGGTCCTCTCTTGCTTGGTTTTCCCTTGTCCTTTAGCCCTAGTAATATAAGAATTGTTCTTCTAATGGTTCTGCTTTGAGAAAAACATGACCAAGTCTGCAGGGATCCTAATTCAATTAAATCAATGGCAAATTTGTCCCAGCTTCAAATGGACCTGTCTTTCTTAGTTGAGTTGCTTTCTGATATGCCAAGGTATATTCTTTCTTCTTTGATTATAAAATTTGGATAGAAATGTTTAAAAAGACAATAAATTCTAGCATCATCTTTTCGGTGCTATCAAGCAATTTAATTATTATATGCTTTTCCATTCAAGCAATCTTTGGGAAAATATTGGGGCAACTGAAATTGTTTCAAACATCCACTAAATTCCCACATTCCATTAAACTGTAATTAAATGCCTATTCGTGACTGATTTGTTTGCACTCTTTCAAATATGAGTTCTCAGAATTTTCCTTTGTGCCTGCCTATATATCTAGCTATCTAGCTATCTTCTATGTTGTACCATTAGTCCCAAGCTACTAAGTGAAAGCTATGTTCAAGAGATTGGATTGATTCTTGCCTTTAAAAAGAGCTTTGCAGTTCAGTAGCAGTAGTTTTCTGTGCAGTGTATAAAGTATGAACTATGTAGTATAACAGGAGTGTTCCTTAACATCAAAGGCAGATATGGCACACAGTATTCTGTCCCCTATCCTGGTCCAAAAATAAACTTCATAAGGTCGTGTAGCACTTTGAATTCAATTCCGAAAAGTTGCTTTACAATACGCAGTTTCAATTAAAGTAGCTGCAGAAAACAGGCATTGCAGTTGTTTCCTCACTCTTGAGAGGACCTTTTCTAATCAAAAGCCTGACCTTTAATAGATTGTAGTATCGGGGCTTCCGGTTCTGGTTCGTGGCATTACTAGTCGCACAGGGAGACTTCTCTCCTTGTCGGCTAGCTTTCCCTCCGTCAGTTGCCCTGGAGGGTGAGACTTCCATCGAGGAGACTGCTGTCCAGCTGGAGAGGAGCGGCGGCTCCTCCAGCTGTCCGGACAAATCTCTGAGGACTGACGGAGAAGAAGATCGGCCAGTAAAATGGCCAATCGCCCTGCTGCTTCAGACTGAAAGTCAGACAACATCTAAGCTTTGAGTGCTCCCATGGTGAATCCGGGTGAGAATTGTTTGTTGTAACTCTCTCTTGTTTTACTTTGTTTTGTTTTGTTTGGGTATCTGTAAGAGCTTTTGGAATTATTTCCCTGGCTTGGACAGGTGGCTTCTGCTTTTTTTGGGAAGAAAGACATTTTATAAATACTGAAAAAGACTATATTTTACTTTGATATATATATATATTATTTGGATACTAAAAAGGAAAAAAGATGGAAAAGATTTTCTCTCTCCTCTCTTTTTAAATACTGTATTATTTTTCATATATATATATATATATATATATATATATATATATATATATATTACTTCAAAAGATAGAAAAAAGGAATTGATTTTTGGAAAATACTTTTTTTAACTCACTGAGGGCATCTAGTGGCGAAAGTTTAATATTGCAACTTTGACTTATTTTCCTACTGAATCTCAAAATACTTTTGAGGGAAAGATAAGCTGTGCAGTTATGGAAGCTGTGGGGGTGGATGTTGTTTGCATTAAATAGAGCCTCCACAAAAAAGAAAAAGAGATCTTCTTTTAAGCATTAGTATTAAAATAGAGAAACCTCAGCCACAATTGAACTGTGCACTTATATTGGAAAAGATCTATGAGGCCACTGCAGAAATATGTGCTACATTTAAAAATTGTACTTTAGAATCAAGATCCAGAGACTCTACTACATTTGTTCAAACTGATGTTCAGGCTACAATTGACTATGGTATAAATCAAAATGTACCAGAAGAGGAATCTACAGAGATAGAAGAGGAACTTATTTCATCTGACAACCCTCTCTTCAGCAACTTAGAGAATCAGAAGAAGCAAAGATTAAGATCTCAAACTATAAAGCAACGATGCTGCAAGGAGAACAGAAAAAGAAGTTTACTGCAGAGGAAGGGATTTATATTTTTTCAAAAAGTACTATAAGCAACAAGGGTGGATTTATTGGTTGAAAGGGAAAAAAGACGTTTACTGCAGAGGAAGGGATTTCTATTTTCTCAAAGATTATTACAAGCAACAAGAATGGATTTATTGGTTGAAAGGGAAGCGCTTTTATGGAGGCCTGTGTGGCATAGAAAAAAACCCAGAATTAGACTGAAAAAGAAATCTAAAACTGTTTAATGGATTAAAAGGCAATGCTTATGGATTGTTTTAAGGATAATGATCTAGAGTTAGAAGTAAGAAAAATTCAATTATATACATGTGTGTTTAAATTAGTTAGATGATTTTTTTGCTTTATTGAAATTTGCTTGGTACAGAAATATGAAAGTTAAAATTGGACTGGAAAAAACAAAAACAAAAAAGAACCTTGGCTTTATGGATTGTATTAAGGATAAAAAATATATAATCATATACATATATATATATATATATATATATATATATATATATATATATGTTCTGGAATTGAAAAAATGTTTAGTTATGAGAATGGAATTTTGAAGTGCTTAAATTGATTAGGTGATTTTTGTGTATAACAATATGATCTGATAAGGTATGATAATTAATTGGATGGAATTTGAAGTTTGTGTAATGAATTGAAAGGAATTAAGGTTTAACATTATTTTTTTTCTTAATTAAGTTAGTTATTATTGGAAGAAGAAATGAATGAGATTGGTGATAAAAAGAGGGATGAGACAGATTATGAACTTTAACATATCTGGTAGAGATATTCGAAGTAATAATTTGTTTTTTTATTGAAAACTTTTATAAAAATTACAGCATACACCCCAACACCCACCCACCCTATACCCCCACTCTCCCTCCCCCACTTCCCAGAGCTGAGTACAGGGTTACAAATATAATAATCAAACTCTAACTAACATTAACCAACTATATAAATAACCAAGTCCATAATGCACTTTAACTCCCCTTTAACATAAGTATAAACAAATTAAAAATAAACATAATAATATTATGTTGGACGAAGGGATAGATGGGGAACTCATCAAATTTGCAGACGACACCAAGCTGGCAGGAATAACACTCCAGAAGACAGGCTTAAGATACAGAAGGATCTGGACAGACTCGAACACTGGGCACTAACTAACAAAATGAAATTCAATGGTGGAAAAAGCAAGGTTCTACATTTAGGCAAGAAAAACCAAATGCACAAGTACAGCATAGGTGGCACTATGCTCAATAGTAGTAACTGTGAGAGGGACCTCGGAGTCCTAGCAGACAATCACCTAAATATGAACCAGCAGTGTGCTGCAGCTGCCAAAAAGGCCAACACAGTGCTAGGCTGCATTAACAGAAGGATAGAATCAAGATCACGTGAAGTATTAGTACCACTCTTCAATGCCTTGGTAAGGCCACACTTGGAATACTGCATCCAGTTTTGGTCACCACGATGTTAAAAAGATATTGAGACTCTAGAAAGAGTACAGAGAAGAGCAACAAAGGTGATTAGGGGACTGGAGGCTAAAACATATAAGGAACGGTTGCTAGAATTGGGTATGTCTAATTTAACGAAGAGAAGGACAAAGGGGGACATGATAGCAGTATTCCAATATCTCAGGGGCTGCCATAAAGAAGAGGGAATCAAACTATTTTTCAAAGCACCTGAAGGCAGGACAAGAAGCAACGGGTGGAAACTAATCAAGGAGTGAAGCAACCTAGAACTAAGGAGAAACTTCCTGACAGTGAGAACAATTAATCAGTGGAACAGCCTGCCTCCAGAAGCAGTAAATGCTCCAACACTGGAAGTTTTTAAGAAGAGACTGGACAGCCATTTGTCCGAAATGGTGTAGAGTTTCCTCCCTGAGCAAGGGGTTGGACTAGATGACCTCCAAGGTCCCTTGCAACTTTACTACTACTACTATTATTATTATTATAAACAAGTCAATATTATTAAACAATACAATATCCAAATTGTTAAACAATACTAATACTAAAAATAATAATAAAACTAATAAAAATTCAACTATAGTAAACTATTTAATAATACTCTAAAATTTACTCATAAACTAAATGGAACTTTTTAGTCCCATATTTATTCTGAATATAATCTATCCATCTTCTCCAGACCAAAATGTATCTTTCTTGTGAATGATCCTTCAAGTAAGCAGAAATTTTCGCCATTTCTGCTAAATTTGACACTTTAAGCGTCCATTCTTCTATAGTAGGTAAGCAATCCTTCTTCCAATATTGCCCTACCAAAATTTTAGTAATTTAGAGTGATTGGAAGTTTTGAAAGATCCCTTCTTGTCTTAAAAACGAAGGAAAAAGAAAAAAAATATTCTGTAAAAATTCTTGCTTTTTAAATAAATAACCAAAGTCTAATACATTGTTTAAACTTTGTTTCCAAATGTAGCTCCTTATGATCTTACTATTGCAGACTTGTTCTTAGTGAATAAGGACAATGTTTTCAACTATGAGCACATGTGCAAAGCTTTTGCTGCTATTTGAACTAGGTTTATCAGTGATAATGGGCTGATCTTTTGTGGACCAATATTGCTCTGTTCTGTTCTCCTTATAGCGCTAAGATAACCAGACAATTTCAGTTCAGTTCAAAGATTTATAAAAGGAAGGACAATTATAACAATGTCAGTGCCTGCAAATCAAGAGCTTTTGCATCCTTTAACTGAGATTCTGGAAATCTGAATTTATGGGAAAAACTTTTAGAGACAGACTTCTTTCATAGCCCTGTTCTTAAGTGAAAATATGCATGCCAAACACCCCTTTAGCTAATTTTCTTTCTAATTGTTTTGGCTGGAGACTCTGAAGGGATGTATCCTTATATCATGTTGATCAATACTAACAACAACCAAGTAAATTTACCTTTAGAATAGAGTGAACATGGGATCCTGCAAAGCTTGGGAGACCGCCAGTAAAGGAAGCATGGGTTAATATCAATCTGTTCCATTTTATCCACTTTGGCAAATTTCCAGTTCAGAGAAAAATAAATGGAAAATTACAAAAAAAATTATGGTATTAGACTTATTTTACTCATCTTGTAATGGGTCTGTTTCAGGAACTGCTGGGGGGAAAAGTCTAACACTGCTATAAAAACAAGACACATACATACATAATACATACATACATACGATATAAGGTAGGAAAGATAGAAGAGATTTCTTGACTCCTTTACATAGCTGGAGTATTAAGCCACATTCATAATACTGCTACATCTGAATAAGTAACCAAGCATATAGGTCTCAGTAATTGCTGTCTTGGAATATCCATATTTCAAAACATGTGCTGAAATGCTGTGAAAGAGAAATTCTATTTTTGAAGATTTTGGTAGCCATAAATTTTAAGGTTGTTCTTAGCCCCCCAATGTACTTTCTGTCCCAGGATAGATGTCTTACCAAAGTTAGTATTGAACTGTCAAACTAAGGTTAGCATTTCAAAGTCATAATCATATTATTATGACTTTGAAACATTAACCTTGGTTTGACAGTTTCCAGTCGCAATTATATTAGGCATTTTTAGCTTTATGAACGTAGCAAATAACTATCAGTTGTGATAAAATAAAAACCTTTGTTGATTTCTGATGGTATTAACTGGAACAACTAGCTTAACTGGAAGAAAAATACTTCTTAATATATCTCAAAAGACTCTTTTTGTTTTCATAACATCTGTGATAAAATTGAAAACTTACAGTTGAATAGAATACATACTTGTTTTCTTCACATTCTGCCCAGAATTCAGATAATATCTTGAATTCTTTTTGTCTCTTGTGATTGCAGAATACAATATTCTCTCTTTGCAAAAGCTTTTTGGGAAGACTTTGAGAATGTAGCATCAGCACCAGAGCAATATGAACTCTCCAACAGAATTCCCTGTTTTCTTTCACACACCATACTCCAGCATCACAATATAAAATATTGAGCTTGGCAATTTTTTTCCAAGACCCTAATCTTTTTACAATATGTAAAGAAAACCAACTATCTAGTACTTTGGTGCACAAATTTAGGGATACTTCATTAGTTTCTAATCTATGTGACAGTGTCTGTAAAACAGTTTTTTGAAATTAAAAAGTAGCAACAATCCTCTTTTCATCAAAGACCAGATTTTCCATCATTTTAGATGGGTCCAACTGCTCTTTGGTGTCTCTCTCAGAAAAATATTTTTTTTCCCAGTGGCCTTTCTGGGGAACATTGCTCTTGCCTCTTTTATTTCTAGAACTGCCTTCTGCAGTGAACATTCTATCCAAGTATTATGTATCTTGACATGTTTGAATAAAGATTCCAGTGATTTCTTTCTCAACTCCTTCTGTGACCTGAAAATGTCATTTCAGCAGATCCATAGAAGGATAAACACTAGCCAGTACAATTTGAAAATAGAGAATCATCCTTCTCCAGAAAAAATGCAGTGGATATAAATGGGAATGTGTGTGTGTGTGTGCGTGTGTGTGTGTGTGCGCGCATCCTTTTTTTTAAAAAAAAACAACCATGCTTATGGTATTATGACATTCTTTAAAGAATGCAAGTTGCTCTACTAGTCATAGAATAGATCTAGCATCATATTCTAAATAAAATAAATCTAATGCCCAAACAGGTTAATGTTGCTACCATAAATTAATGCATATTTCTTTGACCCAAAGGTGCTTTTTCAAGAGGCAATTGGACTTAGTTGTTTGAAGATGTTTTCTTTTCTCATCCAAGAAGCTTCTTCAGCTCTGACTGGATGGTGGGGAATCCCATGGATGACTGAGAATCTCCATGGACATATTTCTTTGACTTAAAAAAGAAATGTAATGTTGAGAAAGAAGCTGTAAGTGAACCAAATATTGAAGTTGCTACATTCTATTTCTAAAACATCATGTTTCAGTTGAAACAGACTGGACCTTGCCAGAAGTCTTTTTACACTTGCCTGAAATTGTTTCATAAAGTATTTTGATCTTGAAGCAGACAATTGAAATAGAGATCAGAATGGCCTCTTCCAATGTTGGAACACTTCTGCTGAGGTCAAAATCCAGATTCTAAGTGAGAGATATCAGGATTGGAACAATTCAATCTCATTTTAGTCTTTTATGTACAATCTATCTGAGTCTAATTTAGGATGGCTTTTAAAATAGATTTTTAATTAAAAGAACAAAATGAAAATTCTATCTATCCCTAAAAATAGGGAAAACTGATATGTCAATTTTTGTACTTTAATTTGTGGTGGAAAGTTATTACCTTATGCCATGCTTTGTTTGCTGACTTTCCAGAAATATTTGATTGCATTCTGAGTAGCAAAATGTTGGACAAGCTAGATCCTTTGTCTAATTCATATACAGTAGACTCTTTTTACACATGCAGTACATATAGAGATAGAAGATCTGAGTGATAATTGAAATAAACAAGAATTAGGCCAGTAGACAAGTGGGGGAAATAACTTTATTTGAATAAGTAATGAATATGAATCACAATAGAATATTCTCTTTATTGTGGATATCTTTTCCAAGAACAGCACCTACCAATAAATCAAGAAGTTAAAAATTAGTTATTTCTTGAAATGCAGTTGTATTTTTTTAAAAAAAACTAAATTTAATTCCATTTTAGATCTCATACATGCATAAAATGGGAAACATTTATAATGATGCATTTAACCCACTGCTAAAATAAACAGATTAATAATTCTTTTAAATTTCTGCACTGGAGTTAAATGTTCTTTTTCCTTTGCAGGAAAAAAAAAATATGAAACTCTAGAAACTGTCTATACAGCACATAAAAATTACCAGTCTTTTATAGTAAGTTATATTTACAGTACTTCTATCAGACTGTTGATCATTTTCTTTGTAATGTTCCCTTCAATCCACTCCTAGAAGCATGAACATGACTTCAAAAACTCAGTAGATAGCTCTGTTGTTGTCAATAAATCGTAATGAATGCAAACTATAGCTATGGATCTCTGCTTGATCTTAAGCAGCACACAAAAGTGAAATTTCAGCTTAACTAAAACATAAATCTACTACAAAGCAATCATCTTGGTTTTATGCATGTGACAAGATAGGAAAATGCATCTGCTACAAGCAATCTCTTTTTGCTTTATGTTAATAAGATCTACTGATATATATTTTCCTCCAGCTGCCAGAAGGATGGTTGGGTTGAGAATGAAAAAAAAAAAGGTGAACATAGGCACAGAAAAATGATGGTATATTACTAATTTTAAATTATACTCCAGTAAAGTTGTTGCAAGTTGGAATTCATAGCGCAAGAATATCAGTATATCTCCACTTCATTCTTAAAGCAGCATATACTTGACCAGGTAAGATCTGTACTGATGATAGATTGGTATTTCAGTTGAAAGAGAAATGATGTAGCATTTTATGGACAATATTATTCCTTGTTCACTTTCCCAAGCATGCCCAAAAACATTCCAAACATAAATGTAGTTCTCATAATATTCCATATGTTGCTGTTCTGACACTTCATATATTAGCCAAAAAAACAAAATCTTTTTTCTATATCACTTAAACCATAATCAACACAGACATGGTGAATCTTCCAGTTTATCACAGCACTGTAACTTTTACTGTATTCTTGGAAGGTCACTGGAATTCTGTAAAAATCTTTATTAGGGAGAATTCTGGTGATTAAATAAAAATTTGACAGGAAAATATTTTCATATTTGTCACTGTAGAATGTTAGCTTAGTAATAGTAGTAAAGTTGGAAGGGACCTTGGAGGTCATCTAGTCCAACCCCCTGCTCGGGCAGGAAACCCTACACCATTTAGGACAAATGGCTGTCCAGTCTCTTCTTAAAAACTTCCAGTGTTGGAGCATTTACTGCTTCTGGAGGCAGGTTGTTCCACTGATTAATTGTTCTCACTGTCAGAAGTTTCTCCTTAGTTCTAGGTTGCTTCTCTCCTTGATTAGTTTCCACCCGTTGCTTCTTGTCCTGCCTTCAGGTGCTTTTGAAAATAGCTTAATTACCTCTTCTTTATGGCAGCCCCTGAGATATTGGAATACTGCTATCATGTCCCCCCTTGTCCTTCTCTTCGTTAAACTAGACATACCCAATTCTCGCAACCGGTCCTTATATGTTTTAGCCTCCAGTCCCCTAATCATCTTTGTTGCTCGTCTCTGTACTCTTTCTAGAGTCTCAACATCTTTTTTACATCGTGGTGACCAAAACTGGATGCAGTATTCCAAGTGTGGCCTTACCAGATCACAACGTGAACTGTTATTTGTGAATCAGAAAAAAAATTCTAAATATCTTGCCAACTTAGAGTTAAGGAAAATAAATAATATGATAAATTAACATGTATTGAATACTTTAACATGTATTGAATACTTTAAAATTTATGTTCTATGCTTTGCACATTGTGTTGGTGGTATTGTAAGTAAATTGCTAAACAATAGGCAATTTGTTTAGATGAAAATTTCTGAAAAAAAAATAGGGAAGCCACCTAATAAATCCTGTTATTGATTTATTTTGCATCTTTCCTAAGACATATAAATAAATGCAGCATGACAAATGGATTACAATAGTTGCCACTTCTTTTATTGCAAAAGAAAGATGCCTTTTAATTTCCCAGAATCCATTCTTCATTGGATCAATGGTATTTAAAACTATGGAAAATTTTTCTGGCTGAAAAATAATACAGTAGTAGAGTTTTGAGAAATCCTGCAATGAAGAGTAAATAACTCAAAATTACTCACTATTTATTAGCTACACAAACTATGATTTTTGTAATAAACTGTCCTTTCTATAAACATAAATGTCTCTTTTTGAGGTGAAGTACTGCCTGTTCTATTTTTCTTTCTTGACTGAAATACTGAATGAATGCAATCAATACTATGGACATAAGTGATCTCTGATAAGGAAAAATACAAACAGAGATAGCATTGTAGAATCATCTCTGCAATCACATGCACAAAATATTGTGTGAGCCAAAATGATCCCATTTATTTGATTAATTGATTAATTGATTTTAGATGATTCGAGTTCAGAGCGACTTTGGCTGACTTAAAGAAGCAATAATAGAGAAAATAAACCAACTGTTTATTTAATACTCCAACTGTGAGGTAACAAAGGACATCTAAAGGATATTCTGATTCAGTGACAGGACAATTAGTGCCCTAGTTGGAACTGTGCAAAGGACCTCTTGGCCACAGATACTATCTGGCCAGGAATTATGGATCCAAGATGACCTCTTTATTGCATACCAGTTTTAAATGAAGAAATGCAGCCCCATCCAAGACTGAAAATGTAAGATTCCTAGATCTAGGGGGCTCTAGTATCCAGAGACACTTATTTTGGGCACGACTGAGCCTCCTCATCCAAATTTACACAGCCTCCAGTTACTAGGACAGGACATTGGCAGCATCACTTACCTGCTCAGGGCCAATACTGTATGTGTAACTGGTATCAGCATATTAGATTCATCCATCATCTGAGACAGACCTTATCTCTCCTCCACTTTTACACATGATGTGTCCAGATCATTTGCCACTAATAGTGGAAGTTCTTTATTTGTCTAAAACAGTCTCAGTTTATATGTTGACTTGCTTGTGCAATCCTTTTTCTCCAGGATTATTTTACAGCATATGACCCGGAGTGTTGTAGATGATAAGATCATTTAAAATAAACTTTCTATATTATTTTTTTTTACTTTAAAAATGGAGCTAAGGATTTGTGCATAACTCCTCACAATTATTTTTCATGAACAATTTTCCTAATTAACTTTTAGAAGATGTTGAGCAAAAAAAAACAACCCTTTTTGAATAATTCATTATTAATTTTGCCTGTGAAAAGATTTAAGTTATTACAATGTGTCCTATTAATCACAGTCAGATATAACCATAGGCCACATTGTTAAGAAGTTATTTTTGTTGTCTAGACTGTGATCTAGATGGTGAATATTTAGACATTGATTTCAAGAAGCTAGGTAATGTGCAAACATCAATTAATTAATCACATGTTTAGCAATGGTGGGTCTAGTTTGCACCCTGAAAGTTCTCCCCCATCTTTTAATTAATTTTTAACATTGCTTGACTTTTAGATTTTATATACTATTTTTATATTTTTAATATCTTTCTACGCCACCCATAATCCCTCGGTGACATAGATGGGCAGTTTTAAAATTTGATAAACAAATGAACAACAAATTAATTCCAAGTTTCCTAGCTAGTGTGCAGCATCTTCAAAATAATTTTGACCAAATGGAAATTTTTTCCATGGAAATTCAAATACCAGGAGCTTTGTTGGAACTATAAAGGTAGATCCAGTTTAATTGCAAGCTGTTGATATAGTATTTTATGAATATTTTTTACCCCAAGCATAACAGCATAATGAGCATAATATCTTCCATTTACAGAATAATGGTGTCATATTAATGTAACCATTGGACATGATGGATATATGCTGCCTTTTGGTTATGAGGCCAGAAAACAGAATGTGAATTTTGGGGGAAAGTAAGAAGGAAGACAGATATCGTCATATGTTCTGTAGATGAGAAACCAAAAGTAAGAATATATGGGCTTTTCTGTCTCTCTCTGTTCTTTGTCTTTGTGTCTTTCTGTCTGTGTATCTATGTAGCTGTGTGTCTGTCTGCCCCCCCCCTCTCTCTCTCACACACACACAAACATCCATTCACCTACTTACTTACCTACCTACCTACCTACCTATTTACTTACCTACTTACATTAATATCTTTAGACCACTGAAAATGTACACTAGCTGGCAAAGAATTATGTTTATGCATCTCTAGCGGATCCTACTATATCTCTAGTGGATAATGAATGCAGCTTTTAAAAGGCATTAAAGGATATAGGGGTATAGTCTATTTCACTGGCATGCAGAAGGGGCAGATGTGTTTTATTTTATTATTTTATTATTTTATTAATTTATTTATTTATTTTTATGAATCTGAGATTGAAAGGAAGGCTATATCCTCAGGCAGGGAAGGCATAAAGGAAATTGCCAAAGGTTCTTCTTGAATTAGTGTAACATATGGATCATGGGCTCTAACCCTCTTCAAGATAAATGGGACAAGTAAATCCCTTGGTTTGAGATCCTTGACTATCTGTGGCTATTTTAAAAAATAGTACAGTGAATCTGGCCTTTGGCCCAAGGCATCAGAATCTTTTATTTTTACTTTCAGGGGCCGGGGAGCCCTCACTGTGTTTAATATTTTTAAAGGTGTCTGTTACTGGAAACATTGCTGAAAAAACAACTATCTTTAAGGAACTATTAACTAAGGTAAATATTACTGGTTGGTCCTTTAAGAATTTTTAGTGCTCAATATTTGAATGGCTTATTAGATAAGCATACATCATAATTCATAATATGTCTCTGTAAGGTTCATAACATAGCTACAGCCACAAAATGGGAATGGTGGCATTGTTATGTGAATATATCAATTGATAATACAGTAGATGAGACCATAAAATGTAAACTTTGTGTATTTTACTGTGGTTCAGAATATTAAATATTTCAGGCTACTGTTTTGTATCAGTATTGGGTTTTATTTATTTTACTAACTTGGCATACTTGCCACTACATTAGGATCACAAAGAGAGACAGGGTTTACTCAATATTCTCCATGTAGCATTCTGTCAAAATCCGATTTATTTTTCCTTCTCCCAATAAGGATCTATCTCTGAAGGTATCAGTTCAAAGGATTGATCCAATGGAACAAAACATTTGTAAATGAGGCTGAACCAGTATTTCCAGTGTGGAGTCAACCTAAACCCAAAATGTATCTGAATAATGAAAGCAAATTGCCAGTCTGTTTGTTGAAATTGTCATTCCGCACAAACAGCAAATGATTCTGCTATTTATTTAGTTCTGGTTTGTTTGTTCTTTACAACTGAGAAGGCAGTTCTGCATTCCCTGTCATAGGAATGTGGGGATTAGACCAAGAGTTCATCAATCCTTGGGAGAATTTAATCTTTCAACTTTCTACCTTCACCAATGCTTTACTGTAGATCTATGCTGCTTTACATTGTCAGTCCCACCTTTGTTCTTGTTTGTCTATCTGTTAAGAAATAGGGCAACAACAAGATTTTGAAAATGTGAGTGTTTTTTTCTTAGTAAGAAAACACCTGAGCAGGTTTTGAAAATAAAATACTGTTCTGGATAGAAAACATCTTAACTTCAGTTCTGCAGCAGGTTTTTTTTCTAGAAATAAAACTTGGTTCTGGATCTGAAGGGCTCTTGACTAGAGCAGTGGTTCTTAACCTGAGATCCACGGACCTCAGGGGAGCCACAATGTGATCATAGGGGGTCTGCGAAGGCTTGAAAAAAGTGTTATGATTTAAATCTTGAGTTAAGTCTTGGTGGGCCATGGCCACAAAAGATATTTAAAGGTGGTCCATGATAAAGAAAAGATTGAGAAGCACTGGACGAGAGTACTTAAGGAGCTTTTGAAAAAGTATTTTATTTAGGAACAGATATGTCTCTTGAAAAATTGCCAGATTTATTGTTGGTGAAATAAACTTTACACTGGGAAAGACCCTAACCCTTCCCCATCTCCTTCTTTTATTTGCACTTCCTGCTCAGCTGTATTTCCCTCCTTGCTGAGTTCTGGACTGGCTCAGTTCACAATGTCCTTAAAAATCTGGCTAGGATTAGCAATGCATTACAAAAGTCATTCTGGAGAGCATCTTATTCTTGAAATGAAAGCTAAGTATTCCAACTGAAATAACAGACATAGATTAGATTATATAACCACATTCTCTTTCTTATTTCTCTTTTAATCCACATTTATTTGATATCATCTTTTTAAAAGGGAAAGAAAATTCTCAAAAGGTAAAGCTTTCCCATCCTGAATGATGGCTAAGTTCCATGCTCATTTGGGCAGTGAATATTGGCACTGAAAACATACTGTGTAAGATACATTGTCTTCATGAAAAAAGTTCGTCGCTATGGTCTCTTTTAGAATAAAATCCACAACCTCCTTATTCCTAAGGACAAAAACCTAACCAGATATCACCGAGATGTCTGGGAAGAATTTAATCTGTTACCAAAAGTACAAAACTACATAAGGTGAAAGAATGGGAAGTGATAATGTAAACTCAGATACATTGTTGGAAATAATTGACATGAATATTGCAGGCACATTTGTAAAAGAATAAGGAATGTAAAGAAATCAAATTTGACTGATATTTCTCTTTTGGAGAAAGACTGAAAGAGGTCTCTACAATCAATCTTTTTAGATTAGCAGTATTAAATTGTTGCCTTCCTCCCCCCCCCCCCCCGTGAACCTTTGGTTATACAAAGAATGTTTTAGTTCTTTTGAAAGACACAGTGAATGCACGTCTCTGCCATTCTTATTATATACTGTATGTGATAAAATATACAGATAAAAAGATAGTGCTTGACTTAAAATGCCAGCCTCTTCTTTCTTAAAATTATTTTTTTAATTATTAAATTTATATGCCACTCATGTTGCTGTTGGAGAACAGTTTATGAGTTGGCCATTAGAACTGTAAGTCATATGAAACAGATACAACTGTGGACATAACATACATTTTAATAAAACAGATTTGTTACATAATGAAATGCATAGATTTTAGAGAAACATATGAATGAAGACTGAAATAAGTTTTCTAAAATATATTTTCTTAGAAACATCTGAGAGGAATAGCTCTCCAATCTGAGATAGGCAGGATATCCTAGGTAAAAAATGTAACTCAATAATGGATCAGCAATTATTTTTAAGTAATTCATTTTAAAATTAAAATAAAATACAGATATTCTTTTGGGGGTCTAAGAGTTCTCTTTCCCCAGTGAACACACATTACCTTAAGTCCTGTTTAAAAGAAAAATGGAGAAAAGAAATATTTGTAACAGAATCTGAAGGAACATTTTTAAGAATCCTCCCCAACTGTTCCACAGAGTCATTTGTTGAGATGAGTGGCTATAGAAATCAAATAACAAACAAACAAACAAAGTACATAGATTCTTGACTATATGAAAAATTCTAAGTATAATAAAATAAATGCATTTTTCTTCTAAAGGCAAAGTGGTGCAAAAAAGATTTTATTTTATTATGGTCTTCGACCAGCATTATAAATAAGACAAAGGAAATACATTTCTTCAGAAAACCCATTACTCAGCATTTTGGCTAATATTAAGTAGTATTAACAGATATGTTGTGGACATAAATATGTTTGCTAGGGAATGCAGAATGGGTGGAGAGTTTGGTACAAAGACTTTACAAATAAAAAAGAAACATGATTACATGGAGAAAAATCACAAAATATCAAGATCTGCAGACAGAAGTAGAAAGGAAGGAAAGATAATACCAGTAATAGTAGGTGCTTTGAGTGCAATCCCAAACAACTGGAACATCAACTGAACACCATCGGCATTGATAAAATCCCACCAGTCAATTGCAAAAGGCAGCTTTACTTGGACAGCTTACATCCTTCAACAATACCTTTAACACCATCAAACAAAAACATCTGCCTATTTCCAGAACTTAAATGTGTTTTTGAATTGTGAGACATTCCTGAGCCTTACTGTATCATCAACTCCAGTCCTGTGTTTCTCTATTTTTACATAATAACCCATGTCCTTTAAAGCTTGCCAGTAATAACCTATCGTGGAATCATGGTTACAGTGTTGGACAACGATTGGAGAAAACCAAGTTTAAATAGCCATGGGAACTCAATAAATCATTTTGGACCAGCCATTCACAGCCATTCAAAACTCATAAGAATTGTCCTTATGA
The DNA here is from genome assembly GCF_016545835.1 of Crotalus tigris. Lineage (NCBI taxonomy): Eukaryota > Metazoa > Chordata > Lepidosauria > Squamata > Viperidae > Crotalus > Crotalus tigris. The sequence continues at coordinate 935,262 of NW_024097182.1, read as the reverse complement.
ATAAAAATGGAAGGGGAAATACTATGAAGCACCTGCAATGCCTGGAAAAATAAAGACTAAGAAATAAAGAATAATATGCATAATTTTAATTAATTAAGGAAAAATAACCTAATGAAAGCTCCTCGGTCTTCAGTCAAAACCTCTCTGTGACTCAATTGAGAAAATGTTGCTAAAATAAATCTAAAAATGGGTTATATTAATTTCTTTTTAATATCCATTCATAAATATGTTTTTATATAACATGTAATCTCCTTTTCTGCCCCCAAATGTCTTAGTTAAAATTTCTATCATTTGTTTTGTTGTTGTTGTTAATTGCGAAGTCATGTCCGACCCATCGCGACCCCATGGACAACATTCCTCCAGGTCTTCCTGTCCTCTATAATTTTCTGGAGTCCATTTAAGTTCACACCTACTCAGTGACTCCATCCAGCCATCTCATTCTCTGTCATCCCATTCTTCTATTGCCCTCTATCTTTCCCAGCATTAGGCCCTTCTCCAGTGAGTCCTTCCTTCTCATTAGGTGGCCAAAGTATTTGAGTTTCAACTTCAGGATCTGGCCTTCTAAAGAACAGTCGGGATTGATCTCTTCTAGGACTGACCGATTTGTACGCTTTGCAGTCCAAGGGACTTGCAGGAGTCTTCTCCAGCACCATAGTTCAAAGGCCTCAATTCTTTGGCGCTCAGCCTTTCTTATGGTCCAACTTTCACAGCCATACATTGCAACTGGGTAAACCATGGCCTGGACTATACGCACTTTTGTTGGCAGGGTGATGTATCTGCTTTTTAGTATGCTGTCTAGATTTGCCATAGCTTTCCTCCCCAGGAGCAAGCGTCTTTTAATTTCTTGGCTGCAGTCCCCATCTGAGGTGATCTTTGAGCCCAGAAAAATAAAATCTGTCACTACCTCCATTTCTTCCCCATCTATTTGCCAGTAATTGAGAGGGCCGGATGCCATGATTTTGGTTTTCTTAATGTTGAGTTTCAAGCCAACTTTTGCACTCTCCTTCTTCACCCGCATCAAGAGGCTCTTTAGTTCCTCTTCACTTTCTGCCATTAGAGTGGTATCATCTGCATATTTTAGGTTGTTGATATTTCTCCCGGCAATCTTAATTCCAACTTTTGTTTCATCTAGCCCTGCCTTTCTTATGATGTGCTCTGCATATAAGTTAAATAGGCAGGGCGACAGTATACAGCCTTGCCGGACTCCTTTTCCAATTTTGAACCAATCAGTGGTTCCGTGTCCAGTTCTCACTGTTGCTTCTTGACCCGCATATACAGGTTTTTCAAGAGACAAATATTTGTTTAGAAGTACCCAAAGCTCTCTTTTGGTTTTATGATTATGGGTATAGAATTTCTGACAATTTATTATTCTATTTCTCTGTCCATCGAATTTAAGAGAAATCCTATTAGCTAGACATGATGGTGGGAGGGAGGGAGGGAGGGAGAGAGAGAGAGAGAGAGAGAGAGAGAGAGAGAAATAGTCTATTATTGTTTTGTTACCCCTAGTGATTGATGAACTGTATTTTCCCATTTGCTTGGTTTTGACTTATTTTCTGATACTGCCAACCCTTCAAAGTAATCTAGACAGGATTACCAAAACCATGAATACAATACTACATTTATTGTGTGGTTACAATAACAGAATCCTGTAAAGCTGAAAGCACTTCCCCATTCCCTTGCCTTTATGTTCCTGGGAACTAGGGAGGGTCAATTCTGAGACACATCCTCCATCCTGACCCCTGTTTTGGACTCAGATTTCTCTTATCAAACCCTTGTCCAGACTATGGCTCTTGCTTCTGTCTCCCAAGATTATTCTCACATCCTATTACATATATACCCAACTTTTATGGTTTGAGACCAGGCCCTTTGGCCTAGTATAATGCAAACACAATTAACTATGGTTTATCAATAAAATATGGTTAACCAAATCATGATTTTAAAGTTCCAGAGAACTGTGATTAAGCTCACAAAATTCACAAGATCAAAAGATATGTGATCCGCCCAAACACCATAAGGGAGCTTATGACGCAATACCTCACCCTGTTTTTGAGAAGGAGCAAGGTCCTTCTTCAAATGAGCTGCAGCTTTACCAAAAACAAATAAATAAAAATCTAAGACATTACATATTCTTTCATTTGATATTATTTACTGATTTGTTTATGTACCCTAACTCCACCCAAAAGATCATTTTCCCCCAAACCTGTGCCAAACACAAAACCAGAATATTTATGACTTTTTAAATACATTTAAACATTTTATCAAAAGAATAGAATTTCGATACTGACCGGCTCAAGGTTGACTCAGCCTTCCATTTTTCCAAGGTTGGTAAAATGAGGACCCAGATTGTTCAGGGCAATACGCTGACTCTGTAAACTGCTTAGAAAGGGCTGTAAAGCACAATGGGGCAGTATAAATCTAAGTGCTACTGCTATTGCAAAACAAATTGCTTTTGATGATATAAATAGCTTGTTTCTCTCTCAGTGATGATATATTTCTTGCATGTACCTCCCAAAATATGACCTAGAGAATCCCTCCAGTATATAAGTTCTATTGCTATTGCTAATAACTATGACAATTTATCATAATGACAGGTTTACGAAGAAGACACCTAAGAAACTGTATTTTACCACTCACCCATAAGAAAGTGAAGTGCGTTAAGATATGCCTTTTTTTTACCATAATAAAGACAATTCTCAAAATATTCAAAAACAATTGTCTATGGATCAAAATGCCTTGTTCCTGTTACCATCCTATATAGCCCTATAGTAAGTATGGGGGCATTTTGGCAAATTTTCAAAGTGAAATTAAACAAATTGTTTTGAAATACAGTGATGGATAAAACTGCCTATTATATTTTTTTTAAGTAACCAGTTGCCACATGGGTTCCTAAAATGATTTGATTTAGCCATCTGTTTTATCATTCAAATACCTAAGTGTGAACACTATCCAGATGGCTTTCATGCATGTTCCACAAAAATATGGAAAATTGTTACCGTAAAAGTGAATTATGATAGGGAAGTCCACTCTCCCAGATATTGTTGGACTGCAATTCACATAATTTATTACCCTTGTTGGCAAGATGTTCAATCTAGAACATGGCAGGTTATTGAAACAGCAAGCTGATAAATGTACCTCACAGCAAGTTTAGAGGTAAGATTAAGCTTCATGCAGAAATAACACATTACATAAGGCCAAGTCCAGAACCAATATGAGAAATCAGGTTCTTACTAACTACATAAATCAAAATGTAATGAACTTTCCAGCTTGATTACAAGAAAAGGTCTCTCCTTCACCTTGTCCTGAGAGACATTGATCTCTGAAATTCCAAAATTTCGTCACTGTAAATCAGGGGTCTTCAAACTTGGCCCTTTTATGACTTGTGGACTTCAACTCCCAGAATTCCTCATCCAGGCACGCTGGCTGAGGAATTCTGGGAGTTGAAGTCCACAAGTCATAAAAGGGCCAAGTTTGAAGACCCCTGCTCTAAACATATACAAAGAGCCTTAATAACAGGGGTGTCAAACTGCCGGCCTGTGGGCTGGTTTCATCATACTGAAACCGCACCCACCCCATTGCCAGCAATGCAAAAAGAGTTGCGATACGTTGCGACACGTCATGTGACGTGGTGAGTTTGACACCTGTGCTTTACAATATGACAGTTACAATATGACAGAGTTATTGCAGGGTAAGTCTTGGAAGGAATCCTCCTTACTTTTTCTTTTTACTTTTCCTCCATCACTTAGACATATATGACCTTTTGCTTTTTGCATATATGGCTTTTTAATTCCAGTGCTGCCTATGGGGATAAAACTTCCATTGTGGGAACATGGAACAAACAGAGAGGCATCCATTGATAAAGTTGATTGGATTCCAAATCCATCATTGCTTCACTTTGAATCAAAAAGAAAAGGACAGCACACAGAAGACTTTTATGAATGTGCTCCAGGTGAGGCAATGATTCAGTAGAATTTCTGAATAAATTACATTGGGCTCTCACAATATAAAATTGGGAGGGACAGTTGCCCAGCAAGAGAAACAATCCCCATCATTTTGAATTCTTCTATCTCAAAAGGAAATGGACCACTAAAGCAGCAGCTCTGAACATTTTCTCTCCTTGCAAAGCTTTGCTTCTCTGAGGTAACTTCTCTGAGTGATCTGAGTCCCGGTTTCCTTAATGCCCTTGTACTAAATTTGAGCCTAGTCAGTACAACCTCAAAGCAGATAGAAGGAAGACTTGCACTTTCAGTCCCAAGAAAGTTACTGGGCCTTCTAGTGTCTCACCTTTGTTCCCCTAATTCGTTTCATTGATAGCCTATGTCAAGCAGAATATTATCCTGCCAAATGCGACATAGTAAGCTGTCATAACAACATTTTTTAAAAACAGCATTGCTAACCACAGAGGTGTCAGAAAGACTAAAGAAAGTCCAAATATTCATGGTACAGAGGAAAAAAATGCATAAAATAAGGCCTTCTATATTTATATATAATAAATATTCTCCACAGAAAAAATGTAGACAAACTTTCCCTTCAGTTCAATTTTGTAAAGGAAATGTTTAGCTAAATGAATCCCTGCCTAATACTGGAAATAAAGAACAGAATTGTCTCAACTTAATCCAGGTTTGGGTTAGCAATGAAAAGCAATCTCAATAATTGTTCAGAACTACTTTCTTTGTTCCTGAGAGTTCTTTCCAATACTAAGTAAAGGTGGGCTGACGGACAGGGGCTTTATCCCATTGCATTCTGGGATTTAAAGTTTTCAGTACAAGTTAGGAAAAAAAAGTTATGATACCTGAATCAGAAAAAAAATAGCATAAATAACCCCTGGTTAATGATTTCATGTTAATTTCATGTTAACAGTGTTGTTAGAACTGACAAATAATAAAAGAAATAACATGTTACAAATAAAACTACAGATCAGCATGCTAATAACATTGACATTATAGATGTAAGTCTTGGAGCATCAACTTCCACATTCCTATAATGCACCATCCAGTTCTTTGAAGCACTTCATAAATATTTGTATTATTGGTGTAAATAAGGAAGGGGACATATAAAAGTTATGCTTTCTCTATTTCCAAAAATGGCACTGAAAGTATTAGTGGCTTTGCTTTTCTTATCTGCAAGGTCTCTTATATCCTAGTTGCTTCTTTATTCAGTATATCACCTTCTGATCCCATCACTAAACCCTCAGTGTCAGATTTCCTTAGTGATCAGGACCTTCTTTCTACATAATTCACTGAGGCTGAAATTCAGACTGAAAACAGTTGATTTGTCATGAGTCCAGAAGGACAAGGAAACATCCCTCGCCGATGAAATAAAACGGTAAGTTGCATTTGAGTTTTAAATGATTAAATTACATGGCAGTATTTTATCTATAGTGTACATGAAGAACAGATGGTGGCCTGTCGTATTCATCCTGAGATTAGATAGATAAAATCTAGGCCTTATGTTAGCCTCCACCTGTTCTAGGATTTATTTATCAGCAAAGAATAACAGGTTACAGAGTTTAGATATTTGTTTTTCTTTTGGAAAATTAAAATATATCTTAAAAACTCTATAATTAATGCAATTGGTAAAGGTTTCTACAAACTATTTCCAACTAACGGCAGCTAAATATTATAAAGGAATATAAGGTTCATTGGCTAAAAAGAAAATTAATCATCTCTGCCCCCATTATAAATATTATCAATAACTGTTAATAAACAACAGCAGGTGGTTTACACAGGACAAGCAATAAAATACATGGAAATTTGAAATAGCAGTTTGGCTTGTTTGTTTTTTACTGTAGGCAATGGCAAAGTTATATTCTGCATTTTATATGAAAGTAGTTTATTCTACACACTGGCAAGATGTTTATCTTGAAACAATCAAAAAAAATTAGTCAAAAGAGAACTTACAGTTAGAAAAAGATAACACAAATCCTTTATTTCCAATGCATTCATCATTTTTGTTTTCTTTGAACAAAACAATGTTTATGTCTCTATTAATTTTAATGAAAAACTAGAATTAATTTTCCATCTTTTGGGCAGGGTCTTATTATACATCTTCCAATTATTTTCATTTTATTTTATTGTGCTACCTATTTGGGAAAAAGTTGAAGAGTAGATCCACTGACACTGTGCATCTTTTATATTTTATTTTAATAAGGAAGTAATCTTTTTTTAGTAAAAACACATTAGATACTTCAAACTTTACTAACATTTATATAATTTACAAGGTAACAATCTCCATAATTTTCCTTTGTACTTTCCTTCATGGCCTTACCATTAGAGAACAGAATGCTATGGGCATTCTACTGAAGAAATTATATGCAGTGTGTATCTTCCTCACTTTTAATTAACTATAAACACTGCATACAGTAATTACTCATAATATCTAATTATACTTTTGAGTGATTTGTTTGTTGCTATTGTTAATGAGGATGAAGATTTCAAGGATCTCAATACACAGTATGTCCATTTAATTATAGGTTAAAACCTTATTCCAAAGTAATCAGGGTGGAATATTATAACTATTGTGGGGAAGCAAAGGGGCTGCTAAGAATAATTGTCTATGATCAGCTTGTACTGAGGAAAAAATGGTGAAGTTGTATCATGGTTGGTATAATTTTATATTGGTTTAAAGTTTATAATGTACAGTTCGGACATTACTTAGAAAAGCCTATACCATACCTATAAATTAGTTTATTTTTGCTCTTTCCTTGCTTCAAAAATTCAGAAGAGCATCTTCCTTTTCCTCCTGTCCTCCATTGAAATACAATCTGCGCTTGCTTCATCCTGAGCGTTTCCTGGAAACCTGGGATTTAAATGATTTGAACATTTATCTTCCATTTCAGAGTATCATGCTAAATAAATACCGCTGTGTCACTCGGAAACAGACAATTATCTTAGGAACTTATTAATGTGAAAGCTTGCACACGTTCCCTAGTCCTTTAGCACTAGTCCTTGAAAATCCCTAGTCCTTTAGCACAATTAATAATAAAATAAACTGCTAAAAAGCCACTGGATTTATCTCCAGGTTTTTTTGCCATTTTTGCCAAGGTCTGGCAAAATGAAAGTCCCTTCTGGGTCCCTTCAGCTAAACACTAGCCTTCAGAATGGCATCTCTCCCCCCCCCTCCCCTGAGATCTGCATGGCTTCCATCTTACAAGAGTGAGGAATGTGGCCTGTAGATCCATAAGTGTAGAATTCTGTATGGCAAAATGTGGCCTGTAGATCCATAAGTGTAGAATTCTGTATGGCAAAACTAAATTCAGAGATGTGAATTTAGTTTTGCCATATCTAGCTATATGACTGATAGCATTGCAGTGAAAGCATAAATTTTGTTCTCTCTTTCTCTGTTTTTCTCCTGATGATAGGGATCTTTTGATTGTGCGACTTTGTATACATTGTTTGGTTCTGGACTCCAAGGAAACCATTGGGTGCAGAGAGGCTGTAAATGCCCTTCTACTTGCCATTTTCTGACTGGCTCAAATTTTTCATGTTGCTATCTATTACAACGCAATATTAGAACAGCTCTTTCAAATGATCTGGGATGCCTTGTCTTACCAGTTCATCTTTCAGTTCCTCAGCAAGCCCTTTTTAAATTGGTCAATGAGAGCCAACTCATCCCATCCCATATCTAATAATTTAAGATCCAACATTCTTTTGCTGATTTTTGCCTTAGTCAGCGAATTTCATGGTTTCAAACACAGAATTGTGAAAGTTGCTTCTAAATCTTTGCATGAAATTTTGATAATTGTCCAGTTCAAGGTTACTTATCTCAACTATAGGAAATGGCCGATCTCGCTGTCCCCTTTTCAGGAAACTCAGGATGAAAGTTACCTTGGAGTGATCTATGGAAACCTTCTTAGACAACCCAGAAACAGTTCACTATGAGTTGTGAAGGTTTGGGATTAGTCTTAATAATAATAATGATAAAGTTGGAAGGGACCTTGGAGGTCATCTAGTCCAACCCCTTGCTTAGGCAGGAAACCCTATACCATTTTGGACAAATGGCTGTCCAGTTTCTTCTTAAAAACTTCCAGTGTTGGCACATTCACCGCTTCTGGAGACAGGTTGTTCCACTGGTTAATTGTTCTAACTGTCAGGAAGTTTCTCCTTAGTTCTAGGTTGCTTCTCTCTTTGGTTAGTTTCCACCCATTGCTCCTTGTCCTGCCTTCAGGTGCTTTGGAAAATAGCTTGACTCCCTCTTCTTTGTGGCAGCCCCTGAGATATTGGAAAGCTGCTATCATGTCCCCCCTCGTCCTTCTCTTCATTAAACTAGACATACCCAATTCCAGTAACCGTTCCTTATATGTTTTAGCCTCCAGTCCCCTAATCATCTTTGTTGCTCTTCTCTGTACTCTTTCTAGAGTCTCAACATCTTTTTTACATTGTGGTGACCAAAACTGGATGCAGTATTCCAAGTGTGACCTTACCAAGGCATTGTAAAGTGGTATTAATACTTCATGTGATCTTGATTCTATCCCTCTGTTAATGCAGCCTAGCATTGTGTTGGCTTTTTTGGCAGCTGCAGCACACTGCTGGCTCATATTTAAATGATTGTCTACTAGGACTCCGAGATCCCTCTCACAGTTACTACTATTGAGCAAGGTACCCCCTATACTATACCTGTACATTTGGTTTTTCTTGCCTAAATATAGAACCTTACTTTTTTCACCGTTGAATTTTATTTTGTTAGATAGTGCCCAGTGTTCAGATCTGTCCTCCTATATCCTAAGCCTGTCTTCTGGAGTATTGGCTATTCCTGCCAGCTTGGTGTCGTTTGCAACTTTGATGAGTTCCCCATCTATCCCCTCGTCTAGATTGTTGATGAAGATGTTGAAGAGCACTGGGCCCAGAACAGAGCCTTGGGGCACCCCACTACACACTTCCCTCCATGTAGATGCGGTTCCATTGAGGACCACATGCTGAGTACGGCCGGTCAACCAACTATGGATCCATCTGGTGGTGATGCTGTCTAACCCACATTTTTCTATCTTCTCAAGTAGTAGGTTGTGGTCTACTTTGTCAAATGCCTTACTGAAGTCCAAGTAAATTATATCCACAGCATTCCTCTGGTCCACTAATTTTGTCACTTGGTCAAAGAATGCAATAAGATTTGTCTGGCATGATCTTTTTTTGACAAATCCGTGTTGGCTTTTAGTAATGACTTTATTTGCCTCTAGGTCAGTGGTTCTCAACCTGTGGGTCGGGACCCCATTTGGGGTCGAATGACCATTTCACGGGGGTCGCCAAACCACGCTGTCCGCCATTTTTTCCCCTTTTCCCTAGCTGTCCTACTCCCTCTTATTGATGGCCACACCCACTTGGGGGTCACCACAACATGGGGAACTGTATTATGGGGTCACGGTATTAGAAAGGTTGAGAACCACTGCTCTAGGTGTTCTCTGATTCGTTGTTTGATTACCTTTTCCAGAATCTTCCCAGGTATTGAGGTCAGGCTGATAGGACTGTAATTTTCTGGGTCCTTTTTTCCCCTTTTTTGAAGATGGGAACTACATCAGCTCCTTTCTAGTCCTCTGGTAGTTCCGCAGTGCTCCAGGATCTTTGAAAAATATAGTTCAGTGATTCTGAGATCACATCTGCCAGTTCCTTAAGAACCTTGGGGTGTAATCCATCTGGTCCTGGTGATTTGAACTTGTCTAGACTGGACAGGTGCTCACTTACCATTTTCTTGCCTATTTTAACTTGTGTTTCTATACTGTTTTTTATGGTACTATTTTTAATAGGTTGGTCTGTTTTTTCCCTTTGTGTAAAGACAGATGCAAAAAATCGAGTTAAATAGTTCTGCTTTCTCCTTGTTGCTTGCCACCTTCTTGCCACTTTCACCCACTAATGGACCAATTGTTTCCTTCACTTTTTTCTTGTTTTTTACATGTTGAAAGAAGCTTTTTTGTTATTTTTGACTTTGGTTACAAGCCTTAGTTCATTTTGAGCCTTAGCTTTTCTCACTTCGTCTTTGCAGGCTCGAGCTATTTGCTGATATTCTGACTTAGTTATGTGTCCCTCTTTCCACTTTCTATATTTGTCCTTGAGCTGCTCAAATTTCTCTGTTAACGTAGAAAAACCGGCAGTACTGCAGGCTATTGTGATGATGCTGGCTGAGGTAGATTCCATTCCAACTACTATGTTAGTTACCTCATGGCATATTGAAAGTTAGCTACTTGTAAATTTACCTGTTGTTGTTACCTGTTGCAACAAAATTTGAGCAAGGTGTTCTAAGTGGAGTACCCTGAGGATTGGAGGCCATTTCCACTAACAAAGGACTTCAGTCTCTTTTGAAAAAGACCATGAAACTTACAAGACTAATGTCAGCCCTACTAGGCATACAAAATAATGAGATCAACTTCACAGGAAAGCTAAAACTATTTTTTATTGAAACTGGCTATAATAACAAAATCTTGAAAGTTTGATTATGCGTACTCCACCTTTCAATTGTTCAGTGAATTCGGTAGATATCTGATCCAAATGTTATTTGGACATTCTAGACTACAAAAAAGCTTTGCCTAAACAACAGCTTCTGTATATCTTCAAGACCATCTTCTTTATCTCTACAAATAGGCTGGAATAACAGAATTTTCTAACTCTGCTTATGCTGTACTTCCTCTCCCTCTTATATTCAGTTAATCAGAGAGGTGTTTGCCCAAATCAATGTCAAATATTACCTTGCTTCCCAAGACTTAAACAATTTTCAGCTTTTTGCAGATAACAATGTTTGTACATTATTGTGACAGTCAAATATGCAAAATTATGGCATTGTTATTTCAATAAAGTACAGTTCTAGTTTTTCTATAGAGTTGATGTTTTGGTTTGGTCTACCTAATGGAGCTGGCATTGATTCCTATCTTGTAGTAGGAAGACTTGATGTAGCCTGTCCAGGTCAAAATTCTTTATTGTTAAAAGTTACTGTTTCAATTAAGAAATGCCTCCCTGGAGTGTTTGAGTGTCTTTAGTTACACCTTGTTGTCAATATGGCTGGGACGTAATGTATAATTTGACACACCTCAATTACAATGAAATGTTAAAATGCAAAGTGATTTGCTCCTGTTTATCTTTACATATGGACTCTTTGGATGCTTTGCAGAAAAGCTTAAAATGAGCTTCTTAACTTCAGCTCTGATATGATACTACAAAATCCCAAGTAACATAATTTGATCTAATTGTTTCAAAATTTGCTAAATTAGAAATGCAGATCTTAAGCAATATTCTTGATGAAATTTGGTTTTGGGATTCCTTCATTTTTTAAATAATACCCTCTACATTTCCTTCCTTTTCCTTTTCTTGTGGCATCCCATATATGTGGGGATGCCAAAATGCCTAAAATAAGGCTTCTGAGTTTTGACATGAATTCAGATTGGTATTAATGGAGCTATAGGCCAGAAACTAGTTTATGCTTCCAGGTTGTTGTTTTTTTAAGCAGTGCCAATTATGTCTGTCTCCTAAATTCTTTTAAGAGAAGTACAACAACTTTGATTTGTAGATTTTGGAATCATTGTTTTCCTACATAATCACCGCTAGTAGGAAAAGATTTATTATGTGGTATATATGTCATCATGTACTCATGAGAGAGGCAAAGGCATAATGATTTCATTTCTGCCATGATATATGCCATGTTGCCATCTCACAGAGATTTATTATTATAAACCAGTTGTATTTTGCCATTCAAATGATCAGCATCAGGCCTCAAAAACTGGAAGCTAACCTGACTTTGGCTTCAGAGGATGCTCAGTACACATACACAGAGTTAGATACACAAACAAACAACCACATCAACCAAATCTTTCTTGATTTGTCAATCCTATATATTCTGTAGAGAAGGAAAAAAAGAAAAAGAAACAACTATTTATGATTCCCTCTCCACCCCGGAATAAAATTTGTAATGGCATTGTGTTTTACACTGCAAGCCTTCAGTCATTTTGTATAAAATCACTTTTATAAGGTTAACAAATCAAATGGACAGATGATCAATGTCAGACCTATTGAGAAACTGCCTGTGCAAACAGAATACAAGATTAGCTTCAAGTCTATCACTCAAGGCATTGATTTCCATGTGTATATTAATTCACTGCTTGGATATGTCTTGCAAAAGTGACCTTGATCTTAAAATGCATTTAAACATGAGTTTCACATTAAACTCTGAAGGATATTCAAGGTTCATAACTATTAATATATCTTGAACATTTTCAATATTAGCCCAATTTATTGGAGCAATTCTAAAACAAAATGATACTTGTTTAAAGGTAAATTTAGTGAAAAAGAAAAATAGGGTAAATAACGAGGTCTTTAGGGCCTATAAAAGGACAAGAAGGGTTTGGGCCAGCCTAAGGCCTTGAATGGAACAAATGGATTCTAATGCTTTAACAGTAAGTAATCTAAGAAGTCAAGAAGAGCAGACAAATTAGGTGCCAATAATTGTTTCAATCTTTTCCAAAAGTTTTAAATTGAATTTGAAATGGTAGTTACATTCTTTTTCTCAGGCAGCAATGCTATTGCCTATTCATTAAAAAGTCTAACGCTAACTCAATTTGCACTTATCGTTTTAAAAATGTCCTGATAATACGAATTGCTTTAGTTGAAAGGATTTGAAGTAATGTTTTAAAAATGGTATGCCTAAATCTTCAACATGATGTGTTTCTATTGTGTAGCTTATTTAGTTCTACAGTTCTTGTCATATTTATATGACTGACCATGCCACTGGGTAGCATCTACAAAATTAAAAATAATCTATACAGAGAGGCGGTCCCTTAAATATCCTCATACTCCTTCTCTAAAACTATTAATATTAAAATAAATAAGGCAGATGTGTAGAGTTTCCTTTTTCTAATTTTTGTAGTCTATTTTTATGTTTTTTTTCTTTTTTTAAGTACAGTTGCTATATTTATAAAATGGTTTTTGATATAATATCAAGATGAAGTTCTTTTTTGTAATATATTTTATTGATTTTTTTTAAACATAAATCACAATAATTGGTGAACAGTGTGTTGTCTGGGTTACATTTGAAAAACAACCATTAACAATTGATTTCTATAATCCATAATCCACATAATGGTTTTAGTTGATTTCCTCTTTTCCCAAAATATCCTCTTTTGCAAACATTGAGTTAATACAATTCTTATTATTTTGATAGATAACAATTAAATATATAATTTTTCCCCATATTCCTAAAAATAATAGTCACATCAATATAATATTTATTTTTTATCCAATCATTCTGGTTGCCTTATCATAGATCCTGTTACAGTCCTTATTTTAATTTGTTTCTCCAACCAAATTCTAGGTATTCTTACTGGTTAAGATTTTCTCAAAAATTAATTACTTTTAAAAATTTAACTCTATTTTTCCATATGAACCATCTCACACTTTTACATTTCTTAAGGAATAGATAGAACAATGAAAAAAAGAAAGAAAGAAGAGCAAAAGTAAAGAAACATAAAAAATAACGTACTACTTAAAATATATATCCCTCCTAAGCTAATATATATATATTTCCTAAATTTCTTATTCTTTTTAACCATAATTAAAAATATGTTTAATCTTTAAACATTCCATTTAATACATATCAAGCTGAAGCTCTGCTTGATTTTTATCTCGAATGTACTTCTTAATTCTTCTAAAAAATTATCTTTAGCCCAACTACTACACAGCATCAAAGGATTCAGTTCCCATTTAAACTGTAATAAGGCTATGGACTATAGAGATGTAATAAAAATGGAATAAGATTGGAAGTTGTCATTCTCCCAGTGGAAGATATACAGTAGTTATCCATGCTCATCTCTCTATTCACTGTCAAGGTGAGGAACATTATGCAACAATCTTAAAAAGAATAAAAATATTTAACTGACCAATTAAAATAAACAAACAAATGATCTAAGAAAGAAGAACAGGGAATCTAACTAAATCTAATTCCCTATTTTATGTGTATCACTCCATATCTTTCTTTGTGAATCATTATTGTTTCTACCATGTCTGTATATCAATTAATATACTACCATTTCTTCTTTGTTGTGCAACAAATGAATAGTATACAGTATTTATTATCTGTGCTTGAGTAGGTATTTTCTTTGGCTGAGTAAGATAGAGTATTTAATATTTGAAGTACTTGTGCACCAAGGATCAATAAGCTGAGGACTTTTAAGCAATTATAACTTTTACAAATTGAGGGTTTCTGTCTTTAAATTTGCTTATATCTAAATGTTCATTTTTGTTTTTTTAATGGCACCTGTTTTTATAAAAGCATACATTTCAATATTTTGCCAGATTTTAGGCTGTAAAATATCTATAGGCTTGGTTTTCTTTTTCCTTTACATTACCTTAGCCATTCAGGTGAAATATCTTTTAATTTTACTTGCCTAATTAGTCTTCAGTATATAACAAACTGGGTAAATGCGACACATTTCATTAAAATATCCATTTATTTTATCTAATTCTATTTTTGGCACTGATAAGGTATCTCGGGTTACTGCCATCAGGCATTTCATAATTTACTCATTTTTATTAGTATTATTATTATAAGGTTTTCACCTAAATTGGCTATCAATGTTAGAACCTAAGTTGCTTTCATTGCTATTACGATATTTGAAAGAAAAATAAATCAGATGCTTCTTATTTTAATGGTACTGCTAGCTTAATTTCCTTGTTTTGCATTGCCTATTTAGGAATTAATGAGACATACCATCTTTTTGCAATTGAGTCTAAATTTCAGTAGCTTCTCTCTTCTGTCACCATTCCTTGTTCCATATTATAAGAAGTATTTTGAACAGTCAGGCATTATCACTGCAGAGACCTTCCCAGACTATGATATCATTTAAATATAGGACAACTGAAACTGTTGAAGAAAAGTCAATTAAGAAAGTAGAAGGGAACTGTGAAAAAACAAAAACAAAAAGTGCTATGATGTACACCACTATTACATGTGCTTTTGAAAATAACCCTTTTGAGGGGACTTCAAAAGCTCAGCTTCTACTAACTCTTCAAGCTGAGTTCTTTAGAACCACTGGCTGAAGCAATATAATGTGAGCAACTATACATCACTATACAATCTTATCTTAGGTTTGGTGCCTGCAAATGGTGCCTCAATTTTTAAATAACTGAGGACAGTTATTTGAATTCATGAAAAGGAAGAAATGGAATCTCCACAAGTTTCATTATATGTTTATTCTTATCCCTTTGAAAGTATACAGTCAAATCCTTTAAGCATATCTATATTAGTTCATTGTCCCAAGTTCAGATTGTCCCAGTTTGTATTTCTGAGATGCATTGCAATTTACAGACTGATTTATGTCATGGATGTTGTAACCTCAGTATATATTTGAATTGATAGATTGAAAGATTTTAAGTGCATATTTGAGGGATGTCAGTGGTTTAGTCTAATGTAAATAATTTACACTGTATATGTCATAGTAAGCTTAAATGGCACTTGCAATACTTGTGGAATTTTAAACTGTACATTACAATAAAGAAGAACACATTTTCCTTTGTACATTATAAACAGTTGGCCACCATGCTTGCTATAATTTATATTGTAAGTGTTATACGTGGAATATAAGCCTGTAGTTTTCTTCAGGGGAAAAACACAGTATCTTATACCCTCACACAGATCTATCTATCTATCTTTCTATCTATCTATCTATCTATCTATCTATCTATCTATCTATCTATCTATCTATCTATCTATCTATCTATCTATCTATCGTGTCTATCTATGGTATCTATCTATGGTATCTATCTATGGTATCTGTCTATAGCAGTGATGGCAAACCTTTTACTGACCGAGTGCCCAAAAACCAGCCTGCACTTGCTTCGTCCATGCTCTGTCCCTACCCCGCCCACCGCAGGGCCACTAACTGCCTCCATGGCCTGCCACAGATTGCTCAGGTGGCCCAGCAGTGTGATGATGGCCACACCCTCCACCCACACCCCACAGCATCAACTGCACGTGGCGGGGCATGAGAGCAGAGTCTTGTCCCCGCTGCCCGGCTGCCATGTCATTGGCTATGCTGCTCTGCGGGGGCCACGCTCGGGGGCAACTCTCCTCCAGGGAGGCTGCTGGTGAGGAGGGGGCTGGGGGAGGTGGGGCTGGGGCAATGGCATGCAGGCCCACAGAGAGGGCTCTGAGTGCCGCCTCTGGTACACGTGCCATAGGTTCACCACCACGGGTCTATAGTATCTATCTATGGTATCTATTTACAATATCCATCTATGGTATCTATCTATGCTGTCTATCTGTCTGTCTGTCTGTCCGTCCATCCATCCATCCATCCATCCATCCATCTATCTATCTATCTATCTATCTATCTATCTATCTATCTATCTATCTATCTATCTATGCTATCTATCTATGCTATCTGTTTATGGCAGGGGTGCAATGTCATGTGATGTGTTGTGATGTATCGTGACTTTTTTCCCATTGCCGGCAATTGGGTGGGCATGGTTTCGCCATGACGCATCTGGCCCATGGGTTTATGGTATCTGTCTATGGTATCTATTTATGGTATCCATCTATGGTCTCCATCTACAGTATCCGTCTATGGTATCTGTCTGTCTGTCTGTCTGTCTGTCTATCTATCTATCTATCTAATTAACTATCTATCTATGGTATCTTTCTATGGTATCTGTCTATGTTATCTATTTACGGTATCCATCTATGGTATCCATTTAAAGTATCTGTCTGTCTGTCTGTCCCCCTGTCCGTCTATCTATCTATCTATCTATCTATCTATCTATCTATCTATCTATCTATCTATCTATCTATTCATCCATCCATCATCCATCCATCCATCCATCCAGGTGCTCATCTTCCCCAAAGGGGACTCTGGGTAGTGCACAATGATAGATAAAACAGTCAGTATAAAAGGGATAAAAATCTAAAAAGTAATAAACAACATTAAAAAAAAATAATTCTGGGCAAAGGGAAGATAAAAATGGCCCCTTCGGCGATGGAACCCTCGCAACAAATCTCTAGTTCCTGGGAGCCCCAGGCTTGGCATCAGGTCTTGAAGGTCTTTCAGAAAATTAAAAGGAGTGGGGCCAATCTAATTCCAAGGCAAAAGATGTTTCATAAAGTGGGCACCACAGCAGAAAAGGCAGATGTAGGTTCCTAGCAAATGGTACCTGCAGCATGACTCCTCTGTGAGATCTAATGGGGTGGTCTGGGGAGAAGCAGCCCCTCAGGTAGCCCATGCCATGCCATGAAGAGCTAGCACCTTGAATTGGACTCAGAAGCAAACTGGCAATCAATGCAGCATGTGGAGCAGAGGTGTAACATGAACTGCCCTTAGGGTGCACAAAACTGTCCATGCTGCCACATTCTATACCCACTGAAGCTTGGGATACTCTTCAAGGGCAGCTCATATATAGTGCATTGCAGTAGTCCAATTTATAGAATTTTAACTCAAGTTATGTATTGAATGATTCAAATGAAAGGAATCAGAGGAAAGTAACAGTAATTTCTGACTGATCACCTGATATTAGAGCAATAGAGATAGGAGTATGGATGGATGCTAGTAAAATACATAGATAGTAGTAAAACTAAAAAAAAATACAGCCAAAGATTGTATAGGATGATAATTTGTGGATCAAGTCAGTGTCAATACCATTACTTTACTTTACTTTATTACATATTTTATTTTTCACATTTCTGAACCACCCATTTCTCTCCCCTCATACACATACACACATACACAATACAGACACAGCGAGAAAGTTTGATCTATAACCACATCCTTTCTAAAATCTTATTATAGTTACTATTATCTCTCCTACCTGTATATTTTTTACAGTATTCCCAAATATATCTTCTTTTTGCTTCATCCTTCTCACGTTTGCTTTTTTGGCACAGATTTTTATAGAAAAATATTTAGTTTGACAGGTCAGATAGGTAAGAATAAGTTGTAAACTCACTCCTGCAATCAAAAGAGAACAGGTGATGAAGGCACTTTAAAACAGAATAAAACATTATGAAGTATATATACTTGAAGGCAACAGCAGCAAATATAACAACTATTCACCTCTGTTCATTTAAATAAAGGAAGTGAAGATTTGCACCAGATGTGTCAGCTTTATCAAGTTAGGCTTTTTGTCTCTTATCTCACGTTATGCTAAACTAAATTAAACAGCTTCATCCACAGCCACCCCTTCTTGTCCAATTTGCATAAGTAGCAGTCTTTATCACTTTCACTGCAATTTCTTTCAATGTACTATAATTCACTGAGCTGAAGCCGAGTCTTTTCCCTGTGATTGATATGATATTTCCAAATAGTCACTTTCCTTATGGCATTTAAAAAGGACAGCAGATGATGATATCAAGATTATTAGGAGAGGAAGTTTAATTTTGTACCATGTCAAAACCCTTGCTGTAATTTCCATCACAAAAAGGGTGCATGTAGTGTGATTGCCTTTTCTCATTACACTCATTGTCAAAAGAATAAGATTCTGAATTTAATTGTCTAGAATAGTTTATGAAGAAGAATTCTATAATAAGCAGCCTTTGCAGTCTTTCTGTAAATATTTTAATATTTCAATCCGCAACTGTTTCTGAAAAAACATCTTAAGATAAAATCAAGAAAGATAATATAATATTATAATAGAAATCATAAGATAAAAGCAAGAAAGATAACATAATATTGTTCAGGTAATGCAAACACAACTCATTTTTTCTTGTAATGAGAAAATAAATTTCACACTGAAACATGTCATCGTGACTTCAGCAATCGCTGGATTATGTGTTGAGTCAGAAATGAAAAGTCATAGAAGGATTTCTAGCCACTAGGCTCTGCTGCTGGTTGGCTGTTACTAATGTCAGTTCTGTGTACGTTCCCTCTCATTTTCTTCTAGAAGGTCTTTGAACCTCCTCATCAAATGGGTGAAACAGGGATTCTTAGAAGAAAGGGCAAATCAACAAACATCACTTCCTATTTTTCATCCAATGGGAGCATCCTTGAAAGCTCATTCCACTCATGACAACTTCTCATACAAGCTGTTTGCTTTCAAAACACTAGACATAGATAAATGACTAGAATATGAAAGAGATAAAAATAGATAGCTGTTGCAACTAAGGCAGTTTAGTCTAATAGTTAGGGCAACAGGCAATGAACGCTATAAGAACGTCCTGCCGGCGCGCGAAACAAACGATCCACCAGGTACGTTGCGGTAGTCAACAAAGGTTTATTTCTCCGTTGAAAACAAAACCAGCTCTGGGACACACCCCTGCCCTGCGTCCTAAATAACCCGATCACCACACCCACTGTGTACGCCCCAATCACCCTGATTATCCCCGTAGATTACAGCCCCCACCTGTACCGCGCCTCCACCCCGCCCCCTTCCCAGCAACCACCACTTGTCAGACCCAGCGTCCTATATTTATATGTCCATCTTGCATAATGCCGGTCTATCCCGTCCTCTCCGTCGGCATGGTAATTAGTCCTATGGGCCGTTCGTCACTGTGTAAGCGCCGGCAGCAGTTCATTCACGTCGCCGGTGCTCGGCTCCCACAGGGCTGCTTAGAGCGCTGTACGGAGATTCGGGTACCGTGCATCTTCCACACGCAGGTAGGTCTCACGCTGGGTCTGACATTCGGCTCCCCCTTACCATAGAGCCCCCTGAAATGGAACATGAACAATTACATCCATTATCTAGCCATCGTGGGCGTATCACCCATCCTCTAGCCCCTTAGCTTGTGTGGCCACATCCTGTGATATCGACGGGTGAGGGCAGGGGCGAAAACATCCTCCTCCCGTACCCAGGATGCCTCAGATAAGGGGTATCCCTTCCATAACACCAGGTAATACAGGGTGCCTCTCCGCCACCGAGAATCTAGTATGTCTTGTACCTCATACCTTCCCGGGGCAATGGGTCCTGGGGGAGGTTTGTTGTGGGTGTCCCCCTCTACAGGCTTCAACAAACTCACACGGAACACTGGGTGTATCTTACCAAGCAATTCCGGCAACTGAAGCTGCACCGTAACAGGGTTGATGATGCGTACTATGCGGAAGGGCCCAATATATTTTGGCGCTAGCTTCTTGCATGGTACCTGTAACTTACTATATTTGGTTGATAGGTACACCCGATCACCCACTCTTAGTTGCATTGGTAGTCTACGACCCTTGTCAGCCTGCTCTTTCGCTATCCTTTCCGCGTGCTGTAAGGCCTTTTTTACTGTACCCCACACCTGGCCTGCACGGGCCATCCAGTCTCCAGGCTGTAGGTTCACGTCTCCCGGCGCCTCGCCCCCAGGCAGCGTAACTGGGTCGTAGCCGTAAACTACTTGAAATGGGGTCAACCCGGTGCTTTTATGTACTGCGTTGTTATACGCTAACTCTGCGAATGGCACGAAATCTATCCAATCCGACTGCTGGTAAGATACATACGATCGCAGATATCGTGAAATCGCTGCGTTAGCCCGTTCCGCCGCCCCATTGGTACAAGGATGGTATGCGGAACTCAGTCCTTGTGTGGTTCCGATGCTCGCAAGGAATTGACGCCAGAACTGGGCTGTGAACTGGATGCCCCGGTAGGAAATAATTCGACGGGGCACCCCATGTAATCGATAAATATGTTGCACGAACAGTTTTGCTAACTTCCTCGCAGACGGCAACCCCTTGCAGGGGACAAAGTGTGCTTGTTTCGAGAACAAATCAACAACCGTCCATATGACCGTGTAACCCCTGACGTTTGGTAACTCAACGAGGAAATCCATCCCGATGTCCTGCCAGGGCCGAACTGGGTTAGACACCGATTGTAACAGTCCCATCAGTCTCTTCGGTACCACTTTAGCTTGTGCGCAAATATGGCATTCCTTGACATACCGCTCAATATCCTTCCGTAGGCTAGGCCACCAGAACCGGCGTCTCGCCAGGTGGAGCGTCTTTACAAATCCAAAATGACCTGCCACCTTGGAGTCGTGACATTGGTGAAATACGCGATGACGCAATTCCGAGGGGATGTATAACCTATTCCGATACCAGGCCAATCCATCACGATGGGTTAACAATCCGGGATTCGCCTGCAACCAAGGATCGGTCAACAATACTGACTGCAATTCCTCCTCCAACGTTACCACTTTTGCACATCCCTCCGTCTGCGCGGGAACCATACTACATATTGGCATAATAGTTTGAATCACCTGTTCCTTTTTACTATCATATTGTGGTAGTCGTGAGAGCGCATCTGCTAAGAAGTTCGTCCCTCCGGGTACTACCTTCAGGCTAAATCTGAAACGCTGAAAATACTGTGCCCATCGAACGTGTTTTGGCGCCAATTTCCTCGGCGTCTGGAGGACCATTAGGTTCCGGTGGTCCGTCCACACCTCGAAGGGGTGCTGTGCACCTTCCAATAAGTGGTGCCAGGTGGATAATGCCCATTTTATTGCAAATGCCTCCTTCTCCCACACCGCCCACCGTCGCTCTGGGTCGGTAAATTTTTTGGAGGTGTATGCGCACGGTTGCAAGTCGCCCTGTCCGTTACGTTGCATCAAAAGCGCTCCGACGGCCACATCACTGGTGTCGGCTTGCACCACATATGGTCTACTCAGGTCAGGGTGTAATAACACTGGTTCCTTTGCAAATAGTCGTTTTAGCGACTCAAAGGCCTGTTGACAGTCCACAGTCCAATCTAATGCTTGTTTAGGGTGAGGTTTGCCAGTCGTGGTTTTGGTGCGTAACAGTTGGGTTAATGGTAGGGCCATGTCGGCGAATGAGGGGATGAACTGTCGGTAGAAATTGGCAAACCCCAAGAATCTCTGCAGTTGACGCCGGGTCCTTGGGGCCTGCCATTCTAAAACACTGCGAACTTTACTAGGATCTATTTCTATCCCTGTAGCGGAGACTCTGAACCCTAAATAATCAATCCGAGTCTTGTGAAACTCGCACTTCGACAATTTACAGTATAAATTGGCATCCAGTAATTTTCGCAGTACTGTCCGTACTAATTGCACATGCTCTTCCAACGTCTGTGAGTAGATCAGTATGTCATCCAGATATACAAGGACACCTCTATATAGATGGTCATGCAACACTTCGTTGATCAGTTGCATAAATACAGCCGGCGCTCCTTGTAATCCGAAAGGCATCACCTTGAATTGGTAGCTACCCAGGGGACAGTTGAACACTGTTTTCCACTCATCCCCTTCCTTGATGCGTACCCTATAGTATGCCTCACGGAGGTCTAGTTTTGTAAAGATTTTCCCAGCTGCCAAATGGGTAAGTAGGTCTTTCATAAGTGGCAGGGGATAAACCTGGTCTATGCACACAGTGTTCAGGCCTCGGAAGTCTACACACAATCGCAATCCCCCGTCCTTTTTCCCCTGGAATATGACTGGGGCTGCTATCCTCGAACGTGCTGGCTCTATAAAGCCCCTAGCCAAGTTCTTATCAATGTACTTTCTCAATTCTTGCAATTCTGCAAACGTCATAGGGTACATTCTGGGTTTAGGCAGCTTGGCCCCAGGAGCGAGTTCGATTGCACAATCTGTCCGTTGGTGAGGTGGCAAACAGTCACACTCCCGTTCGCTGAACACAGCTGCGAGGTCTTCATATACCCGTGGATATCGAACCTCGCCCTTCTCCTGTACCGGTTTTGAGGAGTTTAACTCCTTACCCCTAGTCTGGTCATCCGGCGGCCGTGGTTGAGGACCACTGCTAGCCTTAGGTGTCTGGATCCCTCCGCCCACCAGATCATTGGTGTCCACTTATCCATCCACGCTAACCCCAGAATGACAGACTCGGACATAGTGGGAACAACTATGAAGCGTATAAGTTCCCAATGACCCCCTATATCCATTCTAACAGGTTCCGTCACCAATGTAGTCGGAACCCCCCCCCAACAGAGAGCCATCCACTTGTTCAAAACGAATTGGGGATTTTAGCCGGGCCACTCTGATCCGCATCTGTTGCACCACTCCCTTACTGATTAGGCACCTTGTGCACCCTGTGTCCAGTAATGCTGAAAGGGGCATCGACTCACCCGTAACCGGGCTTGTTAATGTAATCGGGATGGTGAAGGGGACGATGGGTTCACTCACCATTGGATCCTCCACCGGCTCTTCCTCCTCGTACTCCTGCAATATAGGGGACGCCTCATCGGGTTTCTGCTGGATCTGCGACTGTCCCAGTTGGTAGGCAACCCGTGATTTCTCTGCTGGTCTCTTCGGCGTGATCCCCGGTGTCCCAATCGCCGTAGGTGTACCTGTTAGCTTGGGTATTCCACACTCCGCGGCTCGATGACCCGGCCGGTTACAGCGGAAGCATCTGAAGGTAGGCCTCGAACGTACCGTTCCCGGTAGGGTCTGCGTGGTACCACCCACGGGCTGATCCTGACTTCGGCGGGGCCTATCCTCCCGCCTTCTGGGATGATCCCTCAACCCGACATCCAACTCTACCGCTGCCCTATACCAGTCGGCTAGACGCCCCACCACCCCCCTGACTATACATGCTTGACGGATGGTGGTATCCAGGCCAGTGCGGAAGTGGTGGATTAGCAAGCTGTCTGGCCATGACCTGAGTTTCCCTGCCACCTTTTGGAACTCGCGAATGTATTCCTGTACTGGTCTACCCTTTTGCTGCAATCCCACTAACTGGGCCTCAGCCCGTAGTTGGCGTGTTGGGTCCTCAAACCTCGTTTTCAGTGCATCGAGGAAAAGGCCTACATTGGCCAGCTCCCTGGCTTGGTCGCTATATAGGTCTGCGGCCCAAGCAGCGGCCTCTCCTTGCAAACTCGCCGTGACAGCTACCACCATTGCCCAGTTGGACGAATACAGGGTTGTATAACGATCCAGATGGTTCAGTACATGGCTAAGGAATACCGCCAGATGGTCCGGATCCCCATCGAACGTGAGGGAAATGGGTGGAGGATTCCACATCATCTGCTGAGGCCATGGAACCGGCACCTGACCGCCATATGTGCCCATCCCTGGATGCGCCATAGGACGGGATCCCGCTCCCAGGGAGCCCGCCCCATCCCCGTCCGGACCCTCTGGTGAAGGCCGCACCCCCCGTGTGTCCAGTCCATACCGTGGCCGCTCGGTTCCGGTTTGCCTTGCCATCGGGTCCCGTAGTGTGAAACGACCCCCGGGCGGTAAGTTAAACTCCGGGCTTGCCATTTGAAAGCGGGGCACATACGGGGTGCTATCCTTAACAGGGCTGTGTATGGTAGTTGGGTAGATACGCTCCCCGAACTGTCCCCTAAGGACCTCTAACGTATAATGCCCTGGAGCTGTGGAGCAGCTCCAGTCCTCTTCGTCATCCCCGGCCATTCGGCGTTCCCTCCAGCCGGCGAAACTGGGTGCCAGCCGCCGCCCCCTACCATCCTCTGGGAGACCTGCGGCTGAACCAAGCCACCATTTGCCTTCTGCTAGCGTAGGCTTGCGCCGTCTAGTTCCTGGATCCACAGCCGCAGGGCCACGTCCCCTCTCTTTCGGGCGCACCGCCGGCCGCTCCGCCCCCTCAACTCCAGCGTCCGGGCTCTCCAACTGCTCGTCGGCCTCTGTAGGCTCCTCGCCAATAATCGGGTCCACCTCCTGTGTACCCTCGGCCATAGCCCCGCAGCACCAGCCGTCCGCGCGAAGGGCGAGAAGTGTGAGAGCTGGTTTACTATAAGAACGTCCTGCCGGCGCGCGAAACAAACGATCCACCAGGTACGTTGCGGTAGTCAACAAAGGTTTATTTCTCCGTTGAAAACAAAACCAGCTCTGGGACACACCCCTGCCCTGCGGCCTAAATAACCCGATCACCACACCCACTGTGTACGCCCCAATCATCCTGATTATCCCCGTAGATTACAGCCCCCACCTGTACCGCGTCTCCACCCCGCCCCTTTCCCAGCAACCACCACTTGTCAGACCCAGCGTCCTATATTTATATGTCCATCTTGCATAATGCCGGTCTATCCCGTCCTCTCCGTCGGCATGGTAATTAGTCATATGGGCCATTCGTCACTGTGTAAGCGCCGGCAGCAGTTCATTCACGTCGCCGGTGCTCGGCTCCCACAGGGCTGCTTGGAGCGCTGTACGGAGATTCGGGTACCGTGCATCTTCCATACGCAGGTAGGTCTCACGCTGGGTCTGACAAACGCCAGCTGGGTGACCTTGGGCCAGTCATTCTCTCTCACCCCAACTCAACTCATAGGGTTGTTGTGGGGAAAATAGGAGGAGGAAGGTACATTGGATATGTTTGCCACATTGCGTTATTTATAAAAATAGTAAAGGTGGGATATAAGTAAGTAAGTAAATAAATAAAAAAATAGATAGAGTCCCTGTGAACTTTACTCCACTAATTGTTGACTATGGGGGGGGTGCTTATCTCCATTTCAAGGCCATTGAGCCAGTGCTGTCACGTCATGTGGTCAGCATGACATCACAGAGCACTGTTACCTTCCGACTGAAGTGGTACCTATTTATCTATTCACATTTGCATGCTTTCAAACTGCTAGATTGGCAGGAGCTGGGACAAGGATAGGATCTCACCCCTTCATGTAGTGCTCAGGTCTCAAACCGGGGCTGCAGATTTTCCAGGCAACAAGCCCAGCATCTTTAATCAATGAGCCACCGTGCTACCCCAAGTAAATAAGTAAGTAAATAAATAAATAAATAAGCAAGCAAGCAAGTTTACTGTCTAATTTAGCCATATTTTAAGATTGTTTCAAAGAGGCATTTTTGTCTAGTGAACATTTTAAAAGCAGTGTGCATGTAAATATAATTTTTGTGTTGCTGTTCTTCATATACAATAGTGCTTAAAAGTTTGTGAACCCTTTTGAATTTTCAATATTTCTCCATAAATACAATGTAAAATGTGTTCTCTTTTTGCACAAGACTTAACACCAGATAAAGAGAACCTAATTCAACAAATAAGTCAAGTATGCAGAAATATTAAAAGTTCTGAAAGGTTCAGAATCTTTTAAGTTCCATTGTATCTATAGTGAATCAAAATAGTCTCTCTTCAGCAGCACCATACCCAAATTATTTTTTTATTCACAATTATTTTCCTAAATGCTGAAATAGGTACAATCCACTAGCTATTTTACAGTTCATTGGTTTCTTGTTATGGTAAAGCAGCGTGGCAATCTTTTATCATATACCTTGATTTGCCACAAAGTACCAGGAGTTCAGCAACAGTATCTGCATTTAAAAGAAGTTCATAGGTTGAAGTAACACAAACTGTATGACTTTAAAAAAAAAACACCATCAAAAAACACACAAAAATACCCAAATAGGAATTAGTTAGAATTACCCCACCACAAGAGACTTTTACTTCATGTCAAAACAGTCCTTAGCTTCAGTGAGTGAGGCAGAGTGAGGAGGAAATCACACAATTAGTCACACCAGTGTGACAGCAAAACCTTTTGGTGTTACTGCTGGGCTTAGGAAGAGCCTATGGAAAAATGTATTTTATGATGAGGTCTGGCATCAGCATATATCATATCAGCCCCAGCAGGTTAGCAGTGTCTATTGCTGACCTCTGTCCTTGCATTCCAGAACAGTTTAATGAATCGCCTTCAAAAGAAGAGCTATATCCCAAGAGCTGTTTCTTATTCAGTGTGCCTAAGTAATAATACACTTTCTCCCCAGCAAATAATGCATCAATTTAAGTGGATACCCTGACAGACAGTTAATCATTCCTTGCTCTGTATTCATTTGGCAAAGAACAATCCATTCTAATTGCTTAACATAATTTGTAGAACTGGCTACTTAAAACGAGTCTTCCAGAAATGAGGTTCATCATAGAAGGAATGTATCATAAACCATCAATCCAAATTTGCTATTAGAATATAAGCATGTCCACTTTTCAGTCTTTCTATCTTTTGAAAGAGTGCTGT
The DNA here is from genome assembly GCF_016545835.1 of Crotalus tigris. NCBI lineage: Eukaryota > Metazoa > Chordata > Lepidosauria > Squamata > Viperidae > Crotalus > Crotalus tigris. The sequence goes on along the minus strand of NW_024097182.1, from coordinate 908,455 downwards.
AGCCAGAGATTAATGAGAAGTTAAAGTAGACGAGGTATGTTTTTCTCTTGATTTCTTTTCTAATTTGCTACAGATACTGACGGTTGTTTGCCAATATCTTTTTATTGTTTGTCTAAAGCTTTTTGATATAGATGTTCTGAACTTGTGTAGTTGTGCAAGTTCAATGGTAACTTCATGTTCCAAAGTTCTTAAATAATGTCAGAAGATCGAGTGACCATGTACAGAGAGTGAAGGTCGTAGTCTTTTCAAAGTATTTTTTTTTCCCATATAGAATCTGAGATTATTTTCTAAGGAAAGAGGAAAGATATGTTAAATAGTAAGTGATAAAACCTTTGGAATCTTTATCTAGAAAATCTACAGCCAAAGATTCCTGCTGTCAATCAAACTAGATAATACTGGATTAGAGAGACAGACCATCTGCTTACCATAAAGAAATTTTCTATGATACTTTTTTTGAGGGAAATCTTAATAATCTAGAAATCTGAAAGTAGCAGATTTATGTAGCAGTAAATGACACAGTGCAATGGTTGTTACAACCTATGGGAAAAGGTATCAATTGTTTTGGATGATCAGATTCATGATATGAACAGCCTTGTAGAGTAGCTCTTCCTGAGAAGCTTTTCTCCACTTCCCCAATAAGGGCTCATTGCAAGTTAACAATTATAAGGTGACCAACTTTTTTACAATGAAAAGGAGGACATAAATAAATTGAAGAAAAAAATATTGTAAAAGCCCCGTGGCTCCCAAAGCACCAGCCATGCTGGCTCCGGGAGGCAGCCCGCCGTCGACATACCCCGCCTGCAGCCGCCCCACCAGCACCACCGCCCACCCTGCACAGTCCTGTGTAGAGAGGGCCCCACACATGGGGGGCAGCCAGCCGCTGCCACCCCTTACACCCCTGCCCGCAGCACCCCTGCCACCCCTGCCCGCAGCACCCCTGCCACCCCTGCCCGCAGCCATTATTGCCTTAGCAGAGTTGAAGATCAAGAGAAACTTACAGCTCCAATCTCCTCCAGGTATCTTCGGAACTAACTAGAAGATGGTGTAGTTGGGTAGCAGGGAGGGGTGCAAAGTTCCTGCCAATTTGCCTTTGCTGCAGACAACTTGCATGTGCAAAGTTTGCCAGCCGGGTGCTTTGGCGCGCTCAGCAGCAATTCCTATTGGCTTTCGAAAGCCAATAGGGGGAGTAGCACAGCTCATGCAAAAGTTGAAAAAAAAACCATCGAAAAAAGGTGCCGGAACGCCGTTCTGAGCGTTCTATGAGAAAAAAAAGCTCTGCAGATTATTCTTCAAATATCAAAAAGGAGGACATGTAGGAGGACACTTTTCAAGGGAGGACAGAACTTACAAAAGGAGGACTGTCCTCCCTAAAGGAGGACGGTTGTTCATCTTAACAATTAGTTAATTAGTAGATTAGTACTTGCTGCTGCCTAAAATTGACAAGATCTTAATCAGACACTGAAAACTTTTTTGCTTCTCAACTATCTCTAGCAATTTCCTGCAACTGAAAAAAAAAGTATTTCTGATGCAGGGGAAAGTATTTTCATATACATGTAGGACTAAGAACTTTTTTGTTGTTATTGTGGATACCAAGGAAGTTAAACAGTACATCCTCGTTTCCCCCAAGTGAACTTCTTTCCAATTATCCATAACCTTGTTTGCCTGTTCAGATATCTGGCAACCTTATTTCAGACTGAAGTGCTTCAATAACACCATAGGCAACCTCGTCTACACTGCTGGCCTGCTAGAGAATAGTCAGTGCATGCTAAAGGTCTTCCAGACTGTGAGTTTTGGGTTTAAGCACTAGCACAAGAGACCCTTGAAGCAACATAGCAAAGATTTTACAGATTAAAAAAAGCTTCTGTGAATACTGTACGTGATCTCATAGCTCCAGTTTAGAGCATAAAGTCCAAGGTCTTTTAAACTGGGCAGCTTCAGTGTACCCTACAGGCAATCCCTCAGTATCTACTAACGCTTCTCTGCTGAAAGGCTTTGGCCAGGCTTGGTGGAGAGATACGTTGAAAGGTCTTTCTGTAACTGTGGCCTGAAGTAGCTTAAGGTGGTACAGAATTCTGGGTTCAAGCAAATCAAATCATTGGTTCATTCTCTACAATGCAAATGTATTTGTTGAAGTGAAACTATGTTTTTTGCACCAGCTTAATAAGGACAACATTTATTCGTAATAGCTTCTATCAGGATCTCTGGGAAAAAGTACTTTTAAATTAGATAAAATTTGCGGCAAAACTGATAGAAGGACTCAGACACTGTGATAACTAGCAGGAGAAAATAAAATTAATTCATACCTTGCCAACTGCACCTTTTCATTTTTTCCTAAATAAAATTTTGTGAACTGATTGTAGTTGAATACATTTGATTATTTGAACTGCAGTGTGGAGAAGTTGTAAAAGTGATATGTGTGTATAACATCCATCTCATCCTGAAATGGAGTAGCTGAGTTATCATCTACTCAAAATGTTCAAACAAGCTGTCAGGAGCCCATCAGCCTAATTGTATTTGTGATCCAACACAGTGTTATTTTAAACATGCTTGCTTCAAAGGAATTTCATCCATTTCCATAGGACATATTCTCAAATAATTGTAAATTAGCAAAACTTCTGAAGGGACTGAAAATTAAATTTTATAATGCATCTCATAAAGTTGCAAAAAACAACAACAAATGATGATACAATACTGTAGACTAATAACATATCCCAAATGTATTTCATGTCAAAGGAAGCAGAAATAAGTTTGAAGTAGCAAAGTCATATGGCACATTCAAATACACAATTGGACTTTATCATATTTTTCCAATCTTTATCTATCTAAACAGTGATGGTGCAATGGTTAGAATGCAACATTGCAGGCTAATTCAGCTAATTGCCAGGAGTTCAAATCTCATCAGCTCAAAGTTGACTCAGCCTTCCATCCATCCAGGGTCAGTAAAATGAGGACCCAGATTGTTGGGGGCAATAGGCTGATTCTGTAAACCACTTAGAGAGTATTGTAAAGTACTGTGAAGTGGTATATAAGTCTAAGTGCTATTGATAATGCTATTCCTAAACAAATTGCTTTTGATGATATAAATGATTTGTTTCTCTCTCAGTGATTATATATTTCTTGCATGGAACTTCCAGAATATGATCTATAGAATCTCTCCAGTGTTGTGAAGCAGACTTAGATACCAACGTGCACAATGAAGAAAGAATCAAAGATAAAGTTTTCAGTGTGAAGGGGGGAAGTTAATTTTGCAGCTCAGTTAAGCTTCTAAAGAGTTTGCCATCTTCTAATATTTCCTTAGAATCAAGCAGCTTTAAAGAAGAAAAAAAATCCCTATCACCTAACAACACTTTAATTGGTGTGATTTGGGATAGTGCCAAAATGAATGTGTATTATTTTTAAAATAAACACATAGTAGTTAATGCAGATGAGATTACCTTAGAAAAAGTATAATGGACAATTTTGTCAATTAATAGCAATGCTGCATAAAACCTTGAATTATTAAACCAAAAGAGTTCTTAGTCCATAATGAATGATAGAATTAAATGACATCATTCTTCAAAAAAATAAAGTATGAAAGCATCTGGTACACAGTACAGCAGGCACATGCCAGATGAGCTTTTAAAATCACTCATCTCCAAGGACATAAATAATTTCATTTTGTAAATGTAAAGGAAGCCAAAAATCTAAATCACTGATTTAGCAACACCTGCTATAAGAAAAAGTCAAAATGTCATAAAACGAACAGTAATAATACTTTGTGAGGAAAAACCAGTTTTATGGTCTCTTAGGTTCCCATTCAGGTTGTAGTTTAGTATCTTAGCTATGGAAGTTCAGTTCATATTTAATATTCCCAAGATACAAACACATAAAGGTTGGTCCTCCATGTTTGAAAATACAACATTCAGAGGTTAATCAGTTCTTTCTATGGAGTCAAGTAAATTTCACAGGTGTCCTTTTCAATGAGAGAGAGTTTTTCAAATTGAGAGAGTTTTTATAGGGGGGGGGAAGAAATGGGGTGTCAGTATTGATGGGGTGTGTTTGAAGCAGAAAACTGTCAAGGAGAAAGCCACATCCCTACCAACACTGGCAGGGCAAGCTGCTGTATACAGTATAAGGAGGGAGTAAACCCCACACCCACTAGCACCTCCATGGGTATACATATAGATAAAGATATGGATATATGTTTGTGTGTATATAGGTGCATTCATTTTTTGGAACGAATTCAAACATATTTGTAAATATTTGTGCAGAGAAGCACAAATTAACTCACAAACTGTCAGCCTCACTAGGTAGATTAGCCCATGAAATCCACTCCACAGGAAGGTTAAAACTACTTTTATTGAGACTGGTTATAATAACAGAAACTCGCAAGTCTGTGCTACAACTCCTCTTCCTTCTTGTAGTTCATTGAATTTGGAAGGTGTCTGTCTGAGCCACTTCTATATGTCATCTGGATGTTTTGTACTTAAAAATCATATTTCACCCTTTATTGCCTTGGCAATGGAGCATGCATATCTCTGTCAAGGTCATCTTCCTTACTTGCCACATAAATTCTGGTTCCTGAATATTTAGAAGTATATACAAATTTGGGGCTGCTACCCTATATAAATTAACTACGATACTGTTGCTGTGTACCTGTGTGGTGAAGAATTAGTCTTACAATGATTTATGAAAGGCTAATAGTTACGTTATGGGCTAGAGTAATTTTGAAAATGATCACGTATTTCTTTTTCAAGACAAAATGAGCATTAGATGTAAAGTATTCTCTATAGTCTGCTAATTGGAGCACATTTAAATATTAGACATTATTGCTAACAGCTCTAATATTTCCTCCTTTAGAGAAATTAGAGTGCTTTGAGGGTTATGCTGTTTTTCAGGTTCCTATTGAAATTCTATTGGTGTTAGTCAAATGCTTTGTTTTATTTTTTTATATACTTAATATTAATAGTTTTGCTGCACAAACATTTAGGACACAGGCACGTCAGCTACTAGAAATAGAAGCTCAGAAAGGAAAATCAGAAAATCTGTCTGTCTATCTAATCTAATATATCTACTGTTGTCATCCAGACAGACAGACAGACAGACAATCTTTCAGTATACAATGGTACTGCTTTCCTACTATTCCACCATAAACATTGCATGTCTGATTCTTTTTTTTTAACTTAATATCCAAAATAGAACTCTGTTGCACAACATTCAGTCTTTATATATGGGAAATAATACTTTTCTTCAGTGAGGCACTCATAGCCTTCTTTGAGATGTGGTGTTTTGCCCCATGTGGAACAGTGCCCTTTTGTGCAGGTGAGGCAAGCACTCCCTATCTGTGTCTGATGTCACACTACCTCATTAAACATGGCTCCAGTCGCTTCACCTGCCATTTGGCCTCAATCAGCAAGGCTTCTGGACAGCCCCATTTGTCCTCAAGCAAAGTAGTGTGGCCCTTTCTCCTCCCACCTTTGGAAATAGGGGTGGGGGGGAAGCACTTTCAATGGGTCTCTTTCATCAAAGTTTTATTATGGCAAATATCCCTTCAAAACTCCAAATTACACCTAGGGGTCTGCTATTCATTCATCCTTTCAGAAATGATACTTATAATTTACATATGTCTACAATAATTTTCTTCCAAGATTAAGAGAGGGAAAAAAGGATATCTTTCTGAATAATTTCCAAAGGGAAGAAAGCGCTTCAGATATTTCCACTGAATATTATCCATGATCAGCTTTCATTGGGAACGTGAAACACAGAAAGTTAAAAGATTAAGAAAGTGGACCCCAATCAAACAAGTTCTTATATCTGATCATAGACTTAGTGGCTGCTTTTTATTTCTATTTTTAAGCTTCAAGAGATAACCCCTACACCTCTCAAAAAAACAAACAAACCCTATAACTACAGATTCAGTCACAAAATGAACAAATATAAAATCCCTATTCACAGATTTGTGTAAGGCATTGATATAATTTCACTGGCAATTCTAATTATGTAAATTAATTATCCTTTTTCTCAATATAAATAATAATACCTACTGGATATAAAAATCAAGAACAATTAATAAAGCAACTGTTCCCATATTGAGAAATAGTATTACCTTTCAAAGGTAAGCACTTGAGTTTCTTCTGACTTGCTAACAAAGTAAATATGAAATTGACTTGTACAGTAAATTTACTTATTAGTAAACTATCATATACAATATAATTCCTACTCTTTGAGATGTGGTGTAACATTTACTATGCCCACTAGTCCAAATATCTGCAGGAAAAAAATGTTCTATTGTACAACCGCATGCATGTGGATACAAATCAGGTCCTGTTATTTTCACCTGGGAACCCCAAATTATTGTTCATTTATTTTGTAATCATCTCTCTTCCCTCCCCCTGAAATAATATAGCTGGTAAACAACAATGAAAATACAAAACAAAATTTAAAAGTAAGTTATACAATTAATAGAAATTGCCCAGATGTCCACCAGAAACATTCAGTGGTAAAATTCAGAGCATGGTTGTAGAGGGCACTTGAAGGACAGTAGGAAAATTAGTTACCAAGGTTGTGATCAGACAAGTGAAGCTTAAATCTAGTTCAAGAAAGTAACTTGAAAAAAGGCCTCAAGAGAAGTCTCTCCATAATTCATTGGAAGATTAAATGAGAAAGAAAGGACACATTCAGACTTGCAAATTTTGGTTACTATAGCTGTTCAGTTTTAGACATGAATGACACTGATCAGCTCTATGCAGTTGTGTTTTTTAACCTTGGAAGCTTTAAGCAGTGTGGACTTCAACTCCCATAATCCCCCAGCTAGCATATTTGCTGGGGAATTTTGGGACTTTAGCTATACATACTTACTCTTGTTAGATTTCCATAATATAATTCTTGAGGGTAATGGGCAGTCTAGAAACACAAAATATACATACATACCAAGGAGAAACTTCCTGACAGTGAGAACAATTAATCAGTGGAACAGTTGAATGAGTGGCATATGGAAATAAATTAAAAGAATAGGTCTTGAATACTCAAGCCACAATTCATACAGAATCTACCAATAGTAGATTCCAAAACTCTAAAATGAATTAAAGTTTTTATCCAATTTTGCATTCCTTTATTGTAGATAGGATGCATAATTCATTGGTATAGTGATGAAGATGTAATCCATTTAGTTTTGTTCGACTGTTGGTGGTTTTATGGGCCAGGTCTCTGAACATCTTCCATTTACATTGATAAAATATGGGCAACCAACAGGAAACAAAGAAGAAAGCATTACAATCATCAGTCTCTTTTTCTAAAATCTCAACATTTGTGTTGTTAGTAAGAACCATGCAGGCTAAGGATTCTGAAAGCTGAACCATCATTTTGCTAAAATAATGGCAGTGGAAATAGGTCTAATATAGCCTGAAACATAACTGAGTGATGCTATAAATTGAGAAACAACCAATGGCTGGGCACGTGTGCACACATATGACATATCCACACTTTTGCAAACAGCTGTACTTTTTGTACCACTTGCTTTTCCACAAAATAGTCTTAAAACTAGTAGCTCAATGTTAAATATTCACAAGGTGAGTGACATCAGTTCCATTATAATTAAATCATATTAGAATCACTGAACTGAATCATTTTATAGCTTTACAATTATCTTGCAGACAATGTACTCAGTAATTTTTGCTAAATGCTTAAGTATCCAATTTGACCTGAAGGGTGCTACATTCGACTTGCATGACGGCTAAATATATTAATGTCCCAGAAAATGTTTCATACTCCATTTATTGTAAAATATTCCATTTTTTAATAGATGGTAATGTAAAACTAATACTAAGATGTATTCAGCTCTAATTGCATTTAAAGGAAGTTCAGGCATGGATTCCCCCCCCCCCCAAAGTTTTCTTTATATGTCCAACCTTCATAATTCCGGAAGTTATTGAATGTATTATACACATTAATTTAGTTTAAACATACTAAATGTTAAGCTCCAAAATTTAAAATGAGAATCCTTTTCCTGATTTTCCTATCTTCTGTTGAAAATTCAACTGTATAGGCTTTATTTGTACTGTATTTATCAACTCATATGCTGCTAGGGTCACAGTGACTCTACACATCTTATAGACTAAAAAAAATTAAAATAAGATAAAGTAAAAATTAACAAAAGTAAAAGAGCCTGTGAAATTTTTCAGTCTAGTTTCAGCTATTTATGATTCATTACAAAACTGTATCTGCAAAGCAAAATAAAGAAAATTAATGTAAACAATATTAAGTAAATATCAACCACACATCTTGACTATATAAAATGTGGTAATTTTAAAATCTCAATTTGTGCAAGCAGATGTCTGCTCAAGGTATACGAATTCTGTGTTTCCTTCCAATACTTTCTCTAAATTTGCTGAGAAGAATTTCTGTAGTCCATAGAAAAGTTGAGGAGCACATACATAGCTGGGGAAAAAAAATAAAAGCTATTCTTCCAATATCAATTTTTCTGGCAAGTGCACAGCTGGAGAAAGTTCAGAGGATCAGTTTGGGGAAATTATTGATAATAGCTTTCCCTGTTTTTAATCCTTGAGCATTAGATAAACATTCTATTTCTAGTATGTGATCATATGAGTGATCAAGACTGTTCAGTTCTGAGAAATGATCTTTATTCAAATTTAATCCATAAGGCCTTCCTGAGTTCCTGATATAAAAACTCTAATGCAACATTTCTTCTCAAATCAAATCAAGGAGATTATTATTAGCAGTTCTTGATCGTTAGGAAATCTTAGGAGTTGAATATTATTTTTCTCTTCTGCTTGGAAGTACAAAGTAAAAGATTCCATATGTGAGTGCTTCTTACAAATATTTTGAAATTACATCCAACGAAACAAATTTGCTTGGGATCCATCCCCTGCCTTTTGTATTTAATAGCATTCCTTTTGCTGATACTGCATCATTTGTTGGTTTTAAATACTGTTACCTAATTAGTATTTTTTTTATAAAAAGAAAGGTTGATATTTGTTCAATAAATCAAAGAATAAACATCCGGCATAATTTACAAAACTAAGTCAAAGAATTATTTTTCCTCATTTCTCAGTTTTGAAAATGAAAATAATAATTTCCTTGCCTTTCTCAATTTACAAAGACTGCACATTACAATTGAACAAAAGATTGTTGGTCTACCATAATGAATAAGACTGAGTTAACTGCTATTTGGCTGAAATAAATATAATTTATGAATCTAACTCGCCCTAAGGATTATTCATTTTGCCAATTCAAAAGCCTACTGCTAAATGGTACATTATACTATAGTACAATTAATTGAACAAGCATGTTTGAACACATATTGCTCCATAGATGCTATAAATCAAACTAATCCTAGTTTGCTAAAAGCAATTTTACTGCCTTAGATGAGTTTTAATGAGTTTTTCAAATTCTGTAGTTCAATTACTCTGAACTGCTCTGAACTACAAACAACAAGAAGCTATTTTCCTGAAAACCTTTTTTATTTCATTTTTTTTTACAGTAGAGTTATATATTTTATCCAGTGTATTTGTCTGTATTATTCATTTAGGAAAAGACAATCATTGCTATTAGAACTCTTGATGAATCTATTGCGATAAATTCTAACAAAAATGTACAACCCATTTGTACTTGCATTAATATTACACATATGTATGGGGGCAGGGGAGAGCTTTGATAGTTGTGACTTTTATGTGTCGATTTTCTAAGATTCCTTGTAGTGCCTCTGCTACTTTTTCCATTTTCTCTGGATTTCTACACATGGTAATTAAGTAGGACATTACTTCCAGCAGGACCAGAGCAGCTGCAATTCCAAGACAGAGGTCCCCAACCTTTGGGCACCAGGGACCGGTTCCGTGGAAAGAAATTTTTCTGCAGACCGGAGGGTGCGTGTTTTTGTGTGCTGCCTGCATCTCATGGATGGGGCTTTGCTTGTTTGTGCGGACCAGTTGCTAGCATGCCGTAGCCCAGTACTGGTCCACGGACCGGGGGTTGGGGACCCCTGATCTAAGGGATAGGAGGAGGAAATAGAAGATAAAAACTCTCTTTAGAAAACAAAGAGTAAAAATCAGAGCTCATTTGAGGAAAAGAGGACAAATTTCTCACCTAGTAGACAAATTGAGAGTGATTCTTTTACTGTGAAAATGGTAGATATCTTGTTGTCTTTTGTTAGTTTCTTTTCTTGAAATCAACAAATGTGAATTGCAAGAAATGTGAATTGCAAGAAGAAATGGAAAACAGCATGGTAAATATGTCACACAAATACATTATTATCATAGAAAAATCACTATCAGCAATGACAAGGCTAAAAGTTACAAAACAGCAACTAATAAATGGGCTGTGGTCTTAATTTGTCTAAATCTGACTGCTGCATCGCTAAGACCATCTTGTTGCTTGCAGTCTGAACAGTGTGGTGCTGGATATGGTTTGCAGACACATTTCATTCCAATAACTATTAAATGTATACCATCTCTAATGTATAAAACCCACTATAGTTTATTTACTTTCAGACATTTAAACTGTTATTCAGCTAGATGCTTATTTATCTTTAGGGACAAAATTATATTTCATCCATAACAATTATATTTTGTCCATAACAATGGTGAAGTAAAACAGCTGCAGACACTCCTGTCTCCATATGTAATGATTGACTTGATAAATCATAATCCCAAAGGGGATTGTAATTTGGAATACATTATTTGTGGCAAGAATTTAACTTGCTTTGCTTTTGTAATTAAACAGGCTACTATGCAACAAAATCCTTTCACCATTCTTAAGGAGGATAGGAAAGGTGTGTGATTTAGGAAATTAGTACAGATTTTTAACAGGGAAAGACATATTGATTACTGAGACAACTGAATACTTAATGGTTTTGGTGAACAAAGCGTGTTGCAATAACGTTTATTTCTAATCTTGTACACATTTTACACTCCTGCACTGGAAAGAATTGGAGCTTGCATAGATGTAATTTCTCCTCTAAAATGAAAAATTGCTAATCATCACCATTGCTTTGCTGTGAACTTGCTAACTCAGTAATAGAATAGAACTATACTTTTAAAAGGTGCGGATAGGTAATTAATATTGCTTATCTAACTGTTCAAGATCTGAAAGGCAAGCCTATATTTCAGTACTGTATGTTAATAGGAATACTGTACTCTCTATAATATTTAAAAAAAAACTTTTCTGTGTCTGAAAACTGAGTTGGATAAGACCTGAGCCTTTCATTTTATTTTCTATAAAGCTACATACAGCTGCTCTTCTTTTCCTTCCCAATATAATGTTCAGTTGGGTCATTAAATACTGTGTAACTTTATTGTACACAGTTCTCCAGAATTAAAATTAGTCTCTTTGGTGGCCTTCTCCAGGTTTAGTGGATATGACAAGCTCTGATGATCAGAATAAGCTAGAAATTGGCATTATGATCGCTGTGGGCATATCAAATTCATTGGATCCCCAGAGGATGCCCTTAGCCAGTGCTTTTTTTGTTAAAAAAAAAAGGTGCCAGAACTCACACATGTCATACAACCCGTCTTGCCTACCCTACAAGGTTCTATCCAAAAAAGGTGCCGGAACTCCGTTCTGGGCGTTCTATGACAACAAAAGCCCTGTCCTTAGCAGTTTGCAGAAAAGGTTCTTCAAAAATGCCCTAAGCCTAAAGTCTCACCCATGAATTTGGCATCCTTGAGTGAGAACTTGCAAAGTTGTTATCATCTCATATAAGAGCATCAAAATCTCAAGATGCTATCTATTTATTTATTTAGTGCTCTTATCACCATTTGGTCATTTGACTCTAAATTACTTTTAAGCTGCTTGTATATTATTAGCCATATGACATAGCAGTAAAATACAATCTTTGTTTGTTTGCTTTGCTTTTTCTTTCTGAGTATTGTAAGCCACCCAAAGTCTTTGGAAGTTAAATAAATAAATAAATAAATAAATAAATAAATAAATAGCATAAAACCACAGCAACTTACATAATAAAGTAACAGAAAATAATCACTGATCTCAATACTCACTCTTGCTTCAGTCCCCATATATAAAACCTTCATAAATATATATAAAAAGTGAAATCTGGTCTTGTTTTTGTTGGGAAGGCATTTAACAAAAAGAGTGTCTGTATGATTCTGACTATTTTTGAGGTGGGGAAAGTAATCAAGTCATTGTATGAGATAAAAACAGTAGTGTCCAGAAGTGGAAAAGATTGCTGACCCCTAATCACTGGAACAGGAAATGAAAATCCTTATTTTCTTTTTACCTAAAAGCTTAGATTTGCCCAAAGTTGGACTCCAACAGGATAGATGTGGCGCCTAAGGTAAATTTGTAGGGTTTACAAACAAGACAGGATGCTCCAGCCTGTGAGCTTGGCTACCTTTTAAGGCTGTGTGGACAACACCATCCTGCAGAAAAGTAAACACCACTTCATGGGTCCCACCAACTTTCTTAACCATCTAGGAGTTTTGTTCCTTTCTTGGAAATGGTGAAAGAGAGAGTTGTTGGGCTTCAGTTCCAGAAGATCCTGGAAATAATTTCTTTACCTAGACCTGTTTCAGTCAGGATTCAGGCCAGGGTTCAGTATGGAGACAACACTGATTCTGTTTGTCAATGAAGCTGGGCTGCAAGTTAGTCCATTAGTCCTGGTGTTCCTTGACCTCTCCGGGGTTTTGATCCCATCCACCACAGTATCCTATTGTGATGATTTTGTACATTCAGAGTAGGAGGCACTGTTGTGCAGTGGTTTTCCTCTTTTCCATGTGACTGGTTGCAATTGGTGTTGGAAAAGGTGTGAACAGGTGCGATTTCATTCCTGTAACTCCTCACTTGTGCGCTGTTGTTTAGCATCTACATGAAACTGCTAGTAAGGTTTGGATTGGATCATACCCATATATCTTGACCCTAAATAACCAAATGGTTCTGTTGAGGTCCTGACCCAGTCTGTAAAGTGTGTGGACTGGAAGGGAGGAATGGACACAAATTGAATTCTGATAAGACTGAGTGGCTTACTTTATTTAATTCCTTCATCTTTGGCCTTTCAAAGGGTTGCACTTCCCCATGTTAGACCAATGGGCATCCTTTTTGGGTCACAGCTTCTTTTTGCAGATGGTAGCTGTGCCCAGGAGAGCCTTTGATTCACCTTTGTACCTATTTCTGGATCAGAGGATCATCACTTGATTGAATTACTGTAATGCATGGTACCTGAAGTTGCCTTTGAAAACCACTTGAAAGTTATAGTTGATTCAGAATGCTGTGGCTCAGGCAATTATAGGTATGTTGCAATATGCACATATCATCATATTCTTGTGTGGGTGCTATACAAGTGGCCAGTATCACCTATTAAGTCTTGCATAGTATAGGGTCGGGTTCCTTGAGGAACTGCCTGTCTTCATATCTTTATGCCCGTCTATGTCAGGGAATGTGGGCATGCTCTGATTCCCATCTGTTAAGCAGTGTCATCTAGGAAGTATCATGGTTCCTGCTTTGAAGATTTGTCCTGTTTTTATCCTTCTCATCTTTCATAAGCTGCTTAGACCTGGTTGTTTTCCCAAGCCATGGACTAGAAAGGTGATCAAGCCACATTGGTTGGTCATAGGCTGTTTGACATTTGTCTGCTTCCATTTGTCTTTCTTCTTTTTGTTCTCGATGTATTTTGTTTTAATTTTTATCTGTAAGCCATCCAGATTTGTTATGGAGTAAGTAGGTTTGAAATTGAAGTAATAAATAAACTAATAAACAAATAAATAAAAGTTTGAACTCCATAGCTATGCATAGTCACTCACTTCCATTTGGGAACAAAATTATTAACAGTAAAGGTACAGAGAAACTGGTTAGTAAAGGGAAGAAGCTATAGCAACAATTCTTAGTTCTGCCTATAAGAAACAGAGTGAAAGAAAGAGCTGTTGGAAGACTTCCATCTTTATAAATTTTAAGGCATACTGAATGGATCCAGAACTCCCACTGTAATATAGACATTGGAACAAAAATCATTTTTAAAAATGATACTTCTAGTAATGCAGAAACAAGATAGAAAAGATTTAGAAAATTATACATATACTATTCACAAAGAAAGACAAGTTGTTTCATACTACTTAAAATGGGTGATCTTTATAATTCTTTCTCTTTTCTGACAATTTCCAAGGCCCAAATTAAGGAAAAAAAGTTATCCACACATTTTCTTTTCAGAGAGTTGATAATCACAATTCAAGAGGCTATTTGGTGAAACAAAATTGGTTTGAATCATGTCTCTTTTTTAAGAAGATCCCTCAGTTGTTTCGAACACTAAAAATAATAGCACACCCACAGGCAAATCATGGTTGACTGCTGAGAAGTATACATAACATTGTCTAAATGACTTTGTCAATGAGAAATGTACACATGGACATGCTGGTTACAATAGTGCATTGCATTTGTGGAATTCATTTTAAAATGCCTGTGCTAAGAAAATTCTCCAGAGAAGCATATGGAGGACAACTGTTTGAAATGAAGGAACAATGCACAGAAAAATGAATAAAGATTTTAAAGCTTTCTTAAAATGCTTTTTGCAAACCAATGCAGAAATGGGCCAAATTAAATTTATATTGGCTCATTGGAAAAATCAGTCTTGTCAGACTTAGTTTAATATTACAGATAACCAAGGAATATAAATTCTGTAGAATATTTGGAAGCTGTAACTGGTGCAAAATGCAGCTGCATGGACAGTTCTAGGGGCCCTTAGGGTGGCCCATATAACAGTGCTGTTATGTGAACTGCTCTGGTTGCCAGTCTATTTCCAGGTTCAATTAAAGGTATTAGTTATCACTCTTAAAGCCCTTCATGGCACGGGTCCAGGTTACCTGACAAACCATCTCACCCAAGGGGACTCACTCCTACAGACCCAAATGGTCAAGGAATTCCAGATGGCAGTGTCCTGGAGAAGAGCCTTTTCTGCTATGGCTCCCATCTTCTGGAACATCATACCCCTCAAGGTGAGATCAGCCTCTCCCCTTTTGGCCTTCTGAAAGGGTCTCAACAACCTGACTTTGCCAGCTGGCCTGGAGCCTCCATGGGGCATGGCAGATTGGAGGGGGATAGTAGACTAGGAAGAAGGTCCCACCTCTATCCTACTGTAATCTGGTTCTTAAATTATTTAATGTTTGTTAATTATAATACTTAATGCCCTAATGTTTTCATGTTTTATATTTGCATTTTATCATATCATAAGCTGCCCAGAGTTGCCTAGAAGTGAAATAGGCAACATATACATTTAATAAATAAAAATCTAAAACAAAATTACACTACAAAGAATCATCTTCAGTCATTTCATCATTTGATCAGTCACAGACTGATCAAAGACGGGCCAATAGTGCACTTATCTGTATGGGAAACAACTAATTGATAGATTCCACATTGCAGGAGTGATGTCTGAAATAACAGAACGCTTATGGTTATCTTCAGGATGGCTCTGAATACACGTTAGAACCTTTGCTTTGTTCATTGCTGCCGAAAAAAAATAATGGCATGTATGATTGATGGGTTCTTCATCATGCCCAGGGATACTGTTAAGGAAATTTGTGGCACTTGCAGCCAAGGTGAATAATGTTTTATTTTAAATTCCAGAATTGGGAGAAGCATAGCACCCTTTAAACCTTGATAAACCTAGTTCCCTCCAGTGTACGGATGCAAGCTTTTATACATTTCTCATAAATGCATGAACTGCAAATCATCAAGACAATGCAAATAACAGAGAGAAATCATAGAAACAATGGCAGAGGGAACATCCTGATGAGATTTTAGCAGTCAAAAGGCTGTGCTAGTAACAGTAATCAGGGATAGGGTTAAATGTAATGTTGCACAACACTGACCAAGATACAGGAACTTAACAAAAACCTTGAAGGTTTTTTAATGAATGTATGCTTTGAGATAGGTAAAAATTGGTGTTAGTGGAATTCCACCCGAGATACTTAATCTTTTCAGGCAGCAGGGGGAAAAATCCATCAGAGTTGAGGAATGCATTGAAATAACAGTGGAAAAAGAGGGAGGGAATTTTAACAGTAGACAGAGGAACAAGAAGGGAGAAAATATGCAGTCAGACTTTTACTTTCTAAAATTCAAAAGAGCCATGAATAAAATGAGGGCAAATGAGAAGAGGCTTTTCTTCTTAAAACTACAGTAGCTTAAATTCTAACAAAATTAATGGAGAAATGATACAAGAATATAAAACATCCACAATGGTACTTATTTACAGCAGCCTATGCAAGCTGACAAACCTACAATGGAAATGTACTTCTAGTGGCTGGATGTATCTGAAGATGGTCCACAAAGCTGTCATTGCTGTAAAAATAAAGGATTAACTTACTTTGGCAGAAAATTAAATACGATCTGCTGCTCTGCTGTAGCTAAAGACCACATTTAAAGTGTGTGTGACTTTCTTTTTCTTTTTTTTCTTTTCTTTCCTCTTCCCTTGCTCTCAGCTATTTAATTGTCTCCAGCATGGCTGGCCTTTGTCGTGGAGCTCAGACTTAATTAAGCTTGAGAACTACACACAAGGCCTGGAGCAAGGATCATCCGCTGCCTGGGCCGCAAGTCCTCAAAACATTCTGGCAGATAGCAAACTGCCTTTGGTTATTCAGATGAAGTTGAAAAAAAGCCCCTTTTGCTCTAACTTTTTCTACCCATTAGGACAATGAATGTAGGGCTTCGGCAGTGTAGTGCTTTAGGAAAACAAGCAGTCTTGAATGCAGAGGTTTTCTTTCTTTAAAGTGGAATCTTGTGGTGTGCGTATCTCTGTGTGTGCATGGGTATTTCAGCTCCCCTGCTATGACCCTCCTACTCTTTAATAACATAAATGGCACAATATATATATGTATATTTTGAGAAATATTTATTATACAGTATATTTGATTACAAAACCATAAACAGTCCACGTAGCTGAGTTTGTTCAAACCTTAACTCAAGCAAAGGTATCTACAGTAGTGGGATTCAAATATGTGAACAGTCAGTTCTCTGTGTGGATGTTGCTTCCAGAAGTCAATTCTGGGCCTGGGCAACAAAAAATTAGCTACCGGTTCTGCCGAAATGGTGGGCTGAATCCCACCACTTGGTATCTCTCTCTCTCTCTCTCTCTCTCTCTCTCCCTCTCTCTCTCCCTCCCTCCCTCCCTCCCTCTCTCTCTCTCTCTCTCTCTCTCTCCCACCACTTGGTATCTCTCTCTCTCTCTCTCTCTCTCTCTCTCTCTCTCCCTCCCTCCCTCCCTCCCTCTCTCTCTCTCTCTCTCTCTCTCACACACACACACACACATGTATATATATAGATATAGATGATATAGATATAGGTGATATTGATATAGATATAGGTATAGATGATATAGATCAGTGGTTCTCATCCTGTGGGTCGGGACCTCATTTGGGGTCGAATGACCATTTCACGGGGGTCGCCAAACAATGCAGTCCGCCATTTTTTCCCCCCTTTTCCTTAGCTGTGCTACTTCCTTTCATTCTATTGGCTTTTGAAAGCCAATAGAATAGACTCTCTTGAATAGAGTCTAATTCTATTGGCTTTCAAAAGCCAATAGGAATTGTCCAGGCTGTCTCTGCCTTGCTGAGCCTGCTAAAAGTCCCATTCTGCAAACGGTGCTGCACCAGTTGAGTAGTCCTCGACTTATGACCGGTTGAGTAGTCCTCAACTTACAACCAGTTGGGGGTCGCGGCATTAAAAAGGTTGAGAACCACTGATATAGATATAGATGATATAGACGATATAGACATAGATGATATAGATATAGATATGATCTCAACATTTCAGTTTTAAAGTAAAGAATAAAACTCTGAAACTTGACTTCCTCATGGACATGACTGTAGTGGATTTGGTTCTTTGACACCTACAGTTTTTTTTCCCTCTTTTTTCCAAAAACAGATATTCAGTGATTCTGGTCTCTGAAAAATGGGTCCTAGCTTGGATCAGAACAGTCTAACATATCTTAATTCTATTAAGCATGCAGAACACCTTGTGAGTAATCAGTATGAGCTAAGTTTTTGTTTTCCTCAGATGCGATGCCAGAAAATGCATTTAAACTGTAACAAGCCATT
This sequence comes from Crotalus tigris, assembly GCF_016545835.1. Classification (NCBI taxonomy): domain Eukaryota; kingdom Metazoa; phylum Chordata; class Lepidosauria; order Squamata; family Viperidae; genus Crotalus; species Crotalus tigris. Next base: position 890,423 of record NW_024097182.1, on the reverse strand, counting down.
TGAACCAGAGCAGCATGGCGCATACAGTCCTTGTGGCAAACCATTTTGAAAGATCAGACAGTGTGTGATGGGATAGAATCATAGAATCATAAAATGTAAAGGTTGGAAGAGATTTAATTCAACCTCCAGCCTAGTGCAGAATTCACTTTTGGTGAAATTCTAAAAAACTATACCTGTCAGAGGAAATAAGGTTAAGAATAGATGGATAAATAATTTGATTTGGTACAGGAAGTTTCCTAATTTCTTATCGTACCTTTTTTTGCTTTAAATTCATTCATTTTGCTTTAAATTCCTCCTTTTCATTGTATAATGCATATGCAAATGCATCTAATAAATTCTCCATACAAACATTTTTCATTAATTTTTATTAACAAATTATAAATTATAGTTATTTTTTATATAGTTTCATTGTTCATTAGTACCACTGCAACTATTTCTAATTGTATGTAATCATATACAAACCCTATACAGTAGATGGAAATGTCATATTCTATACACTTTATGCTACATTATTTTATATAGGTACCTCAATATTGCTGTATAAATCTTACTCATTGACATGTTTGAACACTGTGCTGAATTTATGAACATAGGGTTAGAATTTTATTTTTTCTTTGGCAGCAGTTATTTTCATTGATTTATTTTTTATTGTTTGCTTCTTGGAAATTAGCAATAAAAGGGAAGGGAAGGAATGATGCACTGTTGAAAAAAAAGCTACTGTCTGAAGGTTCATTAGATAGCAGCTTGTCCAATTTTAAAACTGAAATTTAAAATGCACCAAGCAGAAAAGTGATGGGCCATGTTTTTAGAAATAGATTCCTCACTCTCTTCAGGGATTACCTTGGAATCAAGGCCATTGCATCCAGTATTTAGATGATGAAAAAGAAACCTGTTAGAAGGCTCTCTCTGTTGATTTGTTATATGCCATCAATCACTGTTGATGCTTAACCACATAGGTAGATTTTCTCCATGACAACCTGTCCCTGACCTGGTCGTTCAGAACTTTCAACATTGTAGTCATTGCCACTGTGACTGAGTCCATTTACCCTGCTGATGGTCATCATCTTCTTCTCTTTCCTTCTATCTTTTCCAGCTTTAGAGCCTTTTCCAGAGAGCTGAGTCATTGCATACTGTGTCTGAAGTAGGATAATTTGAGCCTGGTCATTTGTACCTTGACTGAGAATTCTGGGTTAATTTGTTTGATGATTCATTTGTTTTCTTGGCTGTCCATAGTCTTCTCAGTCTTTTCCAGCACCAAACTTCAAAAGCATTGGCACTGTTCCTATCCTTTTTTTTCAAAGTCCATCTTTTGCTTTTACTGAATTTAACAGATAACACCATGGCTTGTACTTAGAAGAACAGGCATGAAGGCCTTGGAAAAGATATTCAAATGCTCTAATGTGTCTATTTCTACAAAGATCAGAATACCAAAGGCCTTAATCTGACCATGTAATAAACACCATTAATACTTGAGAGATCTTTAGCTCATCCTCGGGAGCATATTCCGTGCCATCTGACCTGAGGGATCCATCATCCGGCACTGTATTCATCAATCATTTTATATGCCCTATCCATGTGGTTTTCTTTGTGTGAAGAAATGTAATTGCTGTCTAAACTAGGGAAAAGCAACTGCAGCCAGGCAGAAAGGCTTCCCAACTAAGCACGACATCTGCTCTTTCCCAAAAGGCTCAAGGAAACTTAAAGGGATTCCTTCATTCATTCATTTACAATTTACTTAAAAACAGTGTTTCTCAACCTTGACAATTTTAAGGCATGTGGACTTCAACTCCCAGAATTCCACAGCCAGCAATGCTGGCTGTGGAATTCTGGGAGTTGAAGTCCATATGCCTTAAAATTGTCAAGGTTGAGAAACACTGACTTAAAAGCATCTATGCCTGCATTCCAGTTACCTGGCTAATTGAACCAGACCCGGGAGTTTTCAGGATATGCCAATGTCCAGAGACACTCCCAACCCAAACAGGCCCTTAGCTTACAAAAGAAAGGAGATAGGAAAAAAGAGCAGGCAGATGAAGAAGTGGCACAAAGCATGGTGTAACAGATCAGTTACTCTGTGGTGTGTCCAGTCAGTTGGAAATGTCAGTTCTATCTGATTCACCTGTATGAATTGGCTTGTCTGATTTCAAGGGCTGATCCAGTTCAGTGCTTTAATCAAATCACCCAAATATCAAATGAGGATATATTTTCCTTCTGTACAAGAAAAACAGACCAAGAGGTCTAGCTTGCTTTTTTTTTTTTTTTTGCTGTAATGGTGGAGGGGGAAAAACCCTCCATTTTCTCTTTAGTTTTTAGTGCTTTCTTTCACCTAAGCATATCTCACTGGGAGAATAAATATTTTGCATTCAATCTCTTTTATTTTAAGAAGCAAGAAATCCTGGTAGCATGACTAGAGTAGACTATTTGGATTACAGTAGGTAAAAGTCTGATATAATATACATTCAATTTGTGTGCCTGTTTCCTTGATCTTCCATGTTAAGTATAATTGATATACTGTAGGTCAGTTCTTATCTACCTTCCAAGCACAGAGAAAAATAGGATTTTATCTCCCTTGATTCTGTGATTCTTTGATGTCTTTTTTCACAAGCAATGTTTACAGAAGGTAAACTCCAGGAGCCAACCATGCAGTTTGTGTCCTTGTGCAGTAGATTTACTGTGTATGTGCCTTACATGATTAGTATTCCTTCAGACAAGATAATTGCATTCAGTGGGCAGGTTACCAAAGTTTGTTTGTTTGTTTGTGTCAGAAGCATCACAATTAAAATAAGGCATACTATATAAACATAAAATATAAAACACAAGATTAAAATATGTACAAATTAAACAGATTTTGCCCAGAAACAAGCAACATCAATTGTGTTCTGTCACACTGTCATAAGTTCCTCAAATGTATACTGATTGGGGCACAAAGGGCGATACAGTATACATATGTCTTGTTATCTGCATGTCACCACAATTGCAAAGAGCAGAAGCAACTGGATAGTCCCATTTGTTCAAACTGCCCCTGGATCTTGTTTACCATGTACAGTCGATTCAATGTTTTCCATATGTCCCAGCTTTTGTCAGACCCAGGTACCAGCTCCTCTGCTGGTTCCATCCAGTGTTGGTTCTTTGTAGCTTTCCATAGATCCACTCTGCTTTCAAATTCTTCAAAGTGTTCTGTCAACCTAAGGAAGCTTTCCCTGGATTTTAGTCTCTGCTGAGCTGGTTGGTTACTTTGGTTACTAAAGAGAAACCTCCTCTTTCCATGATCATCACGTTTTGAGACTTGGGAACAGAAGGCAGGTTATCAATGAAGCTGTTTCAGTTTCACATGTCATCAAATACTTGTCATGTTATTCTTGGTCAATAACTGCCAAGCCTCAATGAATCAGAAGCAAGACAAATCTCCCAACTTCTGATCTTATTTGGTCCTTGGTTGCAACAGATGAATATCTTTTGGAGTAGTAAGGGGCAAATATATCTGTTGGTTCCAAAAGCAAACTTTTTGTGACATAAATGAAAAACTCTTTCACTTAGCTCTAGATTGGATCCTCTATCACTGCCTTTGTTGTACACAATTCTTTGTCACAGATGGGACCTTTTTTTTTGTTTTGTTTTTTTCCCCTCCTGGAATCCAGTTTCAGTTTGCAGATCCATTTTACACTGAAAAGAAATCAGAGGCTCACTAAATTTGTTCTCAAGAAAGAATATATGTGGGAGATACAAATCTGTTTTTGTTTAAAGGTAGTAACTGTCACCTTTCAAAATGAACTCTACAAATGATAATTTCCCAGATTGCCAAGAGGAAAAATAGAAAAAGAAAGGGAGGTTAGGACCAACAGAACTGAAAAATCTGAGCTGTACAACTATAACATGTGTTGTTTTCCTCTCTGAGCCCTTTATTGCTTTGTTAATTTGATAAATATTTTCCTGTGGGAATGAGAAGTCTAACAAGTAAGGAAATCCAATAAGAGGCAAGACAATAAAAGTGTTCAGGAAGGTAACAGCACAAAATGTCAACACTTTCTTACAAGCCAGGGTAGTCAATTCCCTTTTATCTATTTTTTTCTTCTTAATCTTTCATCAATTTTTTTTAAAGTAGTTCTCATCTAAGTATCTTACAGTGACGACTCAATTTTTCTCACAATAAAGCCTTTTTCACACTTAGATCCATTTAGAAACTCTATTCTATTTAAAATGGTGATTTTTTAAATACATCCCACCTACACAATTTTTGTAAAGTGTGACCCCAGGCTATTTTAGATAATTAAATAAGTGAGACATTTAAAAAATTGTTAAGTCAAGCTTAAGGCACCATAGAGAAATGCATGGTAGGCAAGATGGACAATATTTTTAAAGCACTTTGTATAATTAATAATAATGAAAAGAATGTTATAAATTCAATGCAAATTTATTTATTTATTTAAAAAAAAAGAAAATGATAAGGCAGAGACTTTACTATTATTCTCCTATATGAATAAATGATGCATTCATGCCAGAATAATGTGATGGTCTGAAGTTGTTCAAGAAGTAGCATGTTGATACACTATAACAATGATGGCGAACCTTTTAGAGACTGAGTGCCCAAACTGCAACCCAAAACCCACATATGTATTGTTGGGTGCTGGGTGGGTGTGGCCAGTTGGGTGGGCGGGGCCCATTGGGTGGCCGTGGTTGCGGTGGTAATGGCAGACTGGGTGGGACTAAAAAGTTCAATCAATCAATTCCAACTTTGCGAGATCTTTTTTTTGTCCCCACAAGAAGTTGAAATTGATTGATTGATTGAACCTTTTTTTTTTGTGCACATGGCAGCGGAGGCCTAAAGCAAAAAGGTTTTATAAAACCCAGCTGAATGCCTAGGACTGGGGCAACAGTGCGCATGCCCACAGAGAGGGCTCTGCGTGCCACCTGTGGCACGCGTGCCATAGGTTCACCACCACGGCACTATAATATGCTTTAAGCTATAATACCTTTCTAAATTATCTCCTATTCAGTAAAATATAATATTTTACTCACTAAGATAAGCCACTACAGGTATTCCTCATTTAGCAACCCCAATTGCAATTTGCAATTTGGTTGTTAAGTGATGCAGTCACTAAGTGAAACCAGAAATGTGTTTATCATCTTAATTCAGCTTTTCTTTGCTTTACAGACTTGTACAGACTTGTAAAAGTGGGGATTCATCATGCAGTTCATATGTGAACAATGCGAACAACTGTGAAAGGTGGTTAAATGTTGCAGCCATTAAGCAAGGTATACCTGTGGTACCTGAGAATGCCATTTACAGTATTTTCTGGAGGTTTATCTTGCTCTTATGATTATGGAAGCCAGCATCATCATGGATAAGGATGTTCAGAGGCACTTCACTTTTCAAACTAAAATAAGACTACTCTTTATCAAAATATTTAAGATTCAATGCTTTGGCTCGTTAGCATTGTTGAATTGAGGTATAGCTAGAACACAGAAGGTGAAGAGAGAGAGAGAGACAGAGAGAGAGAGAGACAGAGAGAGAGAGAGACAGAGAGAGAGAGAAATCTTATATATATACACCCTTAACTTATGATCAAATTTGAAATGGCAGATCAACTGTCCAGGGCTTCTGGAGTCAGGCAGTATATACCGTACATTTAAAAAAAAGCAAACTGTTTATAGGGCAATTTGGACAATTTATGGTGTAATTTATGACTGTAAGGATGGGCAAATGTAATTATTTTCCTGCCTTTATTGCATTCTCAGGTAGCCACCCAGGGGCCTATTTCCGACCTTCTTAGGAGGGAGTAATGCTGGGTTATATCTTCAGGGTCACTGTGAGGAATATACTAGGCATCTGGTGGATAAAGTTGCTCAGATTCGCTCTGCATTGAATGCTAGCCTTGATGCAGGACCAGTGGAGGTTGTAGGAGCTCAGTCTTTCATGGTTGTCTGGGAGAGGTTTGAGCCTGTTGAACCTGAGGAAGTGAACAGGGTTCTTGTACATGGTAGTTTGGTCACTTCTGTGTTCAATCTCTGCTACTGTTGGCTGGTCAAGGATGCCTGGGAGGAGGCACATACGTGATTGAGTCTTGGCAGTGGTTAGTCCCTTTTTGAGGACTGTTGTTTTCTTATTGGCTCTTGTCATCAGATCTTTTTGCATTGTCAGGCTGGGAAGAAATCTGAAACTCCAGTCCTTCTTGCATGGCTGTCTTTTCATGTGTGGAGGTAATTTTGTTGAGTCAGTTTCTGATTTGAGTTGGCAGGAACTGTTAGAACGCTACCTGCTATTCCTGAAATAGAATCCAAAACATAATCTGCAGTGAGCAGATTTGGAAAAACAGGAAGCTGTTTTATATTCCATCAAACTGTTGGTCCATGTAACTCAATAGTATTAATGCTGAATGATGGTTGCTCTACAGAATTTCAGAAAGATGTGTTTCCTAGGAATGATTCTTGGATCCTTTGCATCCAAAAATTGCTGCAGGCTGAGACAACCCCAACCTAAGAAAGGATCATATTCTTACCTTAATGTTTAACTTTGTCCAATGCATTCTACATCCAGTTACATCTGAGTTCTGTTGCTCTATAAAGCCTTTAGAAGTCTGGCAATAGCTATTGGATCATTATTGGACACCTTTCTGGATGCTCATGTCAAGCTACCATCTTTAGGAAGAAAAGCAGAAGTGATGTCATCCTAATAATGTTTACTGCTTTGAAGTTGATTAGCCTGGTATTGATTATGTCCTCAGTAATGACTCTGGAAAGCAACACAAACATGTTCATGTATTTATAGCTCTACATTTCCATTCCATTCCAGTAACCCTGTTGGAAAAGCTGTGATGTTTGCAGAGGTGAAGTCTGATTAATTATCAATAATCACCAACCAAGTGAATTGTACTTGAATTAGCAAGAGTACAACAAGAGCTGGGGCTTTACTTGAGAATCAGCTATGAGACAGAGTTGTTTAATTAACTATTACTATTACTTCTGGCATGACATTTTCTTTGGCTGAGACAACTGCCTACTTAAATTATAAATTCATGCAAGGCTTTAACTAATATCCAGACCTCGGACAAATACTGTCAATTTACTTTATAAACTTTTTCATGGTGCATGATGCTTGTGCATTTGTCATTCCTCTTCATACTATTAACAAAGTTGATGTAAAATCATAATAATAAAGATTTAAAAATAAATCAAACTAAAGCATGCAGGGCAAAATGCAGTCAAAATGAAATGCCAATAAGCAAATAATGCAAATAATATAGTCAGATGTGAATTATTTTCCCTGAAATTATTTATTGTATATTATCTCTGTTTTAAGTAGCTTTTGCTAGTTCATCTTGTTCCAAAGGGGAAAAGTAATACTGTATCATTCCACTTAAATAGTGTTTAGTATTTATGATCTGCTCATAAATGTCAAGATAACATAGCAAGAAAGTTCTGGATACAGATCTTCTCTTGGTGATTGGTAGCACTATCTGCACTTCAGGTCCTGTCTAATGTGGTAGATCCCTGCTTCAATGGATCTGGTACTTAATGTCTGTTCTTGTGCTGCTATGGTCAGTGCCTTAGTGCTAGCTTTTAGTTCAGTACTTTCCAGCCACTGGTAGAATTTCCCAATGTCTGCCACCCTAGTTATCTGTCAATGGTACATCCCATGTAGGTTGTCTTGGCATGGTACTCCTCTGCTTGATCTTCCTTTCATATATGCTCCTGCCACAGACATTCTCTCAGGAGCTCATCTTTGGCTGCCATCTTACTAATGTACTCCTGGATGTTCTGGATTTCCTCCAGCACAATGACTTTGACACTCACAAGGTGGTGCCTGCCCTCTTTCTGGTTGGTGTATAGTCTCCAAGTGTAAGACCTGGGGTGGAAACCTCCATACGTTACAAGGTTCTCCAAGAAGAGGAGATTTCTGTGGATCCAAAACCATTGGTTGGACACCCTGGTAATTCATTTGAGTCTATCTTTTCCTCTTATACCCAAATCCAATTTTGGAGAGATAAGGTCTGTAGAACTATGTGATCTCTACAGGGCCTGTAAAGGGATCAGAAAACAGGTGATCCTCCTTAGGTCAGATCTTTTGCTGCACTCTCAGAGAAGGAAAAATAGTTCTACATTCCTGAAATACTCTGAGAGGGATATTAGCAATGTATTTATTTCTTTATCTAATTTAGAGAGCTATCTATCTCACAAGCGATTCTGGGTAGCATGCAACAAAACTAAACTACACCTATCTAAAACTAATACATGGATAGCAAGATGGGCATCATATAAATTTAATGAATAAATAATAATTAATTTAGCATTAAATATTTAAAAAAATCAAACATGTCAATTGCATCATTGCTCAAGTTGTACATTATTAATAGCAACCTTCAGTTCTTAATCTGAATAAGTATCTGTAGCCTATATTTATAAAAATGAGCGAATATATTATGCTAGCAAAATTTTGTGTGTGTGTTTATTCCTGTTTCCATTAATGTTTTTCTATCTCTTTTCATTCTCAGTCTGGCAGACAATTATTCAGTTTACACACATATATTTACATGTTTCTTTTATGTTTTTCTATCTCCTATCTTACTTTATTTCTTCTTTCTAAAATAGTTTATTCAGGAAAATCACTGGAGCAATTCCTTAACTCCTAAGCTCTTTTATCTGTTCATGCATGCAGTATCTGAGGCAATTTGTTTCATTCCAGGTGCACTTATAGAAATAATTATATTTTGTTAGTAAGAAATGCATTATAAATGATTGATCTAAAAGAGCGGTTAGTCTGAATAAAGAATGGAATATAAATTATTTCTGTTCACATATTTACAGATGTATTTTGTTGTACCATCTTCTGAAATAAAAAAGGATACTATAATGTACCTTAAATTCCACAAGTGTGTGAATCTGTGGATATATGTACCTATCTGCACACTTCATGTAGCATCCAGTGTAATAAATACTGATATTTTTGGTAGAGAGAGATTACTTAATAGCTTTTCTACTATGTCTTTCTGGTCATAACCCAATTCTTCTGAGCAAATCAGGGTGGGCTAATTTCAATTAATGGAGTCGCTTCTTCAATATTTCTGCTTCTTAGCTTTTAAGAGGATTTAGCTCTGAGCATTAAACATTTAAAGATTCCTGAGATTGGTAAAGGATGATAGAATGGTTATAGATCAATAATATATTAATTGATAAACATGCCACCTCTCTGCATGTCTTACTTAGAAATATGATTTATTTGTAAGGTCTTAAAAAGAGACATTTACAGTAAAAGCTTATTGATATAATGCAAATGTCTCATTTATTTCATTCCCTCTTCTGAGGATTCAGCTAGATACTTTCTGAACTATTTATTCATGCACTAGTTAACTTCATTACTCAGCACTTGACATCTGGTTGTCTGATGTGTGAAGTATATTGCAAAGCATTGCAATATTGGAAATGATAGGAAATGATAATGTGAGGTTTCACATAATTCACACATTACAACCATTACCTGAAGCTGAAGTACAAATAGAAAATCCAAAAGAAAGAGAAAATGATTGCTTGAAGTATTTTAATAGATACATCACAAAATAACAAAAATAACAGCACAAAAGAAATAAATTCATTTGAAGGACACAGACAAAAGCTACTGAGTGTGTGCTTGTAGTTGTTACAAATGGATTCATAGGAAGACTGTATTGGTTACATCTGTGATATCTGCCGAAAGCTTTAAGATGGTTAAAAAAATACAGTACAACTGAACTGCATTTTAGATAGCAGCTGGTCAAGCTGCCACTTTAATTTTTTTCACATCTAATTTTGTAAAACCAGTTATGTAAAGGGATATTGCCTTTCAATCACCTTGTAATTTAAGATGGCCTCCACAAATATAATTTCATTTGTCAACTAATAAGAATTCAGAATTCTGAGCCTAATTATTTGTGCCTCTTAGCTAATTTGGTGTGAACAATAGAATATCCTAAAAGCGCTATATGAAGAGTTATATTATAGCGGATCATATTCTGTCTGCTCATCAAATCTATGTAGGATTTTTTTTGTTTGTTTGTTTATGTTAAAAAAATCTATAAGCAAGAATAATGTTCAAAGTAGCTTGACACTTAAGTGAGTTTCATGGAAATAAAAATAACTTTCAGTGAAATATTTTACAATAAAGTAGTTCATAGAAATAGATGGATGGAGTCTTGTTCTCCTACCTTTGGTGAATCAATCAATCCTCTGCACAGTTTTATTAGTAAATAAGTTGTTGGTATATTTACCCACAAATGGTTCAAATGGCAACTTGAGACTTGAAAAAAAATGGGAGTAGAACTTTAATTTTGATCCAGGACCATCCTATCAAAAATTAATACTCATTATGGCAGAATCAGTCCTACATTTTAAATAAGACTGAGTCTACCATAGGACCTTAGTGGACATGGGACAACTTAGTGAGAAGGGAAAGCAGAGCTCAGTACTAAGTTCTATAGATGTGCATGCAAGAATGCCCAAGTTCAATAAGTGCTATCTCTAGGACTAGAAAAGCTGCTTGTTGATGAAATACTGCTGTGAATGCAACAACTCTCTCTTGAGTGTGAAGCAATCTCTTATATTCCTTCCGGGAAGTGAAACTCTCTCTACTGTGGACAGATTTCTGAGTCATTCATTGACGTGGATGATGAGCACCATTATTCTATTCCCATCATATTTTCAAGTGCAACTGTAAAATTTTACACTTTACAGGCTTTCCAAAATGTTCCTTAACAGCAACTTAAGAAGTGCATTTTAATTTATTTTCAGAATGAGCCAATAAGCCAAAATTAGTGATTAAAATCCACTATATTATTTCATCACCTTTTCGTAGGTGAGGCAAAAGAGGATTAGACTTAAAGTAAATCAGAAATCCTGGAGATTTCCTAGGCTAGCTTTCTTCAACATAGGCCCTTTCCAGATCTGTAGACTTCAGCAGCCAGAATTCTCAAATAGCATAACCACTGATGAAAAATTCAGGGAGCTGAAGTCTGTAATCAAGAGGGCTTCCAATTGGATCAGCCTGACAATCAATTGATGTAAAACATTTTTGTTTGCTGTTGTATACATTTAAAAAGCAAAAATAAGGAAGGTTGTGGGGGGTCTTTTCTTCCAAACACCTGCCAGTTATCATCCAAACTGTTGTCATAATCAAGGAACAAAATGTGTGTTATAAAGAAACAAAAAATGAAATGATATGGGGTTATAATTCACACATAGGAACAGTGAATAATAGCAAGCACACACTGCCCTCCCATCAACATCAGAAAAGTTTTCATGCACCAAGCACTAACCCTAGTCTTCTGCTAAACTTCAGAATTGTGTGATCTGTCCTCTTATTCACACAATTCTTTTGACCCTAAGCTTTGTCAACTCAATCTATATTACATCTAGATCTCAGCCACAATATTATTGGGAATTTTGGTTTATTCATAGGAACACGTTGACCATGAAAGGTCCCCACATAAAGACTATAGTATTGTTCTGTTTTATAGCAGATGCTATTAGATACATTTACTGTTTCAATCATGCCTATTATTCTTTGTGGTTTCTCTTAGGCTTTCTATGAGATTGCCATCTACTGATCAATAGTTACTGAGCTTTATTTCAGAAGTAATTCCTGTAAAAGAGATTAAAAATATCTTTCCCAAGCCTGTATAAAGCAGAGATGCTCCAGAAATGAGTATATATTTTGCAACCAGACAGTTTCATTGTTTTCTTCCCCACTCCATGCAAGCAGTTATACTATATTAAAATGAGTTTTGTATAGCTTTCAATAGCTTGGCTTCAAATAATAACTTGACATTTCTTTGTGCTCTAATTCTGATTCTGCTATTTGCTTCTCCTTAATATTTCTTCTTCAGTTTGGGCAACCAAGAATATGCTCAATATGTCCACATAAAAATGTTTTTATGTTATGGACAAAAATAAGATTTGGTAAATGGGTACTTGCATACATGGCCATCTTTTATCAAATAGTTACATGGAAGTTCAGCAAGAAGAAAAATGTACATTATGGAAAATAGATCATTTTTGTATTACTATGCTTCATCACACAGACAGCCAGATATTTAGACTGGATTTGGCATTTTTGTCTACATATCGAGTCCTTCCCAAGGACCTGGGATAGGCAGACTTTGATTGGTGGTGTTAGAGGTATCATTGCAGAAAGGTATGGTGTTCCAAGCAAAATTGCCTTTTGTAATTGACTGATGGTGAATTTGTCAATGCCAGCAGTATTCAAGTGGTGGTCCAGTTGTTTTGGGATTCCATCCAAAGCACCTATTATTATTGATTCTATCTTTGTTTTCTTTTGCTATGTTCATTGTAATTCTATTTGAAGGTCTTTGTATTTTGTGATTTTCTCCTTTTTTTCTCTTCTACTCTGCTACATAGTATTATTTATTAAATTTATATGTTGCCCACTTGACTGTCAGGTATTGAAGATGCTGAGACTTCTAATACCCTGAGGAGAAATTATATGTGACATATTTTAATTTATTTAAATGGCTGAAAAGTCTGTTAAAGCCTGCAGATATTTGTGAATCCTGAACATAACTAAATTTTGACCCATATATTAATCTAAGATTTGTATTCTCAATATTTGACATTGTAGAGAAAGGATTTGAAGAACCTGGGGGAGCAACTAAAAAACGGAAGGACCTGAAAGAGGGATCAGCTTAGAATCTGTACATAGCCACAAGCAAATTAACTCCAACTCTCCTTGAATTCTGTTGACCCATATCAAATTTGTAGTAGGTGCTAACTGTTATTTGAGAAAATTTCTGCCCATAGGCTTTTTGGCAATAAATCAAATTAGATCTTCACACATGGACCTGATCTTTCATGCCTGACAGATATATAACTATCAAATGTCACTCCATTGATGGGCATTATGTGTGGGCAGGCCAGTAGGGCCTGCAGACTGCAGGAAGTGCTGTGGTCAGGCATATACTACTGAGGGTGGATGGACAGAGGAGTGTTGTGGATTATAAGATCCCTGGGCTATGTACTCCATAGCTGGGCTAGTTGGAAGAAAAAAATTTATAAGAGTGACTTACAAAGTTGTACATGGTGATCACCATAACCGCAGGACATTGCAACTATCACGAGTGCAAGCTAGTTGTCTGCAGTGTTGCTGTAAAGGCCAGAATTTTGAGGATCTATCATAACTACCACTCATTCAAGTACTGCTGTAACTTTGAAGAGTCACTGAATGAATGGGCTTAACCAGTGGTGGGATTCAAATATGTGAACAACCGGTTCTCTGTGTGAATGCCACTTCCGGAAGTCCATTCTGGGCCTGGGCAATAAAAAATTAGCTACCGGTTCTGCCAGAAGTGGTGCGAACCGGCTGAATCCCACCACTGGGCTTAACTCATGGGAACCTGTACTGGGGGTTTTATGGGACTTATATGCTACTCCAATTCAGTAGGACTTGAATAGGCAGGCCATACTCTTTTTATAATAAAAATAAAATAATAAAACAATACAACAATACAATGATAACAGAAAAAGCAGCAAAAATATCACAAAAGAGGCTATGAAATTATGAAAAGCCTTTTAATGTGGTAGGGTTGACAATTTGAAGCCACTATATTTTTTCCCTTTTTTAATAATTGGATTAAGATATGGTATTCATAATCAGTCAGTCAGGGTGATGATAATAATAAATACATTACAAGTAAAATTAATACCTCATGTAGAGAAATGCAAAGATAATCTTTGAAGAAGTTATATAGGAATAGTTCAGGGAAAATATGATATAATTTTAGGCGGGTTGTGATATAGAAACTTCAAGAATCCCTGCTGTAATAATATTCAGTTCTAAGTTTAATAGAGGCTTTTCATTATCATATATCTAACAAAAAATCTTTTTCCCCCTAAAACAATTTGTTGATAGAATCAACTCATAACTGTAAGTGGAAAATTAGAAAGACAAGCCATCCCAAGATTTTCTGTTTGAAAGAGCACATTATTTTGGCAATGGAGGTTGTAAGTCTTCCTTCAAAATAAAAATCTTTTTTTAAAAAAATAATAATAAAGGGATAGACAACCAGGAAACTTCTAGATAGCTTAAGTGATTTGATAAATAAAATTAAAACAATTACAATGTCCACAGTCCTTTGCTATTGGTTACACAATCTGAGAATCATAGGAGTTAAATCGCTTAATAAAGTATGAGTAATTCCTGAAAGCCAAAATTAATCCTAGTTAATGAATAATTATTTTTGCCCAATTAACTGCTTCATTCTGCCCTTTGATCCTTACACTGAACATAATGACTAGGTTCTCAGCATTAGAGTCCTATAGTGTATATATAATGATGGCAGATTTTTTCCCATGGTTTTATTAACCCTGGCTTATATTACAATCTCAGTATGGAAGTTTCACACAGTAGTTGCAAAGGTCCTAGCCATACCCATTAATCCAGAGGTCCCCAACACCCGGTCCCTGGACCAGTACCAGTTCACAGCCACTTAAGAACCGGGTTGCGCAGCTAGAGGCATGCAGCAAGTCTGCAGGGGTCTGGTCAGGGGCGGGAGAGTGGCAGGGCAGAAGCCAGCTTGCTCAGTGCAAAGGTTCTCCAGTGGCTGTGCTTGCAACTGGCTTGCAACATCTGAGCTCAGCAACCTTCCTCCTCTTCCTCCTCAGCTTCTTGTGCTCTCTCTTCTTCTGCCTCCTCCTCCTCTTCCTGCTTCCTCTCCCTCCTGTTACTTTTTATTCCTCCTCTTCTTCCTCACTTTCCTCCCCCTCCCGGCACCCCAGCTGGGCTCCTGCTCCCTTCGCGCAAGTCTCTGAGTTTGCAAGGCAGGCACGCACCAACCCAGCTTGCAACTGGGGGCTTCTCCAAAACCTCATTGGAGGGGGAGCCCCCCAAGTTATGTGTTTTTGAGGGTGCTTTCTCAGGGTGCAAATAGGGGCAAGGAGAAGCTACCTTTCACTTTAAGCACTGCATCTTCAAGGGAATCTCTCTCTTGTTTGCACCTTTTCTAAGATCCTGAGTTTTTTGTTTTTGTTTTGATGCTGCTCCAGGTGCCTCGTGTTTTGGCAATTTCCTGCCTGCTTTTCATGGTTTAATTTGGTATGTATGTGTGCGACCACCCCAGCTCTGGCAATGGGAAAAAATTTGCAATATGTTGCGACATGTCATGTGACATGGCGAGTTTGACACTCCTGTTTTAGAGGGTCGTTGGGATCATCTGGAAGATTATCTGTGTCCTCAGAGTCACCTGAGTAGTACAAATGTGTGTGAAACCTTCTGGCTGCAGGATGTTTTCCCTGTTCCTGCAATGGAGAATCTCCATAGACATTTTGCTATGCACTTTTGGCTGAACACCCTTGAATGGTGCAGGATTTCCCGAAAACATTGCCGACTACAGGAACAGAACATCCTGTAGCCAGAAGGTTCCGCACACACTTGCACAACTCAGGTGACCCTGAGGACACAGATAATTCTCCAAGTGATTGGCCGCAGGATATTGATCTGCTTTGATCTGGCCCCGAAACACTATTCTCACAGTAGGCTTTTCTGATATTATTACTTTAACATCTCCTCTATGGTTTGAACTACAGGGTTTTTCAGTTGGAAAATGTTTTACAGTACAACATGCCTTGGGGAGGAGAAGGGGAAGGGGACTGTTTCTTTTCACAAGTCCAAAGTCAATAGAATATCAAAAGTTAGAAAACCTTCAGAGTTAATAAAATCCATACAATACTTGTATTTTTCCGCCTTTCCTTCAATTACATCATAACTTTTCTTCATCTGTTTCATCAAACTGATGAGGCATCAGTTGGGTATGTCTCCCAAATACTGTATGTAACATGTAAATTTGTAATAGTAAGAAATTACATTTGAGTTTATTGGATGGATGGATGGAGAGCCCTTCTTTGAAGAGATGGGCGGTTAAAAACTATGATATAGAAATAGATAGATAGATAGATAGATAGATAGATAGATAGATAGATAGATACATACATACATACATACATACATACATACATACATACATACATACATCATACATACATACATTTTGTTGTTAGTTGGGAAGTCATGTCTTACCCATCGCAACCCCATGGACAACGTTCCTCCAGGTCTTCCGTCCTCTACCATCTTCTGGAGTCCATTTAAGCTCACGCCTACTGCTTCAGTGACTCCATCCAGCCACCTCATTCTCTGTTGTCCCCTTCTTGAATTTCAAGGGTTAGCTACTCATATTGAACTCTTGGATGACCGGGTGGATGAAGTTGTGGAAAATATTGAAAAATTAGAAAATAGAGTTGTCAAAGTTGAAAATAAGATTGATATAACAGAGGTTGAAGTCACTATCTCACAATATAGAGATATGGAATTTGCATTGCGAATAAGAGGATTAAAAGAGAACTCACGAGAAAATCTGAAAGAGGAGGTGGCAAGAGCTATAGCTCCCATCCTGGGATGTGAACCTGAGGAATTATCAAGAGAGATGGATAAAATATTCAGGGTCAATTCATGGATTGCGAGACAGAAAAATTTACCTAGAGATGTGGTCATTTATTTTTCTAGGAGGTCACTTCGAAATGAAATTATTCAGGCCTTTTATAAGCAGAGATTTCAAATTGCAGATCAAAATATTATAATCTTAAAAGAAATACCTCCAAAAATTCTTAGAAAAAGAAAAGATTTTGCTTTTCTGTCTGAGGAGCTTAAAAATCAATAGGTTCAGTTTAGATGGGAGATACCTGTTGGAACAGTGGTGAATTATGCAGGGACACGATATAGACTTAATACAATTTCAAAGGCAAAAGATTTTTATACTTATGTCCTGAAAGCAGATTCACCACCATCTACACGACCTAAAAGAACAGAAGAAAGGCTGGAAGATAAACAGCCAGTTGAAGGCACAATGTCATTGGTTGTAGGAGATTTAACAAAGGCAGAACCTATTGAACAGAGTTTGGAGGTAAAGGATGATTCAAAGGAACATAGGATGACTCGTGCTGCGCATAGACATAAAGAAAAGGAGCAGAAGCAGAAGGCTAATTCTGGATCAACAATACAAGGTCTGATTACTACAGAGGCCTGTGGGAGGGACACGACCAAAGAGATTAATGGCTGATCTTCAAGTAGTGTTCCAGAGGCTTCAGGCCACTAAGGATGGCAAAGTTTCTGACATGGAAAGTTAATGGCCTGAATTCACCACAGAAAAGAAAGAAAGTATTTCACTACTTGAAACAACATAAGAATGACATTGTTTGCTTGCAGGAGACTCATATTGCTGCGAAAGATCAAAAGTATTTGATTAGTTCTCAGTTGGGATCACATTTTATAGCTTCTGCCTCAGATAAAAAGGGGGGAGTAGTTATTTATGTAAGAAGAGATTTATCGGCTAGATTAATTGAATCTGATATACAAGGAAGATACGTTATCATTGATTTAATGCTACAAGGCAAAAAATTTCTTATTATTGGATTATATGCCCCTAATCAACAACAAAAACAATTCTACAAGTTGTTGCATCATAAATTAACTCAATTGGATTATAAATCTGTTATTATGATGGGTGATTGGAATGGTATTTTGGATTCAAGTAAAGACAAGAAGGGATCTTTTAAAACTTCCAATCATTCTAAATTACCTAAAGTTTTTTTTGACCTGAAAAATGATTTGGAACTTAGAGACATTTGGCGAGAACGGAATATGGAGGACAGAGATTTTACTTTTTTTTCGGATAGGCAACAATCGTTTTCCAGAATTGATTTTTTTTTATTACTACTGATCTTTTCTCCAGGGTCAAGAATGCTAAGATCTTTCCTAGAACATTGTCGGATCATAGTCCTGTATGGTTGGAGTTATTTGCTGAAGATGGGAATAGAAGATCTTGGACACTGAACGAAAATTTATTTAGATATGAGGGGCTTTCGCAGAAATGTAAAGAACATTTGAAGGAATTTTTTGTTTTGAATATGCATAAAGGTACTTCAATGGCAATGGTTTGGGATGCCAGTAAAGCTTATATGAGAGGGGTTTTGATTCATATGAATAAGGGATATAGGCATAAGCAGATGCAAAAATGTAAAGAGTTGGAAGAAGAGATTAAATCGAAGGAGAAGGCTTTTATTTTGAACCCATTAGATAATAGATTAAAGGTTTCTATAAATATGTTGAAAGAGCAATTTAATATGTTAATGGCTGATCAGATCGCAACTAATTTGCGTTATATGAAACAACACATTTTGTAATGCAAACAAGTCTGGTAGGTGGTTGGCTTATCAATTACGGAAGAAACAGAAATCACATATTATAGAGAAAATAGAATATAAAGGTAAAGAGGTATATCAACAAAAGTTTATTAAAAAGAGTTTTTTAGATTTTCATACAAAATTATACGCTAGTGAAAATATACAAGCTTTAGATATAGATAAGTACCTACAGGCAGCACATTTTCCTAGAGTTTCAAATGAACAACGAAATGAGATGAATTGTTTAATTACTTCTGAGGAAATTATTTGGGCAATTAAACAGTTAAAAGTGGGTAAGGCTTCTGGTACAGATGGATTAACAGCAATTTATTATAAAATATTATCTGAAGAGATGATAGAACCATTAAAGGAACTTTTTAATAGTATCCAGATTGGAGGAGAAGTACCTCTGTCTTGGAGAAGGGCTTTTATATCATTGATTCCAAAGGAGGACCAAGACCTTACCCAGCCTAAGAATTATAGACCTATATCGCTTTTGAATACAGATTATAAGATTTTTTCAAAAATATTGGCAAATAGATTAATGCAAGTTTTGAAGCAAATGATTCATAGTGATCAGTCTGGATTTATAACTGGAAGATATATGAAATATAATGTAAGACAAATTGTTAATTTAATTGAGTATTTGGATAAGAACAATCAAGTCCCTGCAGCATTGATATTTTTGGATGCTGAAAAAGCTTTTGATCGGTTGAATTGGCAATTTTTTTTATTGAGAATTTTTAAAGTTTTACAATAAAATACTTCCCCACCTCCCACCCCCCCATCATCCTCCCCCCTCCTTCCCAGAGCTGAATACAGGGTTAAAGACAACAAAAAAACATACAACTTAAATGAACATCAAGCAATTATACATGCATCCAAAAAACCAAAATTTTAAATACTTTAACTCCAGTACATAAAAACAGAGATTCTAACCATTACCCTTAAACATAGGTTATTCAAAAGCTAAGTAATACTTTCTAATCTCATATTTATTCTGTATAAAATTCACCCATCTTTTCTACACCAAAATATATTTCTCTTGCGATTGGTCTTTCAGATAAGCCGAAATTTTTGCCATTTCAGATAAATAAGAAATTTTAAGAAACCATTCTTCTAAAGTAGGCAAAGAGTCCTTCTTCCAATACTGCTCAATCAGCAACCTTGCCGCTGTAATTAAATTGAATTGGCAATTTTTATTAAAAGTTGTTGATAAAATGAATTTTGGGGATAAATTTTTATATTCTCCTAGGGCTATATACCAACAACAATCGGCACAAATCATAATTAATGGGGGATTAACAGAGGCATTTAAAATTGAAAATGGTACAAGACAGGGATGTCCATTGTCGCCATTGTTGTTTGTTTTAACAATGGAGATTTTACTGATTAAAATTCGTGAATCAACTATAATAAAGGGAATAAAAATAAAAAAGAATGATTATAGGTTGAGAGCTTTTGTGGATGACTTGGTTGTGACACTATCTCAACCGATTCAATCGGTTATAGATTTGATGGAAATTATAACTCAGTATGGGAAAGTTTCTGGTTTTAAGGTAAATAATAATAAGACTAAAATATTATCTAAAAATATGATTATGAAGGAAAAGGAAATGTTAGTTAAATTGACAGGTTTTGAAATAGTGAAAAAGGTTAAATATCTGGGAGTATATATTACAGCCTCTAATGTAAAATTGTAGAAAAATAATTATGAGATATTATGGTTAAAAGTACAAAAAGATTTAAACAATTGGAAAAAATTACAATTATCTTTGTTGGGGAAAATTGCAGCTGTTAAAATGAATGTTCTACCAAAGTTTCTTTTCTTGCTTCAAATGATACCTATTTTGAAAAAAGATGCCAATTTGGATGAATGGCAGAAGGACATTAATAAATTCATTTGGGCAGGGAAAAAACCAAGAGTTAAATTTAAGATCTTACAAGACACATGGGAAAGAGGAGGACTTAAGGCGCCTAATTTGAAATTATACTATGATGCGGTGGTTTTAACACTGGTTAGAGATTAGCTTAATTTAACAAATACAAGTATACTTCATCTTGAGGGATGGGATTTATTATATGGGTGGCATGCTTACTTAATTTATAATAAAGTTGACCAAGCTTTTAAATCTCATATTTTAAGAAGTGCTTTATTGTGTGTCTGGAAGAAGTATTATTATAAGTTAAATTATAAAATACCAATCTGGGGGATTCCTGGACACGTGATAGAGGGGGTATCTATGGGTGTGAATTTGGATAGGATTTCTGATAAGGAACTACTTAGATTGGTAGGGAATGATTGGCAATTAAAATTGTTAGTTGAGTTAAAGCAAGAAAATATTGTACAGTCTTGGTTTCAGTATAATCAATTGTTGGCTAGGTGGAAGTTAAATCAAAAGGTTGGTATTACCTTAATGGATGAGAATTTGGTAATACAGATTAAAGATCAAAATCGAGCGCATATAAAAAGAATTTATAATGCTTTAATAGAATTGGATTCGGAAATGGATTTAGTTAAAGATTGTATAGTAAAATGGGCCCAAAATATTCAAGAACCGATTCCATTGGATATATGGGAGGTAATTTAGGTTAGAAATGTAAAATTTACCCAAGCCCAAAATTTAAGAGAAAATTTTTACAAAATGTTTTACAGATGACATCTGGATCCTGAAAAGTTGTCTTGCATGTATCCTAATTTACAGCCCAAATGTTGGAGATGTGGTAGCTTGGATGCTACGTATTTTCATATCTGGTGGACTTGTAGAAATATAAAAGCCTTTTGGATTAAGATTTTGTGGAACATTCAAAAGATTTTTAGGAGAAAGATAAAGTTTACTCCACAATTATTTTTATTGGGTGTTATTGTAGATTGTGATGTTAAAGAAATTAATTTGATGTTGAATTTGATAACAGCTGCAAGGTTATTGGTAGGGCAATATTGGAAGAAGGATTATTTGCCTACTATAGAAGAATGGACACTTAAAGTGTCAAATTTAGCAGAAATGGCGAAAATTTCTGCTTACTTGAAAGATACATTTCGGTCTGGAGAAGATGGATAGGTTATATTCAGAATAAATATGGGACTAAAAAGTTCCATCTAGTTTATGAGTAAATGTTAGAGTATTATTATTATTAATAGTTTATTATTGTAGATTTTTTATTAGTTTTATTATTATTTTTAGTATTAGTATTGTTAACAATTTGGATATTGTATTGTTTAATAATATCGACTTGTTTATATTATTATGTTTATTTTTAATTTGTTTATACCTATGTTAAAGGGGAGTTAAAGCGCATTATGGACTTGGTTATTTATATAGTTGGTTAATGTTAGTTAGAGTTTGATTATTATATTTGTAACCCTGTGCTCAGCTCTGGGAAGTGGGGGAGGGAGAGGGGGGGGTTTAGGGTGGGTGGGTTTTGGGGTGTATACTGTAAGTTTTATAAAACTTTTCAATAAAAAAAAACAAGAGATGACAAGACTAAACATCAACATCTTAGGAATCAGCGAACTAAAATGGACAGGAATGGGTGAATTTAATTCAGAGGACCATCAGGTATACTACTGTGGGCAAGAATCCCTCAAAAGAAATGGAGTAGCCTTCATAGTCAATAAAAGAGTAGGAAAAGCAATACTGGGATACAATCCCCAAAATGACAGAATGATCTCAGTGCGAATCCAAGGCAAACCATTCAATATCACAGTAGTCCAAGTCTATACCCCAACCACTGGTGCTGAAGAGGATAAAATTGACCGGTTCTATGAAGCCCTACAGCACCTTGTAGACTCAACACCAAAAAATGATGTCCTTATCATCATGGGGGATTGGAATGCTAAAGTAGGAAGCCAAAAGATAACTGGAATAACAGGGAAGTTTGGCCTTGGAGTACATACATACATACATACATACATTACATACATAAACAAGGAAGCTCTCTTCCTATTTCCAATTGCAGCCATTAGCATAAAATAATAAGTGATCCTTAAATAATATAGTAGGATAGTATTTTGAACATAACTGTTCCAAAACTTCCTAAGCTCTTCATGTTAAAAATGAATTAGTACTCATCTTTTCAGTATGTGTTAACAAATGGCAGCCACAATTCAGAAAGAAACTGACTTGATTCTCCACTATTGCATTATTTTATAATCCTGGCCTGAATTATGAATATTTTAATGTACAAGCAATAGTTCCCAACAAGTAGTGTGACAAATGGGTCTAATTTTCAAATTCTAATTGCACAGGGGGATATCAGTGGCTTTTTTTTAATCTGACACACTTTACTTTCCATGCTTTTCTTTCATATTCACAGTAATTATATTTTCCCCACTAGGTTATTATATACTTGATAAAGAATTAGTTATCTGTTTATTATCTTTGATTTCTATGTGTGTGTGGCACAAATAAACACAAATAGTTATAGGATTTCATTTCTGAATGGCTGTAAAGTATAGTTTCTAGAGAACAATTACTATTCACTAAAGAGTACAAATTTTAGAGCTGCTTCACATTAAGGTGGAGAAAGACAATGTAAATTAGAGTTGTCCAAAACATTTGAGAGGTGTAACTCATAAATATGTAAGTATGAACAATTGCAGGTACTATACTCACTTAACAACTGCCTTGTTTAACAACCATTTAAAGTTATGATAGCACTTCAAAAAAGTTACAATCAGTCCTTGCACTTACAATTGTTACAGCATCCCGGTGGGTATGTGATTGAGATTAAAACTAGTGCAGAGGTGTCAAACTGCCGCCCCACAGGTGTCATGTCAAAACCGCGCCCACCTCATTGCTGGCAATGGAAAAAAAATTGCAATATGTCACAACACGTCATGTGACATTGCAAGTTTGACACCCCTGAACTAGTGGGTGTTTCCCATGGACAGTTGATGGCCATTTGCACACTTCACAGCAGCTTCCAACAAGCTGAATCAATAGAGAAGCTAGTAGTAAAATTGCAAGTCAACAATATGAGATGTCTCACTTAACAGGAATTTACTTAATGACCATAGAATAGAATAAAGCTGGAAGGGACCTTGGAGGTCTTCTAGTCCAGCCCCCTGCTCAAGCAGGAGAACCTATACCGTCTCGGACAGGTGAATGTCTCATCTCTTCTTAAAAATCTCCAGTGATGGAACGTCCACGATTTCTGGGGGTAAGCTGTTCCACTGGTTGATTGTCCTCACCATCTAAACAGTCTAAACAGAATGCCAGACTGTGGGAAATGGTTAACATTCCAAGAAGGTTATAAAGTAAATTTGGCCAAGAGATAAAACATATGGTTACCATTATAAAAGATAATCCAACTATGAACTAAGGGAAGACTAGATAAAGTCATGTTTGAAAGCATAAGAATAAATATGATTCTGAGATATATACTTACCATGATGGAAGTGAGATTGTAAATCATCGCAGAGTTGCCAATCCCAATTATGGGTTGTTAAGATAGAGCTTACCTGGATACTATGGATGTAGTTTTCTGTTGTCTTCTTGATAGTTTGCCCTTTGTTTGCTTTTCTTTATTGTTGTTATTTTAGAATGGTGGGGGAGATTGACATCAATATTTCCTGGGGATTTCTCATCTGATCAGTCTGCCTCTACTTAAATTTTTGATATCAGCTAAGATCCACTAAACACTCCTGCATTTGAACTCTAATGTATCGCTGGTTATGTTAGAGTTAAATACAATTTATATTGGAATTCATATACTCTGCACAGTGAAGCTCCAGTGAATGTATTTCTGCCTCTTAAGGATGTTCTGTATTCTGTTTCAAGCTCCTGGAAACAATGTAACTCAGTACATTATCCTATCTACCATTTCCCTCATCTTTTTCCTAGGATTTTCAATCTGATTTGCTTCCTTTTTATTTCAACTTTAAACTAGAGCCTGCCAGCTAGAGATTGTTTCTTAATCTTGGATTAGCCTTGACTATATTGATTGGCGAAGTGGCAGGAAAATAGTCTGTGAAGCTTCAGGTTAATCGCTTTTCCATTCAGACTGTCTAGGATTAGATAATGCCATGGGATTTTATGTGCAGGGTAAGAAAAGGTATTGTACACCACTGCCAGTGTTTTGTATTTGGCTATTGGATGTCTTTTTGAACCGCTTCACAATAGAATTTAAATTAACTTTACCCAGCCTAAATGACATGAATGAATGAATATATATAATATACATATATGGATTAGAATTGGCAACTCCAATTAGAATACCAAAGGTTTATGTCGTGTTGTGTTTTACTCTCACAGTTATTTGCTCTGGTTCGTTCCTTTTTCTTCTCCTGGTTTCAGTTTTGAAAGCATTTTGCAAAGTTAAAAACCGCATATGTCATCTTCTAGGATTAACATAAGCTCATGCGTATTTGACTAGTGGCTAACTAATGAGTAATTGTGCTTTTTGAAGTGAGAAGTGCACCTCTGCTGGCAATCACATACAGTTATCATATACTCAGATTATATTATCTGCCCTTCCATTGCTAACCAATAATGGAAAAGCACTTAAATGATTGGTTTTTGTATGCATGATGGTTTTATAATAAATACTGATGATCACTTTATGTTCAGACAAGGACTAAAACGTAAATGAGCTAATATATTACTCCTCTGCAGACATTCACTTTGCATAAACTGAAATGTTAACTATATGTTTGGGGTGAAAAGGTACACTGAAGTCCTGTATCCATGAAACTGGCATCTTTACAGACATTTTCATGTTGAATATTAAAATTCCACAGAAATATACATCCCAATAGAAGAGAATATCTATAGCTTAGGGTTGAATGGTGCAATCCTTGATGCTCTCTGAGCTCGGCTGTTTGCTTGCAGATGTTTCATTACCTGACTAGGTAACATCTTCGGTGCTCAATCCCCACTCCCTTCTAGCACCGATGAAGTTACCTAGTCAGGTAACAAAACAACCAAGATCAGGGAGCACCAGGGACTCAAAGAAGTATTCTTCTTCTTCTTGTGCCATATCCATTATTGGACGTTGGCGATCGTGTTGGCGATCGTGTTTTTATCAGCAGCCGCACAAAAAAGTGCTGCTGAGTTTTGTCCAAACCAGTCCCTTAGATTTTGAAGCCACGATGTTCTTCTTCTGCCTGGACCTCGTTTGCCTTCAATCTTTCCCTGGAGGATTAAATGGAGTATGCTGTACAGGTGTCGCATCATATGTCTGAAACATTCTAACTTTCATTTTTTAATTGTTTTGATGATTTTCCTTGGCTTTCCCAGGCGGCTTATCACCTCCTCATTCCTGATCTTGTCAACCCAGCTTATATGTAATAGCCACCTATAAATCCACATGTCAAATGCTTTGAGTCTCTTCAGAGACCAACTCTCTACTTGGAAACTTCAGAATATAACTTTTTTTTTACAAACGTTCCACACCTTTTGCAAAACTGACATTGTAGTTTTCTGAATATTTCTATCAGTGTCAGATCAGGAAGAAAGTCATAAAATACACACAGGCTTTTCTCTTTCCCCCTAAATTATAATAATTATAAGTAGGATTATTATTATTATTATTATTTGGTCTTTATTATTTTGAGGGGGAAAGAATAATTCCATGCATTATTTCTCCAGAATCAAAGTGAGTTCTCCGCTTGTTGAAGTTTCACTTAGAAAAACTTTATTTGCATCAATGGGTCATTTTCCCAGAAGTCCTCTATGTGGAAGACCCAATTTGAATGAGGAATATAATGTAGGGAAGGCAAGGACTTCATCTCCAGCAATGATTCCACTTGTAAGCAGCCCAAAGGAACTCAACCAGAACATTAATATACATTCTACCTTTTGTCACTCACACTATTTGAAGTAAACCATTTTCCCCAACCTTCCTTTGAAGGAAGAAAGGTTTACTTAAGGTTTCCCTAAATAACCTTTGGAGAAAAATATTTTTTGAGCTTTAAAGGAATTAAGACCTTTTCCCCAAGTAGGCGAATGTTTCTTTTACCAGCGGAGCTATAAATAGAGATCCCCTTGAGACTTGGAAGGTTCAGTTATAGTGAGAAGTATTATCAAATTCTTGTTCCAACATTATGCTTTTCAGTTCTCAGGCTGTCATGTCACATCTAATTAGTATCACCCTATGAGTAGTTCCACGATGCCTATGGCTTTGATTTTGCTTTCTTTGGACTATTTCTTTAAGCCAAATATAGCAACTGACTGTGCAGTGAAGAGGATCAGGGTATTATAACCAAGAATCAGGGTACTATAACCAAGAATTCCATCCAGCTAGCAAGGGGTTCTGGGAATTGAAGTCCGCCCTTCTTCCAGGGGCTAAGGTCGGGAACCGCTGCTCCACAGTGACATTCTATAATGACTTTGCTGCTAAAACATTTCCTTTTGAGTGCTTGTTATGGTGTGTAAACCTTTTCTTTGTTTGTTGGTTCTGCTTTGAGAAATAGCTAATGGGACGATTTTCGTTTCTTTCTCCCTCCCTCCCTCCTTTTCTCTGTCTTTTTATTTTGGGTGGGATGGGGTGGGGTTTTTTGATTTGGACATACTTTTAAAAATGTAGATGACCGACAACCCAGAAGGAGAGGAGAGTCCTGGGGAGGAAGAAGGTTGGGGAAGGTTTAAGTTGGACGTGGTTACAGAGAGGACCCCTTCTGCTTCCTTTTCAATTGTGATTCAATCAATGCTTAATGAGTAGATGTTGCATTCAATGAAATTCTTAACCCCCCCTTAAAAAAAAACCTCAAAACCCTCATAGTAACTCTATTGATCTCATGTAGCCAGTGGTGGGATTCAGCCAGTTCGCACCAGTTCGGCAGAGCCCGTAGCTAATTTTTTGTTGCCCAGGCCCAGAATGGACTTCCAGAAGTGGCATCCACACAGAGAACTGGTTGTTCCCATATTTGAATCCCACCACTACATGCATCTAACCCATTCAAAATCAATAAATTAAAAAAAAAAATCTTGCCTCCGTCTAGCCATCATTTCCATATTATCATTCTGTAATAAGGATTTACTACAGGTATTTGATGTTTAAAACCTATGCCAGAGTATAACTGGCTTTTATAAATGCCACTGGCTTATTATCTGAAGTTGTTCACAGGGCTTTAAAATTTACTATGTTTTAAAATGAAAACATTCAAGTTAATAAAAGCATCATGTCTGGATGAATGGATGTTTGTCTTCTTAATAATTTCATCAAGAATGACAACAAATTAGGATACAGTTTAATTCTTCTTGACACATCTTATACCATAAATCTATAGCCCAGCCTATATATAATGCTGTCTGGCAAGATAGGTCTTTCTCTGAATTCAGATAAGGTGAAGACTTCTGTAGAGGAGATCAGTTGGTTTACCAACAGTTTCCTTCTTCCTTTGTTACAGATACATTAACAAACATTCTTCTCCAAAATGAACCTCCCCCCCCCTTTGCTCTTATAATCAGACTGAATAAGAAAAGCCAATTTACCAATTAAATCTTTAGAAAAAGGCCCACCTAGGTTGGGATTGAATCTTATTGGCCTCAGGTAGGACTTCAAAAGATTAAAGAACTCTCTCTCTCTCTCATCTGCAATTTCTCTTAAAGCTTTTCCCCATGAAAAAGGAGACACGGTTTTCATAATATGGTTTATAATATGGTGAATTTAATAGTGATTTACTCAATCAGATTTTCAACATGCATGGAACAACCAAATCATACACTAACTAAACAACACACTAAGATAAAGTGTCTTTAGCTAGTGGTAATTAGCAGTGATTTATGGAATAAAGTGAAAAGGTAAACAATATAGCTAAATATCGGGTTAACAAGGCAGAAGAAGTATATTATGTCTCATTGGATCTCTAGATCCTTTTCTAAGGGAGAGAAAGAGGTGGAAAAAAATATTTCTTCAAGCTTTTTTTCCTCCCTAAATTAAAACAGGAGTAGGAAAGGAATCCTGAGAAAAGGATGTTCCATAGCTCCACCAATTTCTGATTTCTACCTGAGCTAAACTGCCTAGGTAGATTGAATGTAACAATACTAGTTGCCTAAGACAGGGGTCCCCAACCCCCAGGCTGCGGCCCACCCTTGGGCTGTTCCAAACTGGGCTATGGAAGTGGTGGGCATCCCCCCTGGCCAGTCCACAAAGCCGGAAAGGCTGGGGAAATCTGGTTTAAGAAATTTGGATGTAGTCTAGGATGGTATTTAAAAAGAATCAAAATATAGTATTAGTATTTTAATTACTCACTGAGCTATTGCTTTGATGCTACTCCTGAACTTTTAAATTGGAAAAAAAAAACATTTAGACATTATACTTTTTAAACTTTAAGAAGCTTGAGAAGCACAAAAAGTTGACTGAGTGCATCTGTAGGAATGTTGACAAGAAGGCTGAAACTGAGTTAATTTTGCTCCCTGGAATTGGTCCTGCAAACTTCCGAGAGGTATTGATAGTGCTCCTGTTACATTACAGCCTCTCAACAAGATGAAAGAGTAATCTGATTAGCAGATATGGATTCTCATCATGAAATGTATCCATTTGTTTTTAAAAGCCAAACGCTGAGATAGGGAAGGAAAAATAAATTTGGTAGGTAAGAAGAAAGAATTCAGGGCTGATCTATCTAAAAACAGTCATGAGTCAGAATAAGTTTAATAATGGCATGAACAGGAAAAGAGAGGGTTGCAATCAGATTAGTACAACTGAATTTCTTTTTGATGTAGGGATGAATGATGAGGATAGAATTGCAACCACATTAGGGTAACTGTGCAGCCGTGTCTGTTCTCTTTCATTGAAATGAGGTGAGATAGTCCTGGCTCATTTTACACATTTTATTTATGTGTTATTTCTTTTTTTCCCCTCAAAGAAAACATTCCCATTTCATTAAGTGAATATTGCAGCTGCTAAAACAATAATCTGGATATTAATCAGTAGTGTATGTATGTTTGTATATTAAAAAAAATATTAAAACAGATTTTTTTAAAAAAAAAAAATCAGTTAATTGCCTCTAAAACACATCCAAACCTAGATCTGCCAATTGAAATCAATTCATTGGGAAGCTACTATTCCTTCTCTTTTAATTTAATTAGATGGAATAGCATGTTTATCTCCCAGAATAATTTTTTTTTTATTGAAAGTTTTATAAATTTTACAAAAAGACAAAAACAATACAAAACAAAAGACAACATATACAAAAAAGAAACTAAACATTACATATATATATATAAAAAAAAAAACCCATCCCCCACCCCTCACAAAAACCCTCCCTTCCCCCCCCCTGAGCTTCCCAGAGCAGAATATAGGCTTAATTAAAAATTAAGAAATAAAAATAAAAAATTAAATTAAAAAAATTATATTTATATATATATATATATAAAAATATCTATATATATATATAAAAATAAAACTTATAAAAAAGCTATGTGATATTTTTGTATACCCAATCTAAATTGTATAAATTTTATCCATTTGTCCCAAACAGCAAGGAACTTCTCTTGCGTTTGTTGCTTTAAGAAAGCCGAAATCTTTGCCATTTCCGCCAGATAAGCTACTTTAAGAAACCATTCCTGCAATGTAGGCAAAGATTCCTTCTTCCAATATTGTCCTACTAACAGCCTAGCGGCTGTAATCAAATTTAACATCAATACAACCTCCTTTGTATCACAATCTGTAACAATGCCTAACAAAAATAATTGCGGAGTAAATTTTACCCTCCTTCTAAAAATTCTCTGGATATTCCACCATATTTTGATCCAAAATGCTTTTATCTCTCTGCATGTATCTCCCAGAATAATTGGAGCCAAAATGATTAAAAACCTTTTGAGTATTCCTTCTCCTATTGTCTCACTGCTAGATAAGATCATCACTTTAACTGTATTTATTATGTGGCAAAGAGTCCTTATTATGTCCACACATTAAATACTTATTTTTTATAAATGTATTTAATAATAATAATAATAATAACCATCAGCAACAGTCAATTTGATTGTTCAGTTGACTGAGGTTCATGTCTAATGAATAATAATAATAATAATAATAATAATAATAATAATAATAATAAAGTTTGAAGGTACCTTCGAGGTCATCTAGTCCAACCCCCTGCTAAGGCAGGAAACATTATACCATTTCAGACAAATGGCTGTCCAGTCTCTTCTTAAAAACTTCCAGTGTTGGAGCATTCACCGCTTCTGGAGGCAGGTTGTTCTACTGGTTAATTGTTCTAACTGTCAGGAAGTTTCTCCTTAGTTCTAGATTGCTTCTCTTCTTGATCAGTTTCCATCCATTGCTTCTTGTCCTGCTTCAGGCGCCTTGGAGAATAGCCTGACTCCCTCTTCTTTGTGGCAGCCCCTGAGATACTGGAACACTGCTATCATGTCCCCCCTCGTCCTTCTCTTCATTAAACAAGACATACCCAATTCCAGCAATCGTTCCTTATATGTTTTAACCTCCAGTCCCCGGATCATCTCTGTTGCTCTTCTCTGTACTCTTTCTAGAATCTCAACATCTTTTTTACATTGTGGTGACCAAAACTGAATGCAGTATTTGGAACGGTTCTGTTTCATTCATGGTTCAAAATACAGAAAAGGTGGCTCTTTTATTTAGAACTTTTGCATGATAATTCCCTTTCTTCCTAGATTGAGGGAAAAAAATAATGAGCTGTACCTCAGCACAGTACAAACTACTACTCTCAATTACACAAAAAGCTAAGAGTTCCTAAGAGTGTTGGTTAACTTCATGTAATGTGCTATTCAGAAGCAAAGATGAAATGCTGGTTCAGAAGTGTTACCTCAATAATTTTGAAAACAGCCAAAAGAAGTTTGTAAGAGTACAAAAAAAAGTTATTCATTTAAAGAAGTCTTAATAAAAAACATGGCACCGTACAAGTTTTCCTGATTTACATGTCTAGCAACAATATATCTTGCAAATCTTGTCTAAACTCATGAACATAGTTGAAAGAACTAGGTATGTTTTAAATTGAAGCTCTCATTGCACTTAAAAGAAGTTTCTTAACATTAGCTCCACATGATATTTCTGATATAAATATGAGTTTTGTAGCCAGAAGTTTAATTTAGTTTAATTTTCTTGATTTTGACAGTAGCAAATACTCTATTAAGAATTTTCCTAATGAAACACACACCAACATTCCCCAGCACATTTAATTACAACAAGTTCAATGCAGAGAATTACTGTCTCTGTATATTTTGAGACATATTTATTATACATTTGATTACAAAACCATAAACAGAGCCCATGTAGCTGAGTTCATTCAAACCTTAACTCAAGCAAAGGTCTCTCTCTCTCTCTCTCTCTCTCTCTCTCCATCCATCCATCATCCATCCACCCAGTTATCAAAATAACTCTAAGTGACTTACTTATTAAAATAAAAACAACCATAGAGCAACCAACTAGAAAACAATATTAATGCATAGTGATAGATTGGGAAGACAGGATTCCCTTTTCAATTGTAGCAATCAGGAATAAATCAGTAAAAAGTAATTTATCACTTTCTACCCTGTGGGGAAAAATGCATGCACAGCAAACTGCCATGCTTTCTCCCCCACAAACCTCATAACCTCTTGATACCCTTTGTCCCAATGAAGCAGCCAGAAGGTCATCTCCTTTTGACTTAAATAGATAATATGCTTAAGTTACTTCCTATCTCTTCCTGCCTTTGTCAGTTCTTTCTCCTTTTGATCTATCTGTATTTGTTTTTACCTGGTCTCTGATCAGGTAATATGTTATTAGAAAATAGTTGCTTATATGAAGGAATTTTCCAATGAAGAAACTTTATGTCAGCATCTCATGGTTAAACTTATGAATGTAAAATGTCAGCATTTAATGGTAAAGCCTATGAACGTAAAAAGTATATAAAAACCAATAAACACACAGAGACTTCAAGCTGTCTCAAGCTGTGACAAGCAGCTCTGCAGCAGCTTCAAATTTC
The DNA here is from genome assembly GCF_016545835.1 of Crotalus tigris. Taxonomy (NCBI): domain Eukaryota; kingdom Metazoa; phylum Chordata; class Lepidosauria; order Squamata; family Viperidae; genus Crotalus; species Crotalus tigris. The sequence continues at coordinate 858,325 of NW_024097182.1, read as the reverse complement.
TGCTCAAGACATGCCTGAGTCTTTTTCTTAGTGTCTTTATATTACCCCAGTGGCCTGCTAGAAAAGCCAGGTTTCCAGAGCTGTATGAAAGCCCAACAGAATTGGTCCATACTAACCTTAAAGGGGACAGGCTGCTATTTCATAAGTTAGGCACAGTGATAGAGAATGGAAATCCCCCAAGACAATAATGCAGTTAGGACATCAGTAATATGAATCACCCTAAAACCAGACACTATTGCTTTAATTGCTTTGACAAGCTACAAAAGCCAATTAATTTCTAGTCCCTCTAAAACTCAGTTCTTCTGACAGTCCTTCACATAGTATGCTATTGAATCCATATCATGATTTAAATTTAATTGTTATCAGAGGGAAACCCTGTAAGTAAGTCTGATTATGAAACACATTTCCGTGGTGACATTTTATCTGGAAACTAATTACTCATGATGCTTTGTTAATTATTCTTTAACTGCACTTGACTACTAAAGAGGTTTTGGACATTCAAAGCACCTTGAATGTTCTTAAATAAAGCAATCAGAATTTCCAACCATGCTACAATATAGTAGTTAAGAATGTCAGAATATTTTACTTGGTTCAAGGTAAAATAGACTGACTTTATTTTCTCTTCCAGTATTCCTTATGAGTATCAGGCTCAATCATCCCCATGAAGGTCCAGAGCTTCAGATTGTGTAATTTGAAGTTTTGGGTGGGCAAAATACAAGAATAGGAAGAATGGTACACAACTGTGTGTATGTCAAGGAGAAAAAAAAAATCTTGTAAAAATAAGTATCTTAGAAGAAAATTATGCCCAAAGAAATGGAACAGAATTAGTAAAGAATGGTCTCTTTCTATAATTATGAATGGTCTCTTTCTATAGTTATAAAGGAACAGGGTGGGTCAAGTAGTTGGAATGCTGGGCAGAAGGTTAGCAATCTCACATTTGAGACCCAAGAGATGCAGTGGGGTGGGATTGAGCTCTCGTCCTTCACTCCAGCTCAGTGGTGGGATTCCAATATGTGAACAACTGGTTCTCTGTGTGGATGCCGCTTCCGGAAGTCCATTCTGGGCCTGGGCAACAAAAAATTAGCTACCGATTCTGCTGAACTGGTGTGAACTGGCTGAATCCCACCACTGCCCCAGCTCCTGCTGAGAACATGAAAGGAGCGCACAACTGGGCATCCCCAGGCAACAGTGATGTCATCGGCTAATTCTTTCAACCCAGAAGTGCCTTGGTGCTTCTGACATGAGGGCAAAACCAGCAAATTGTGATTGAGGTAATTTCATTATTTGTTTCTTTATAAAAGTGATAGACTAAGTCAATCACTGGGTACAAGTCAGGGGTTCCTAACCTATAGTCTGTGGCCCGGTACTGGGCCAAGGCCTGTTAGCCACTGGAACCTGGGAATAGCTGGTGAGACCTGCCCACTTGTGGTAGCACCACCGCGTGGACACTAGCAGCTCCATTTGTGCATGTGTTAGGACACTAGCACTGCCGCCAGCATCATGTGGGAGCCCGTGGCCCATTTGCTCATGCTCACGGGTGTCAGTGCGCATGCTGTGGGTGCGCACAGTTCATTTTTGAATGCATATGTGTGCCAGCATGTGCACCATGGGTGCACATGGCTTACTTGTGCATGTGCATGCTAGCACCATCATGCATGCACCCATTCATGCATGCATACACGCACTGCATGTGCACATATTTCCCTCCTCTCCCTTTCCTTCCAGGCCACCAAGCAGGAAAGGTTGGGGAACTCTGGTATAAGTCAATGCTGCTTTTCTGTACATATGCATGTATGCCTGAGAGTGTGCCTTCAAATCAGTTATGACTTTTGGAAATTATATTGACTGACCCCTGCAATTTTCTTGGCAACATTTTTTTGGGGGGAATGGCTTATTATTGCTTTCTTCCTAGGGCTTACAGAGAGATCAAATGGTGCAAAGTCGCCCACCTGGCTTTACGTGTAAGGCAGGATTACCAATCACAATCTTGATTTCTAGGCCAGAGCTTTTAAGCATATACCTCTATCTAGGAAACAGAAATATTAAGTTGGGAGAAAAAACATAGGAAGACCTATAACCACTCTTTCAGAGACCTTTCAAAATTGCAATGGTGTTAAATGAGACTTATGACTAACACTCAAAATTCTGGCTGTTGAAGATTTGGGCACTTGGCAACCAGCTTGCACCTATGATGACTGCAGCATCCTATGGTCATGTAATTGCTATTTGTGGTTTTCCATGCCAACTTTCCATAAGTCGGTGAGGAAGCCAGCAGGAAAGGTCTTAAGTCATTCCTGCCACTTTTATCTCCTAAGGACCCCATTGCTGAGTATGAGATCCCTGGGATTTCATACTTTGTAGCACACCCCTCTGTGTCCCCACTCTGCAGAGTGCACTTACCTGCAGCACTCCCCCCACCTATCTGTGGTCTTGCCTGCAATTCCCTGCTCCATAGCACTCTCCCATGGCCCCTGCTAGCTGACTCATGCTCCATGTGCCTGCCCATGGCATTCTCCGTAAATCTACGAAAATGACCCAAACTGGGTTCCCCCCTCCCAGTATTCTTCCCAAGTTACAATTTCAGCAAGCAAAAAAGAAGGCACAAGAGTATTGGGTTGTTCATCATTGTACTTCAAAACACAAGCAGTGTTCTTGTTGATAGACAGTTGAAAGCAGTTTGAGAATAAGCGATGTTGGGGTGTTTCATTCCTGTTACCTATTTGAAAGAAGGATTATTTCTATTAATTACACATGATGGCCATTAGTGTAGAATAGTGACAGTATCTCCTTCAGCAAACATGGGGCTTTGCGTTGCTTTTTTCTTTTCTCGGCTTTGTTCCGGGTCTCTGGAGAATGCCCCACTCCTCTGAATCTAGGAGGCATGAAAAGTCTGTTTCGTGAAAGTCTAATTTCCCTATCTGTAAGTTACCTTATGACTCACTAATGCTTGTTACATTAATATGTTATTAAAATAAGGTCAGCTTTTAGTGATCTGATTAGCAGCTAACAATTACGTTCTCTCTTGCTGTAAAAAAGGCAAAATAATTTATAGTGTAAGGGAGAAGTATTTCAATAGGGCTATCAGAATAGAGAGATCATTTCTTTTTCTAAAAGGGAGGTTCTCTCTGGCAACGCCTAGTAATTTTAGCATGCAGTGAAAAGCTTCTGTTCAACCTACTAATGCTCAATGTACTTGACCCTGCTCTTCACATTCACAAGCACTAACCCTATCCCACCCCAAGAACTGGGCTTTCTGTTTTTCATTCTCTGGTTGAACAAATTCTCCCCTAAAAGAAATCCATGAGGTCTTCTAATCAGCCTCACAATCAGCATCATTTCCTCAGCCTCCTGACTGAAAACCACTTACTACAAGTAGATGATTCATGATGAGCATCAAGCTCCCACAACATTTTTCTGCAGAATTCTCTCCTTTCAAATGGAACTTAAAGAAGTACAAAACAACAGGTTGGAAAACTGTCAAGATGCGGCATGAATATGGAGGCCAACCAGGATCAGTTTATCCCAGGGCTAGGCATAACTGCATTGACATAGCAGTTTTCAGGGGTGAAGAAGCTGAGAATTGTCGTTTGGCGACACCTAGAAGGTCAGAGATCATCCATTCTAGTTATATTACTAAATAGTTTACTCTGTTGATCTCAAGAGTGAGCATGTGTTTCACCCATTTAAAATCTATTTGTTGTAGAAAACTTTGCCTCCGTCTAGCCTTCATTTCTATACTACAGCAGTATACTAGAAATACTATTTACTGTAGTAAGATCTTACTATGGGAATTTGATATTTAAAACATATGCCAAAGCAAAACAGATCAGTATAAATGTCAATGGCTTATTATCAGAAGCTGCTCGTGGGGCATTAACATTACTATATTTTAAACTGAAAAGATTCAAGTTAATAAAAACATCATGTGTGGATGAGTAGATATTTAGCTGTCATCACAATAATTTAATCAACAATGATAACAAACAAGGGTGCAAATAAAAGTACAGTTTAATATCCCTTGATTTATCTTATATTGTACTATAAATCTATATGCCAGTCTATATACAATGCTGACTGGCAAGATAGGTCTCTCCCCAAATCAAATAACTTTTTAAAACATTCATTGCTTTTCCACAGAATACAGAAAGCCTAGTGCTCCAGTCTGCTCACACATTCATTTTTATGTGCATCAAATATGGTTGGGCTTGATCTTGAATAGTATGGTGGCAAGAACAGCATCTTGAATGCAGGAGGGCAAGTGCTTCAACAGAACTCTAAGCCATGAAAGAAAAACAGAGGAACCAATGCTACTTCATCCTTATCCAGACACAGAAAACAATGTGACAAAGCTAAAAGTAAAGATATTACCCTACTTGCTTTCCTAGAGCATTGTTCTGTTTTGCTCTGCTTGCTCTGCTCAGCTTTGGTCTTGCCATTATTTATCTTGCTGCGAGAATAGATAATCTGGCTAGTTGCATTCTGAAGATGCAATTTATTAGTTTATAACAAGCTTATTAGTTTATAAATTAAAAAAAAGGAAATAGTTTCTCTCTTTACAAATAAGACATAGATAAGTGAGAACATGATTTAATTAGAAGAGATTTAAAATCTAATAACCACATTTATTTCATAAATCTGTACAATTATAGAAAATAATAAGCTATTCTCAGCCAACATTCAAAATCTGTAAATAAATTAAGAATGAAGAAGATTAATATTTCATATAGCCAGTTTTCTGTAGTGGTTAAGGTGCTGGCTTAGAAGCCAGGAGATGGTGAGTTCTAATCCCACTTTAGGCATGAAAGCTGGCTAAGTAACTTTGTGCAAATCACTATCTCTCAGCCCAACCCACCTCACAAGGTTATTAGGGAGAAAAGAATATTAAGAATGTTTGCCAGCCTGAGTTATTTATAAAATAATAAAGTCAGGGTTAATATATATATATATAATAAAATACATAAATAAAAGGATTAATCTAGTCAATGACCTGGTCTACAGATTTAGGGTTGACACATTATAAAAATGAGTAATGTTAAGTCCCATTGATTTCAGTATGTCTAAGTAGGATTGAATTCTGGATGCAACTCATAGAATTCCTACTGATTTAAGTGCCATAGTTAAACTAATCCTTAATGTTGCAGGTAAAAACTTTAGTTCATAAGACATTGGTTTAACCAAATCTTCCATTTCATAACACAGAAAAAAAAACTATTTAAAAAGAACCAAATAATATAATAGAGGCAAAACCTGATAGTTTTGTTTTTCTGGCTTTAAAATAAGCTCCCTACAGACTTGCCAATTCAATTTTCTGTTTTACAGATATACTAGCTTTCTTAAGGAGACAAATTAATATTTGTGCAGGCTGGGAAAAAAATCATTCTGTACCATTGGATTGCATCACAGTCTCAATTGTAAAATAATATTCATCTCACACCAAAAATAAGATATATCTATCTTAACTATTGTTTCTGATCTCACTATGTTGAACCCTAGAGTTAGAGCAAGGGATATTTGATTTTCAGGAAGCTATTGGACTAAATAGCTATTCTTGCCATATTGGAACATAAACATCTGGAAAACCTATGCTTTATCTAAGACTTCCATCAGACTTTTACTCTCCTCCTTTCCCCCAAAATATACATTTCTTTTGGATAACAAACTTTATAATTGACGTGAAGGATGACTAATGTCCCTTAAATATTTTTCCATAGTATTACAGAAGAGAGCAAGGCTTGAACATTTTTAGAAAAAAAAAGGAATTATTATTTCACTTTAGTAAAATATACTACTTTGTCACTAAAGTACATTTATTCCAGTATAAAGTTCCCTGATAGCAGGATAACACCGAAGCAAATACTCAAGACTGTGCTGAGATATTTTAGATGCAATTCTACTACTGAATTATAGCTTTTATTAGTTTTGAGATTGGATTTACAAATTAAATTATAATTTCTTCCTAAGCCATTGTTTAGCGCAAACCTGGGCATTTTGTGGTCCTTAGGCCACATCTGAGCTTTTGGCTGTCCCTGTCTGGCTCACGTGAAGTCAATCAGAAAGCAGTAATCAAGTATACCATGCATGCAATACAACTTCATTGCTTTTATTTTGAAGGCAACTGCTATTTTTTTTTTCAAATTCACATCTCTCTCTCTCTCTCTCTCTCTCTCTCTCTCTCTCTCTCTCTCTCTCTCTCTCTCTCTCTCTCTCTCTGTGTGTGTGTGTGTGTGTGTGTGTATGCACCTTCACAGCCCTATTGGTTTGACTCTCCATTAGAATGTTATTAACAGACCTTAATATTAAAAAAAACCCTAAAATTGGAAAGTGTTACTGGTCTTCTGTGTATCATAAAAGCAAGCAGGAAAGAAAGTACATTGATTAACATGTACAGGATCAGAATTCAGGATTATTGAAAAACACATAAAAGCCAATGATTAAATAGTAGCAAAGTGTTCTTTACACATATCACAAGATGATATAATTAACACTTTAACAGCAAGGACAATATGAATTTGGAGCTCAGAGGACACAAATTCTTCTGATCCTTCAAGCAATCAGAACCAGAAGATACAACTGTATTGAAAATATGAAAGCATTCATGATCTGTTTGCATGGGAAATCTTTGCATAAATAAAGACTTCTTTATGCATAATTGTGTAGAGTCAATCAAAAATAAAAGGTAAACATAAGAAACATGAAAAGTTGGAGGTGTGTGTAAGGGAGTTTTGCATTGTTGCCTATCGCAACAATTCATACCACAACCTTTGCAATATACAAGGGTTAATTTGGAGGAGAGGAACAGACAGACTGGTATGAAAAACTATGGATATAGGAATAGCTACATGATTAATAGAGTTTGCATTTTCATTACTTTGTTAAAATCAGTCAAAAAGTATCATAAAATCCAAATTATTTAATATCGACTGGAAGTCTTTCAGGACATCATTCTTACTGCATTGAAAGGTCATTACTCTTTAAACTTCCTTACCCAGATTTTTCTTAGTTTTGATATAAAGCTATTTATTTTATTTAATATCTGTTTTTTTCCCTTAGAAGAGACTAGAGCAGATTACAAGAAAAGGGATAAGCTGTATTTCATACAATGACAATAAAAGCTGCAATATCTAAAAAGTAATAATTGCAAGCATTAGAAATAAAGTTGAGTTCCTTTTTTTAAAAAAAGCAGAAAAGCAAAGTAGATTAGCAAACTTAAAAGTAAGCCAGTTAAGTCATTTATTTTCTGAAATTTTAGCTAAACATCTTTTGAATGAGAGCTCCATAATTGAGGCACTATTCCTGAGAAGACATCATTCCTGGCCATCACATTTTCAGCCATCCCTATTGGAGGAATCTCAGCTGATCCCAGGGCATCCCCAGCTGATCTCAATTCATAAGCTGGATAGTATTGGGGAAGACAGCCTTAGAAGGCCAAGAGAATTGGGCTCCTGCAAATCTCAGGCAGAGTCTGCTCCATAATATATTGTGACAGAGAAGGCATTTCTTTCTTTTACATATGTATTATATGGGTGTTATTTGTTTGTATGTGTATATATTGCTCTGCTGTATATGGCTTTACATATTTTACACATTGTGTTTTGTATGTTGTATATGCACACACACAAACACACACACACATATGTACAGTACGTATGCCAGCGAAACATAAACACTAACCTCACAATTGATACAAAAACTATGAGTGGCGCAAAGAGCCATGGAAATATATGTGCTCAGCATCACAAGGCAAGATAGAAAGACCTGCACGTGGATTAGAGAACAAATGAAAGAATTGAAATGGAAATGTGCTGGTCACATAGCCAGAAGACGTGGCTATCATAGAATGGATCCCACTTGATAAAAAGCATCCACAAAAGAGATCAGTTAGCCAGTTGGCAAAAGAAAGCTCAGGACCATATTGGTTGGAAACACGAGGAAGAGGCCTTCATCCTGCAGTGGATAAACATATACATACACATAGAAGCACCAACCTTATAGAGCAAAGCAGGGCATTCTACAGCCTGGAGCCACATCCAGTCCTTTGGCGGTACTTGTCTGGTTTGCGGCAGTGGAAACAGCAGCAGTGTGGACTGTATTGGCAGCATGGCAGCCTTGTTGGTTTGACCTCCACAACAGTTTCGTATGTAGATCCTTGGGAAAGTTCATTGCCCACCTAATCTTTCTTTCTTTCTTTCTTTTTTCTTTCTTTCTTTCTTTCTTTCTTTCTTTCTTTCTTTCTTTCTTTCTTTCTTTCTTTCTCTCTCTCTCTCTCTCTCTCTCTCTCTCTCTCTCTCTCTCTATCTATCTATCTATCTATCTACCTTCCTATCTGCCATCCAACATGTGCATTTATTCCTATGTGTGTGTTTGTGTGTATACATGTCTGTGTGCATGCACGCACGCACACACACACACACACACACACATACACACACACCTTCCTATATAGTTATTAGGCCCCATATGGTGCCTCTGTGCACCATTTTCTTCTCTTTTTCACTTTAAAAATTTATTGCACTTTTTATTATTTAGCATTTTAAAACCTGGGCCTTGGGCTCTGTCAGAAACCTGCTGTCATATAATGGTTGAGTTGCTGGTGCTCAATATACATGCTGGGCAAAGTTCAGCATTAAAGCTGTCTCACAAAATATGAGATGTATTATGATATTGTGGGGAAAGATTTACTGAGTGTACAAACTCATGATTTTTGTTTTTAAATAGTAAGTAAAGAAAAAGAAGAGAAATTTAAGGGATGTTCTCAAATATGTATCTCCAGAGACAGTTTTTTTTTAAAAAATCAGGTGATCTGTGTCAAAGCCAGCCACCTCATATTGACAGTAACAGGGGATGTTTACCATGATTATTTTACATCTTGCATTCTATACTGTCAGTGAAATCTGAATCCTCTGCAGTCTACTTCATAGTAATCTGGGATTTTTAGAGATATTTTGTCAGTAGAGAAAGACATTTGAAAAAAAAAATCAGTCAAATTTGAAAGATCTACTCAAATGCAGGCCAGGGAGGAAAGCTAGAATATGAATATTCAGCAGGGAATAAAGTTGAGAGATTTTTTTAAAAAGTATTTGCTTTCATCATGTATTCTAGCTGCACTACACTCTTACAAATGTATGCCTCCTTGCACAACTCGGTTCTTATGTTAATTATTACTTTCCAACACATATCGCATATTCCAAAACTCTTGGTCCTTAAGCACAGCCTAGTTTGCTTTGGTCAAAACAAGAGTGGTTTTCTTTCAAAGGAAATTACTTTGCCAAATGAAAGGAGTTGCTGAATCTAGGTAGCAAGTAGGGCTGTACTCCAACATGGTAAGACTTGGAGCAGAGTAATTTTTAGCTTCATTGAGGCAGAAAAAAAACCCTCTAATTTCTGTTGTACATTGCTCAAAATTGTTCAGGAAATGTGGCCGCTTGATTAAAAAAAGAATGAATAAAAGGTTGAAATTTACTCTCTTAAAAGTTTCTGGAATGAGAGTAAGGGGGACTATTATATTCAATGCTTGATCATTGTCCTTCAAGCAAGAGTAAGCATTGGACTCAAGCTGCCATCTACCAACCCAGCTTTTTGGTGGTAGAATGGATGGAAATTAATTTTTTTACAGTTAATAATTGACTCTCTACTTTTCACAGAAGTAGATAACTTAATAATAATCTTTATTGTAACAGTGAAAATGCTTCTGATGTTGAGGATGTTGACGCTGATGATTGTGGCTCTCTTTTAACTATGGGTCTGACTTTTGGACTGTTATTTTCAATCATTATATCTCCCTTTCTATGACAAAATGTTCCACTTTGCATTTGCTCAACTTCATATTGTACACCAATTATGCCCGGAGAGAGAAGGTCACTCCTCAGTCACTCCTGGCATGTTCCTGCATAGAGGGGACAATAAAGCACAACGTGTTCCATCAATTCAATTATCCCACTGTCACATGGGCACCATCTTTGTTCAAAAGCAATTTATTTTTGTATCTTCCTTCAGTAATGGATATTGGAAAGGTATTGAATCTGGCTAAAGAAAGGGTCCTTCTGAATTTTGGAAATCTTTATTATTATTTGAATCATCTTCTTTCTTCTTAATTTATTCACAGCTTTTGAATATTTGGTTGAGAATAGATTATAAGAACTCATGATCTCCTGGTTTCTAGCTTGGTGCTTCAAGCCCTAGATCAGGGGTAGTCAACCTTGGCTCTTTTATGACTCGTGGACTTCAACTCCCAGAATTCCTGAGCCAGCACAGCTGGCTCAGGAATTCTGGGAGTTGAAGTCCACGAGCCAAAAAAGAGCCAAGGTTAACTACCCCTGCCCTAGATCATATTGGCTTTCCGTAGTGAGATCTTCAGATTGATCTTCATACTGAGCTCTGGAAGAAAGGGTTTATAACTAGTGAGGAAACAAACAAACAAACAAGTATGATGTGTGGCAATGCCTTGAAATTTTGTGTGACTTAATTTTGCTTGATGTATTCAAAACAGTATACAATTTCTTGAGAAAAAAAATATTTCAAATGCTACCCAGCTCAATTTGACCAATGGACAAAAAATTATTTAAGTTCAGGTGTTTTACCTGAAAATCGAATATTGTGCTTAAAACTAGATTTCACAAATGAAAAAGTATACTGGTGGAGGAATATAAAATATTATTAATTCAAAAAGAAGTAATTGTGACTATCTTAAGATCATGTTTAAACTCCATAGAGGATTCAGGATATTGCTTTGTAAAATGCAAGCAACTGATAAAAGTCATTAAGCAAACCACTTCATAAAAAAAATAGTTCAAACACAATATAGCAGACAATTAGTATCCATATGTAAAAGCACTTTAAAGGAGTATTTAAGAATGATGTATATAGCATTTTAGGTTTTTGCAAAAACCTACCATAAGAATATTTATAGAAGAAAACTGAAATCCAGTTGTTGTCAATGTAGACTTTTTCCTTTTGAACCACTAATAGAGTAGATTTTACAGATCAAGTAGCTAGGAAGAAAGAGATAAGGTTTTCCATCTACAATACCTCTGATCAAGATCACACTTTAGTATAACCTCATTAAAAAATAGAAAAGGGAACACAATTGATCTAATCTAGAGTGTTGTTCAATCCCTCCCATTCTGTTCTGCAGGTGGACTTAGATCTTAAATTCTCTATTTAAGAATCATCTAATGCTGCTTCTGATTAGTTCTAGAAAACCTTATAAGATGACACAAAATCTAGAAGATATTCTCCATATAGACATAGAGAAATGTGTTTGCTTTTGCATCTTGAAGCACAGTCTACAAATTAATCTCCATGTTTTTCTTTATAACAATGAATTTGCTGCTGAGAATCAAATGGATCCCTTGCTTCCATGCAAAGATATATGCCTCCTCCCTTGGTTTTTACATTTAATATTTGAATTTAAATCTATGTTTAATGTTTGTCTATATTTTTTAAAAAAAATATTTGGCGTGACTTTACATCGAACCAGGCTCCAGTTCAGTCAATAATGCAAGCAGCTCTTTGGAAGGGATCAAGGTAAATGCTTCGGCTGAAAGGTTAAAAAACCCAGATATGGACATCAGACACAATTGTGTACAAAATCTCTTTTCTGTATCCAACAACAGCCAGAATCAGTCTTCAGCATCTTCAAGGAGAGCTGAAAAAAAAAAAAACTCTTAAAACCAAAGAGAGCTGTTGTCAGTCAGAGTTGAAAATAGGATGAGAAGGATCCGTAGTCTGACTTAGGATAAACTGCTTCTGATGTTCCTGCAGAGATTCAGTTGCCAGATCCAAATATCAAACCTACCTGACCTTTCATCTGCCCTGAATAAGCCACAACACTTCAATTTACATTTTGTTCAGCCTAAGCAGACCTTAGGGTTTCTAGGAAGCCTTTGGCTTGTGATCAACTGGCCTTTTCCCTGGATAAAATTGGTGAAATATTCAGTGAAAGAAAGTTATTTGCTATTGTTCCATTATTTACACTTCCCATCTTGATAGATTAAAAAAAAAAAATGAGGGCACCTGACATTTAAGGCTCTAAATCAGTGGTTCTCAACCTTCCTAATGCCGTGACCCTTTAATACAGTTCCTCATGTTGTGGTGACCCCCAACTCCCCATCCAGCTGGCCGGGGAGGGGGGGCAGGAAGTCCGCTCTGCTGGCTCCACCCACTCTGGTTGGAGAAGCGCCATTTCTCTCCCTCTTTCTCTCTCTCCTTTCTCTCTTTCCTCTCTTTCTTTCCTCTCTTTCTCTTTCCTCTCTCTTTTCTCTCTCTTTCCTCTTTCTCTTTCTTTCTCTTTCCTCCCTCTTTCTCTTTCTCTCTTTCCTCTCTCTTTTCCTGTTTCTCTTTCCTCTCTCTTTCTCTTTCCTCTCTCTCTTTCCTCTCTCTTTCCTCTTCCTCTTTCTTTCTCTCTCTTCTCTTTTTCTCTTTTTCCTCTCTCTTCTCTCTTTTCCTCTTTCCCCTTTTTCTCTTTCCTCTCCCCATTTCTCTTTCCTCTCTTTTTCTCTCTTTCCTCTCTTTCTCTTTCCTCTCTCTCTCTTTCTCTGTTTCCTCCCTTTCTCTTTCTCTCTTTCCTCTCTCTCTCTCTCTCTTTCCTCTCTCTTTCTCTCTCTCTCTTACGGCAGCATCATCGGGGGTCCCCGCCACCCCTGGCTTGGTCTCTGCCGCATCCTCAGCTGAAAGGGCAGGGAGGGGGAGCAGGACCGGAGGCAGCAGCAGGGGTGGAGGCAGCCACTGCTGCATCGTCAGGGGTCCCCACCATCCCTAACCCAGCCGCCGTCCCCACCAGGACTCTGCAACGCCTGGCCTCATCCTCCATCCATTGATGGAGCTGCGGTGGGGGCTGGTGCTGCGTGGCCTGCCAGCTGCTCCACCAGCCCAGCTGCTCCCCCCAGGCAACCCTTTTGCCCCGGCGCCCACCCGAGCCACCTTGGGGGCAGCAGGAGGAAGGAGAGGAGAAGGGCAAGAAAACCGCTGCCGCCACCCCAGCTGGGACTCCGCGCTGCCCGGCCTTGCCTTCCACCCATCCAGTGGAGCCGTAGTGGGGGCTGGTGCCCCGTGGCCCCTGCCAGCCCCTCTGCCAGCCCCGCTGCTTCCCCCCAGGCACCCCTTTTGCCCGGCACCCACCTGAGCTGCCTTGGGGGCAGTAAGAGGAAGAAGGGGAGGAGGAAGAGGATGGCAAGGAAGCCACTGCCAGTGCCGGGCCCCAGGAGGTAGCTCTCTTCTCCTACCTTTGCTGCATCTCCTTCCTTCCTGGCAGCCTGAACTCCAGCGTGCCTTCCTGGCCAGCAGGTCCAATGGTCGAGCTGGCTGGGGATCACAGGCGCTGGTCACCCTTGGGCCACGACTTGTGGGAGGGCTGGCCACTCAGCAGAGCCTCCAGTGGGCCGTTCCCAGCAGGGATCCTTGGGCTTCCCCGGGCGGCTCCAAGGCCACAAGGCCCTGGCCGTGCTTCTCCCAGGGGGTGGAGCACCAAGGCACAGGGCAAATCAGGAGCCCTGCAGAGGTAGGTCCGCCTGAGAGAGAGAGGGAGAAGGGAAGTGAAAGTGCCTCTCTTTCTCTCTCTCTCTGAAAATGGTGGAGGAGGCCATGCGGAGACGGATGGGGAGCGGTGTCTTGGTTCCTAAGACCATCGGAAATATGTGTTTTCCAATGGTCTTAGGCGACCCCTGTGAAAGGGTCATTCAACCCCCCAAAGGGTCGTGACCCACAGGTTGAGAACTGCTGCTCTAAATGCAAATTTACACTGAAAAATCTGTCCTTTGTATTCTTCAATATATCTGATAAGTGAGAAAATACTGCATGCATGTGGATTCTTTTTCTTGGGTATTAGCAAGGTGAAATATCTGATTCTAAAACCATAGCCTTTGTATTTCTCTCTGAAGGAGATGGGCGGTTCATAAATGTGAAAAATAAATAAATAGAAACAAATTTGCATTGGGAACCACCAACACGGACTTGGAATTCTTAGAAATTCAGTTTATAAACACAAGAAATCAAAACAGCAGAAGACAAATATAATGTGCGTTATTAAGTTTTATTTAATAATATGTGTTTCTAAATGGAGTAATGAAATCAGCAAAACGTGATAATATTTCGACCACAGAGGGAAATATATTATCATAGAAATTACTCAGAAGAAGTTACTACAGAGTCTGCACAGCAGCAGACCCAGCAGCTGGTTAGAAGAATCATCCAGAGAAATTTCTTGGATCCCACACTGGCATCCCAGGATAGTGTGTGATAAGCAATTAATGTAAATTGGTTCTTTTTGCCTGAGTTTTCCAGTTGCATTGAGAATTTCAGTGTATTTTTAATGCCCATATTATTCTAATTCCATGAATATAAGGTTTTTATTCTGAGTATGTTCAAAATAAATAGTGACTTAAATATCCTGCACCAAATTGGCAGGCATGAGTGTGTGAGTCTCATGAGCTAAGAAACAAGCAATTAATAATTTGCTCATTCTTCTAATTATAAATATGATATCTCCCTATAAATTCCCTGCATCAAGGGATGCAGTCCATGATGAGTTTAGGAAGAACAGTTGTAAGTTATAAGAGGCCATCAGTCTCAACTAGCAGTATGCCTTCAATCCCATTGTGATCAAGAGGTTCATTTTGATTCATTATGACTGTATGGCTGGAAAGTAAAGCAGAAGTGAACAAAAATACCAGGTATATTGCAAAATCCATTGTTTATGAATTCTGGAATAATTGGAATTGATTCGTACTCCCCAAATCAATGTGTAGATTTTCTATTAAGTTTTCTTGTGCAATAGTTCAACTTCATAAATATTCTAGCACTAAACCAACTAAAACCAAAATCTAATACATATAATGTTGTGTACTTCAAAAAGCGATGTTAGCTTTAAAAATTCATCCTTGGAGAGAAAGTCTCCAGAAATCAATATTTTAAGGAATTTCAAACTACATATTTACTGTACTTAACATATTACAATATAAACTGTGTTTTTCTTGATTCAGTGCTGAAATGGAATGCAATGCGTTCAGCAATCAATACAGTTGAAGCAGACTGATCCAGCAACCCCTTGAAAATGCTACTATAGTCTCTAATATTATTTTTTTTTCCCTGTGGTGCTTTGATCTAAGTTTACGAATTTCTTAAATCAGAAGCTGGAATCCTGATATCTTGCAAATATTTTAAATTACAAGTCTGGAAACCATTTTTTACATTAATGCAACAAATTTTGCATGAGATTCCTTTATAATCTTAACAGGAACATGCTTCCACTGTTGCTTTCTGAATACAGTATTCTCAAGTTAGCATATGAGTTATAATCTCTATTCCATGTTGGGTCATTTCAAAACTGGGGATAAAAGCCATCTAACTCATTATGCCTTTTTTTAAAAAATATTTTCAGCCCCAACATACAAACTGCATGCAGAGTCACTTCAACAGTGAGATGGATGCCCTATAAATTCAATAAATAAACAAAAAATAAACAAATATTCAAGTCTCTCATTTATGTATTTTTCACAGGCAGACATGGTGCTACCGATGCAAAAAAAAGAGCAACAACTACAACAAGTTCTCATTGGAAGGAATCCATTCTGTCCTCAAGAACCAGGCTATCAGAGCAGGCTGTGTGATTTAAAAACAATGAAACTAAAGCCACTTCTTGTCACAATAGCTTGTTGTCTCCTTCAAAGTTCCATGGTAGGTGGGCAGACCCTTTGTAACAGATCCTTGGTGTCTGAATGGAAAGCCCAGCCAACAGTCCATACAGTGAAATGGTCACTGAGCCAAAACATCTGCTCCAGCTTCTTCACAGAATGTTGGAATATTGATTCGTACCCTGATAGTAGTACTGCAGACAATGTCCCTCTGAGATTAACCCAGATTTGTCCTCTGCAACTTCAGTTGGGGGACCTGCTCTTTGTTTCATCGGAGCCATCTTTTCAGTCTCATGGCATGAACTTGGCAAATGTTTCCTGGGAAGAATTTATTCAATGCCCTCAACCAAGAGATGGCCATCGGCACCAGCTTTTATTTGACCATGGATTAAGTAGGATGCATCAAATTGTTCCCAAGTGGCTCGGCATTGGAACACATTACTTTGCAGAGGTCCCAATACGAGGACCACTTTTATGTCATTTCGGACTTCGATTGAATGTGACCGTGAAGCCACATGCTTGTCAGAAGTTTTCAAACTCAACATTTTGTTCTGATCATGGCAAATGTTTAAGTCATATCTGGGATGAAGCCTATCATTGCCACTGCAACTATCCCTATTCTGGACAGTTCTGTCAAGAAATTGATAAGTGTTCCAGTAAACCTTGCTACAACCATGGCATCTGCATTAGAAGAAAGAGTCAAAGAAAAGATGTTGAAGATTCTCATGAATGCATCTGTCCCCCTTCATTTACAGGTAAGATCACATGGATTTCTGAAACTTTAGTGCAGACATGTTAAACTCGCAATGTCACATGATGTCGTGCAATGTATCGGAGCTTTTTTGCCATTGCCAGCAATGGGATGGGTGCAGCTCCGGAACGATGAAACAGGCCCGTGGGCCAGCAGTTTGACATCCCTGCTTTAGTGCTTCTTCTGGCCATGTGTTCTGAGCTTATCTTACTGTTGTGTGGAAGCAAAATGTGTTGTTACTGTTCTGTTTTTTTTGTACAAATCTCACTATTGCCTTGTTTGCTCTCTATGATTCCCAGCCTGTGAATGCCCTTGCAGTGTCTAGCATATGTCGGTTACATCATTTGACTTTGTGTAGATCTTAAAGAAGCAAGCAAACAAAAGACTGGACCAGAATCATGGCATGTGAGAACAGGAATTCAGCCCCTTAATCTAAAACATGTGTAGCAGGGCTGGCTGAAAGGCTTTGCAGGAGCCTGCTCAGGGAAAGGGAAGCTCGGACAGCTGCTGCCAGTTTGGGGTATGGTGGGCATGGATCGGGTAGAAGGAAAGAAAAAGGAGGAAAGAAAGGGGGTGTGGGTGTTGCTGTTGCTGTTGTCAGAGAGAGACCAGGTGAAGTCAAAGAAGGATTTGAGGTTTTAGCTGATCTCTTTCTGTGAAGGAGAGGGAAGGAGTGAGTGAGAGAGAGTGAGAAGGTGGAGTTTTATTGCTTTCTTTTGCAGGGGGGGGGAATCCTGAAAGGAGGCAAGGGAGAGAGTGAGGAGAGAGAAAGTTGCTGGTGTTGCTAGATTTTAATAATAAAGGAAAAGGGGAAGGGGTTTTGACACTGACGAGACCTGAGACTGCGAGCGATGACAGAAGAGAAGGAGAGGCTGGTCATTACTGCTTTGGAGACTAGCAGCCATCCAAACTTTGATTATTGTTACTTATGCAAATTATAGACATTGTGGGTGTTGTATCCTGAGCCTGCAAAAGCAGGCTCGGGATGTTGTATTAGTCCCGGACATTCCAAAAGCTGCCCGGGACCAGACTGAGCGGCGCCGGCCTTGTGCGCATGCGCAAGGCGCAAAAACGCTCTTACTTTGTTTGCTGTTATCCGGGTCTCTGGACACATAAAGGGGCCTGCGTGCCTTTTGCCGTCCGTTCGGGTGTTGTTGGAAGAAGAATAAAGAGCTGTTAAACTTTGCCATGTGTATTCATCATTTGCACGTGAATGAAGTACTTAACAGTGGGGAGTTGCCCTTGCAGGGAAAGCTGTTACTGCAGAACACTGACTACCTTCTTTCGTGTTCCTATCGCTGCCTGGAGCCGGGGTTTTCCCCACCCCACTTGTTTCCAAACGACCACTGTGAAATAATTGACTGTTGCTGCTATGACTGCCTGGGGCTGTTAAACACCATCACGCATTGACTATGGGGGATAGGGGCTGGTCATCTTTGTTCCTGAAAGCCCCCTTTGACGACGAGAGTCTGCACCTCCTTACTTCGCATGAGCTTCTGATAGAAAAGACACATACTAACTCCTTGAAAGTGCAGCTGAAGAGCGCGATGGAGGGGAGTGGGGCTGGGAGGGCCTGGGCTTTGGCGGCCTCTGAGGGGGTAATGCTACACATGCTTGTGGAGAATGGACATCTCCTGCCATTACTACTGTCAACAATGATCATGAATGAAAAAACAGAAAGGCTGTTTTGATTTTGATCACAGTACAGAAAGAGTTTAAAGCCCTCCCCTCATTCTAGTGCACAGCTCTGCCTTTTCTCATTCCAGCTGCTTGTTAAATGGAAATCAGTTAGATGAGAAACAACTTGGTCCCTAACTAGTCTTATTGGAAGAATAATAAGAAGAACCTCTTGAAAAATGCCACACTAGTTTTTAGGAAGAGACTGGACAGGCATTTTTCTGAAATGGTATAGGGTTTCCTGCCTGAGCAGGGGATTGGATTAGATGACCTCCAAGGTCCCTTCCAACTTTATTATTATTTAGTATTTAGATTGTCTTTAAGAATGAACTGACCATATCTAGTAGACAGCATGAATCCCTTCAGCATCCACTTTAAATGCCCAGGGAATAAAAACTGCCTTGATCCAGTTTTATTACAAAGGTCAAAAAAGCTTCAAAGATGTAAAGAATCAAGCACAGCGTGAGCTTTTGAACAATAGCATTACCTTGTATAGGTAAAGCCCAAACAAACAAGGTGAAAGAATCTGTTTTGATTAAAATGTTAGGATAGGAGATGTGGTTCTAGCTACAGGTGTGAGCGAGAAAATAATGGCTCTCATAGTATTATTTTTTAAAAAATGGAGAAAAATGCTCAAGTGTGAATAACTGTACAGCAACAATTCAGCTGAAAGTGTAATTATATGGTATTTAGTCCCATATGCTGGAAAAGCTCAGGCAATTTGTGATTGGTAATTTCCAGTAAGCAGCATGTTTAAGCAGAATTCATCCTGAAACTGTCTTTCCAGGCAGCTGTTAAATCATGTTGAAAAGCAAATATTAGAATATGTCTTTTTGTTCAAATATTGGAACGTTGATTTTCCCCTGAAATTTGACCATATGCAGCTCATCTTATGTATATGAGTTCAGTGAGACTGCCTTGGGGAGGAATTGCGACTAGGATTATATCTTCATTTGAGCTAAACATTTAGATATAAATATCTGAGAACCATCTCTGGTGCCATCCGCAAGACATTTAAATCAGCCAATTACAGGTCTTTGGAGTTTCACAAATTAAGTATTGTATCAAAATCTATTTCTTCTTTTGCCCAGCACTTGGCAATTGGAAGTTCCTTTCACTTGTGTGGTTAATAGTGAAATCCACCTTCCTTCCTTCCTTCCTTCCTTCCTTCCTTCCTTCCTTCCTTCCTTCCTTCCTTCCTTCCTTCCTTCCTTCCTTCTTTCTTCCCTCCCTCCCTCCCTGTTTAGGGTCTTTTTGCTTTGTGTGTTTCCATTCTTGGGACAATAGCATGGTTCTTCTTCCCACAATGCTGTACTATCTATATCTCCTACATATATGTTTAGTGATCATACCTGCCCCTTTTGGAACTGGAGTGTTAGCATCATATACAATCCATTGCTTCATTCTAATAATATTAAAAGAGTAATTTAAACCCAACCAAGGAAACAACAGCAATAGTATTGCTTTGGATTAATACGCAAGCAAAACATTTATTGTACATTTTATGCATGCTAATATTAATTCTTGCATTTTCATCTTCACGCTTTGGTAAAGCTCCGTTCATTTGGAAAGATTTTTGCTTCTTATTTTATAAGGAATGAACTGCTCAGAAATAATTGGGCAGTGTCAACGATGTAGTTGTGGCAATGGTAGCTGCAGCAATGTTTCTCCAAATATTTTTAGATGCCAGTGTGATAAAGCTGCTGCAGGTAAGAAATGCATCTATTGTACACAATGATATACCAACTGGGAAATGCATATATTATGCTCCTTTTGAAACACAATTATGTCTTTTCCCTGGGGTGACGTTAGCCAGTAAGTTATGAGTCAAGAACATATATTTTATAAGTTCCATAGAGGCTTCTTTATAGTTTACTCTTCCATGTGGTCTTCCAGAATGTAAATTAAATCAGTTCAAATACATGTTGACTTCAGTTATTTATCAGCCAATAAATTAATTTAATTCCAATGAGTTGTCATTCTAAGGTGACTAATTTTGCATCCTGTCCATTGTTTTATATCTACATATAAAATGTTTTACTCCCTATGCCATAATATAAATCAGGGGTTCACAACTCAACATGCATGTCTCCTTTAGTGTCAACCAATAGAAGAGAATATTTGTAGCTCAGGATTGAATTGTGGGGTCCTTGGTGCTCTCTGAGCTTGGTGATTTTATTGCAGACATTTCATTAGCATCATCGGTGCTAGGAAGGGAGTGGACTTTGCTTTCTTTTTATACACTAGTGATTTGCCCTGTCACAGTGTTGGTGGGAGTATATATAAAAAGAGAGCAAGCCCACCTCCTTCTATAACTGATGAGGTTACCTAGTTGGGTAATGAAATGTTTGCAACAAAACAACTAAGTTCTAAGGACCACCCCCCTTTAATGTCTTCCCAGGTTTATATCCAAAGAGAAAAGACCTTTTTGAGAATGGATATGCAATAGAGGGAAATCTGTTCTCAGTATTCCTGTTGTAAAATGTATGAAATGAGAATCTATCAGCGGTCCTCAGTTACTGCAGGTAATGCTTAATTTAATGACACTGCTTTCAGTTAAGAGGATTGAAGGCACTGAAGTCGCCAAGCAATTGCTTTCTTTTCTAATTGGAAAAGACACCATTATCAGTGAGCCACAAAGAAGAATAAGATGTGGTTTTTTGTTGAATGAAGGGTATCTTGAGGGAGCTTAGCTCTTCAAGAATGTTGATATGCATTGCAAAATAGCCATGTTGTATTTGGATAAGATTTTTAGATTGAAATGCATACTTTGTGAGAAAGTTGGATCTAAACAAACATCTAAAGTGTGTTTTAAAAATTCTTAAGATGGATTTTTTTAAAAAAAAATTATGTTAAAATGAAGCTGGACTAAATGCAAGTTGGATTATTTTGTGGAGGAAACCATATACTTTGCCCTCATAAAAAGCATTTATGCAATGTTTTTTGTGTTCATTTCTGATGAAAGTGAGCAAAGACATTAAATTGAATTGATATTTGGTTCTTTCACTCTAAGGAAAATTGATCCACTGTTTATTTGCCACAATCTTCTCTAGCAACCTTTCTCAACCTTTTTCCTCTGGAGGATCCCTCAAAATAATTTTCACTTCTCAGGGAATCCCTGCATAAAAACTATTTTAAAAATGAAAAACATCACCATACAATTCATGTTTCACAACATTGGCAACTGCAAAAAACAAAACAAAACAAAGCAGATTGGCAACTGCTTTGTGGCATATAAAATATCTCACTATTGTAAATGCCAACATTGTGTAGTAAGCAAAGTTGAGAAAACAATGTTTGCTTTTTTAAAAAAAAATATGACCTCTGCAGAGCTCCTAGTGATCTTTTGTGTAACCATAATTGAGAAAGGTTTTTAATAAGCAATTTACAGACTTTTCAATCTAGTACTTTACTCAACTAATTGAACTTTATCTTTAATAGTTTGTGAATTTGATTTTGGTTCCACCGGTGACTGTTTATATTTATTGTGAGAAAAGTCCTCTTCTAGGAATAAGAAATGTCAGGTAAAACTCAAAAAAAAAAAGAAAGGAGGAAGAGGGAGGAAGAGGAAGGAAGAAGAAGAAGGAAGAAGAAGGAGAAGAAGAAGAAGAAGAAGAAGAAGAAGAAGAAGAAGAAGAAGAAGAAGAAGAAGAAGAAGAAGAAGAAGAAGAAGAAGAAGAAGAAGAAGAAGAAGAAGAACTACTAGTTGCTGGACCAATAAGTAATTTGTCAATGGAATTCACAATATTATTGAACAATTTAATTGTAAGTAGAAAGGAGGATTCATAGCTAATTCATATGTGAGAACCTAGCTTCCTGAACCACATTACATTAAGATTGCATCAGTTTCATCTATGATAGTCCCGTTTGTAATGATATGTGGGAATAACTTTGAGAGACAGGGGGGAAAAGCCAGAGACAGAGCCATGGTGAGGTATGAGGCATCTTAGTACATAGCAGGAATGTGGGCTTGGCAAATGTATCAGAACAGACCCTCCTTAGGCTGTAAAGGCTACAGAAGAAAAATGTACTTTCAGACTTGAAAGATTCTGTTAATGTAACCTTACAGTAAAGTAGAATTAGCTCATCTGGGCTTGCTTCCTGACTGGTCTATCTTGCATAGCCAACCCTACATCTGTATGTCATACATATTAGGATTGTCATGAAAGGATTGTAGTGTTTCACCTATCATTAACATTTCTAATTTAAATTTATATGATCTTCCACTGAATCACGCCATTTCCCTGAAACTGGCTGAACAAGCCCCTGCAGTTTTCTTGGCATGCTTTTTGAGAAGTGGTTTGCAATTGCTTGCTTTCTATGGCTAAGAGAGAGTTACTGGCCCAAGGCTATCCAGCTGAATTTGTGCTTAAGGTAGGACAAGAACTCACGGTTCCCTGGTTTCTAGCCTAGGTGCCTTAACCACTAGACCAAGCTGGCTACATATCATTTAAAAGATTTGCTTATTGTCTGAAAGCAATAGGACTATTGCTGGTCTATAGAACCTCTAAATAAAAAACACAACACAAATGAATTGAATAATTGAATTCAAATGGTAATTTAATTAAATCTGGGTTTAAATTAATGCTAAAGGCAATGCATGACATTAATTGAATATGGCATCATTGGTTACAATCTTTGAAGAGCCATGTTTTTAACCTCCTTTTGGAAGACCACGAAGAGGGAGGTCCTTCTTGCCTCAGGGGATAAGCTATTCCGAAGACAGGGAGCTGCTAGGGAGCATGCCCATTCTGAACCCCTCCTGCTGTACCGCCTCATAGGTGAGGACTCTTAGCAGGTGTTCCCTACCTGTTTACATTGGACAGGCAGAAACTGTTGGGGGAAAAGCAGTACTTAAGATAAAGCAAAATTTGTTTCCTCAAAGCAGATTTCACTATAAAACTACCCCATTTTGATTATGTTATTACCATGGAAATCTTGCAAAAAAAAGAAAAGTATTGAGCAATATCTTCATTCAGTAGATAGGGCTGGATCCAGACTTACCATGTTTTAAAAACA
This sequence comes from Crotalus tigris, assembly GCF_016545835.1. NCBI lineage: Eukaryota > Metazoa > Chordata > Lepidosauria > Squamata > Viperidae > Crotalus > Crotalus tigris. The sequence goes on along the minus strand of NW_024097182.1, from coordinate 835,252 downwards.
ATCTACCACAGATAAGTATAAATTAATTGTCCAACAGATAGCTTTGAGTTTTCTCCAAGAATGACTAAACCAGTGGTTCTCAACCTTTTTAATGCTGCGACCCCCAATCGGTCATAAGTCGAGGACTACCCAACCGATCGTAAATCGAGGACTTTCGCTGCCTGGGAGCACCATGCATGCATGGTGCCACCCCCTGCGCCGGCTGAGGCTTAGCTGGCAAGCGGCAGAGACGGAGCAGGCCGACCACCAGCTGGGCCAGCAGCTGGCCTAGCCCAAGGGAGGTAAGGCACCCGCCGGGCCCCACGCGCGCCAGCAACCCTCCCTGCACCTGCCGGCCTCCCACCTCCCACCCCTGGCCCTCTTTTACTTACATTTTTAGTAGTTGCTCAGCAGGGAGGGGTGGAAACTTCCAGACAGCTCGCCTTCGCTGCAGACAACTTGCAGCACCGTTTGCAGAATGAGACTTTTGGCGGGCTCAGCAGGGCAGAGACAGCCTGGACAATTCCTATTGGCTTTTTAAGCCAATAGAATTAGACTCTATTCAAGAGAGTCTATTCTATTGGCTTTCAAAAGCCAATAGAATAAAAGGGAGTAGCACAGCTAAGGAAAAGGGGGAAAAAATGGTGGACTGCGTTGTTTGGCAACCCCCGTGAAATGGTCATTTGACCCCAAATGGGGTCCCGACCCACAGGTTGAGAACCACTGGACTAAACCAGCCCTATTAACTGTTAGGTATGTTTTCTCTGAAGTAACCTGCTATGCTTTTTGGTGATATGCTGCCTTAGAAGTCCTCAAATAAGGAGCTACTCTCATCTCAGAGTAGGTAAACTACCAATGAGTTTATTAACAAAGCAGCAAACAAATATTTGTAACCATGCTGCTTAACAATGCAGTTTTGCAGGCTGGAGACCTCATGTACCGGAAGTCACTGCAGCTTATTTCTTAAGGCACAATAGCTTTTCCCATTCTCAGTTCTGAAATCCAATTGACCAAAGGATGTTGTTGTTGCTGTTTTTACTTAGTTAATACAATCAGTGTAGAATCAGACAGGATTAGCACTCAGCTGTTGATGGAGTCCAGCTTTTACCCTGACCCATATCATAGTCCAGTGATAGTGAACCTTTTAGAGACCGAGTGCCCAAACTGCAACCCAAAACCCACTTATCTATCACTGGGTGCCAGGTGGGCATGGCCCACTGGGTGGGCATGGCCGTGGTCATGACAGACTGGGTGGGTGTGGCCAAGGTGGGCATGGTCACTTTGATGTTGCTCATGGGGAGGGATGTCTGTGGGGGCCAGGCAGGGTTCGGGGAGATCCGGGGGGGGTCTCTGGCTGGTGGGGCAGTGGGCAGGAGGCTCGTCCTGCAGGGTGAGGTGAGGCAAAGTGAGGCAAGGCTGGGGTGCCATTGTCACAGGGCAAGGAGAGGCAGGGGCTGGAGCGGCTGCTGCCTGACACCATCGGCCCCTGACACAGAGACCAGTGAGCGCGTGGAGGCCAACAGTGTTTGTCAGCAGCCACAGCCTGCCGGCCCCTCGACCAGCACACTCTGGACTCTGCAGCCCACCACCAGAAGTTCAGAGAAGCCACCTCTGAGCTGGACAGATGGCTGACAGCTGAGGAGGTGGGAAAAGGAGAGTATGCGAGGCCAGGAGGGATGGGACAGGGGGGAGGGAAACCAGCCGTGCTGGGATGCATCCGGCCACATGGGAGCTTGGTGAGTTAGCCGGCGGCTGGTTGAAGAGGGATGGTTGCCATCTCTGGGGCATGGCGCATGTGCCCACAGACAGGGGTCCGAATGCCACCTCTGGCACACATCCATAGGTTCGCCACCACTGTCATAGTCCTTTATATTTTTCAGGTGATCTTATAACTCAGCCCCTCCAAATTCATTAGCTAATGCCGATCAGATCTCATACTGAGGGTGTATGTTGTAGTCTGGAGTTTGGGTGAAAAGTGGGAAGACGAGTGATATTCATTTGTTTTCCCTGAGAACAAAACACTTGGGTACTCCCAGATACTTTCTCAACAGCTGTTCAGTCTCTTCTCGGATATTTCTTCCAAGGCAGATTCCATGTGGGTTAGACACTACACATAACTCTGATATGTCCTTTCATTGTCCTAGTATTACTGGATGCTGTCCCTGAAATGTTTCCATGCATATCCACTTCCCTTCCATTAAAGGAAAAAGTGACATCATTTTTGGAGTTGTTGCAATTGGGAACACATTTCTCAGAATCCGATACATAAATATTGTTTGGCATTTTGAAAACTATTATGGAAGACCTTCTTCCTATATGAAAGGAACATAGAGAGTACCAAGAAAAGGGTCTTATCCTGTTTAGTACTAATTGACCATGATTCTCAAAGATTGTAGTCTAAGGATTTACTATCATTGTCCAAAGATATTGGTGCTTAATCTGAGATCTTCTCCTTACTCCACTACTAGAATCTATCTTTCCTCATGCTCCTGTAAATCTCTCTAAGTGTTTTCTTTCTGAATGCTATTTGCCCACAAATCTTTTCATGTTGAATTTTCAAACAAGCACGTTATAACTTTCTGATGTCTTCAATTGGGCAAACAGTTGCTGGGATTTAACTTAGTATATGTTTGTGGCATTGTCATCTTAACATGATTAACAGACTGGATCCAGAGAACCAAGTAGAAGGACAATAATTATTAGCACACACTATTGCCAATGCTTGCTCAAGAATTCAGATAATGTTTTAATAGCATAGTTCTGTAAAACTCCAGTTCATCTACTTATTTCATGATAGATGTTCCAGCTGGAGTCATTTTTCATACTTAATTTCATCTTTCTTATACAGAGATCTAGCGCACATAAGACTATAAAATAGTCTTTCCATGAACAGAATAATCCTTCTGTTCACAAAAGAGTACCGTTGAATCCAAGCTTATATTTTTGGCAATAAAGGAATAGGGCTGCAATGGGCAAATATTATGGTGAACTATACCAATTATCAACACCACTAGTGGACATAGGTTCATAATCAGCTTCAATAAAGGGTTTCCATATTGGAATTGTTTCTTTGTGACCTTTTCCCAATTTCAAATCCTGTGCTAACTATTGCATATAATGAATGAGATTCATCATAAAAATTGCCTCCTATTTGCCTTGATAGTGATGTAATATGCTAGAAAGGAAGCATTGCTGCAAAAAGGAAAATAGGGGATATTATTAATACTGAATATGTAGAAAACAGAACATTTCCCAGAACTGCATATAAGGTTATCCCACTAATTTTGTTCAGTTTAGACCAATTTACTATAAAATAAGGGAACTGAATACCAAACTATTATGGAGTCGGTATATTAATAGTTGTGAATTAGAGCTATTTCAATTATATGCTTACTTTTTTTTTAATTCTTACAAATGGTCTTAACTATTTTGATCCTTCAAGTATATAGAGAAGTTTCTAAATTTAAATAATGACCATAGCTTTAAATGTTAAGGTGTACAGTAATCGTCTTTTAAAATATGTACCAACTCAAAGGTAACAACTCAAAGAAAAGAATAAGAACAAAAACATAATATTGTGTTTGAATTCTCATTTATTCATTTATTGCAAAGGCAAAAAGAAGGAAAAGAAAAAGGAAGCAAATTATACCTCCGTATAATACTATGTATGGCATTACAGTTATTATCAAGGTGAAAGATTAAAGGAACTGATGAAATATCTATGGGAATATGACTAGCAACAGAGGGGAAAAAAAGATCAAGATTCTAACCAAACTATGCCAATATATCTGAAGAATGATGCAGTGGCCAACAGATTGGAAGAGATCAGTCTGTATACTAATATCAAAGAATGGAGACTTAAAAGTGTGCAAACTATTACACAGTATCCTTAATTTCACAAGACAGCACAATAAAGCTCAAGATCACCCAATGCACATTACAACCTACATAGAAAAAGAAATTCATGTTCATTCTGGTTTTAGAAAAGGTATGGGACAGGAAATGTTATTACTGATTCATGCTGGTTAATTAAGTAAGTCAAAGAATACCAAGAGAGAAGTAAATAAACTTCACTAACTATAGAAAGGTCTTAATTGAGTTGATCAAACTATTGTGGAACATCAGGATTCCTGTAAGGAGTCCCTGAAGCAGCAATGACAGAGCAGCATTCTGGCAGAGATCAGTGGCCAGACAGTGAATTCTGGCTAACAGTCTTTCGAGATAAGAAAAGATCATGAGATTGCCAACTTTCACTCCAGACAGTGGCTCTCTGTGAGTAGACTGCAGGAACAGAGATTTTCATGATTGGCTCTGAGTTGAGTAGCTGGGAGTCGAGAGATTTCAATGAAGTTCACAGCTGTATTGCAGCCCATATAGACACAAAGTTTTTATGAGCCTCATTTCTTAAATACTTGTGGATGTAACTAAGTTACAGAATAGCAAAAGAAATAAAATTTGCGTATATTACAGAGTAATAAATACAAATTATGAATGGATCTATAATAATAGGTCCATTCATAATCTGTCTTTATTATTCTATTCTCTTATAACAATAAGAGAAGTTTCTGAAGCTGTTCAGAGCCATGGTGGTGCAGTGGATAGAATGCTGCTCACTGCCAGGAGTTCGATCCTGACCAGCTCAGGGTTGACTCAGCCTTCCACCCTTCTGAGGTCAGTAAAATGGGGACCCAGATTATTAGGGGCAATATGCTGACTCTGTAAACTACTTAGAGATTGCTGTAAAGCACTATGAAGTGGTATATAAGTCTCAGGGCTATTGCTATTCAAAATATTAAGCCTGAAACGGTGCTTGGACATGAATTATTAGATTCTTATTATACATGTTTTGAGGATGATTTTTTACAATCTTTACAAAATACAACAAACTCTATCTTACAGGGAGGGAAAATGCCAGAGAGTTAGAAAAAGGTCAATATAGCACTAATACATAAAGTATAACATGATTTGACTTTAACCAGAAGCTATAGGCCAATATCATTATGAGATTATTTTATGCAAAAAGATGAGAAAATTCAGCATTACCCACAAGAGAGGAATGGTAAATGAAGATGATGGAACTTCTGGCTAAAGTGACTTCATTCATCAGATAAAAGACAATATCTACATTTATTGTTAACTGGAAATCCCTTATAGAGTTTTTGCATAAAACAGAAACAAAACGAACTGATTATTTTAGTTCTGATGATTAAATAGGACAGATTATAGAAAAATGGCAGTCATTTTGTAACCATAAAATAAGAGGTAAATTTATAATTGTACTTATAACTGCTTCAAAGAAGATCGGAATCCACTTCTTTGTATCTTGTTTTCTTTCTTTTCTATTTTCTTTTGTTCCTTTCTTATAGTTTTAGCTTTTTCTTTCCTTCCTTCCTTCCTTCCTTCCTTCCTTCCTTCCTTCCTTCCTTCCTTCCTTCCTTCCTTTTTCTTTTTTCTTTTTGTTACTTTACAGTATTTCCCTATCCACCGATCCATTGAACTATTGTGGAATGTGCATAGGAAAATGAGAATCCCAGAATACCTCATTGTCCTCTGGACACCTTATAACAGTCCCCCCATAGGCTGTTTTAACCAGGGAATGAATGTGGATATAAGGCATTTTGAAATTGGAAAAACTATTTTCTTTTGTAAAAGGATGGGTAAGAGCTTAATACACTTAAGCTCTTACCCACTTAAGAGACATTCATCATGTTGTGCTTTAAATAATCACAAAACACAAATGCTTCTTGGGTGGGTGGAGGTTGGTCTTTGCTTTACAACTTTCTATTATTGTCATCTGCTCCCTTTCTGTCTTCACATTAAAAATGCTGAAATGGTTCTTTTGTTTGAAGCTAATGATGTGGCTTGCAGTCTGGGCTGCGTATTTATAAATCGGTTTCCAGAAAAAACAAGTGCAATAGATGTCAGGAGGTGATCCTGGTATAGAATTTATCTTTAGCAACCAGTTCATCTGTTTTCCTTGAAGCTGAGCTAATAGAAGAGTGTGATCAGCACATTTCATTCTGGACAATGGCGAAGGACCAAAAATACCAGTGCAAATGGTTGAGGCCCGTCGGATTTTTTTTTTTATCTTATGTATAATAAATGATGTGGATACAAGCATTCATGAGCAGTAGCAACCATTAATCACATTTGCATTTAAATATTGCCCTAAATATGCATTTGAATGAGCCTTATATTTAGGAACCCAACCAGTTTACACTGCCAACTTTCTGCTCCATTCTTGAGATTTTCACTCTGACATTCGCTTATGTGGGTCTCTCTGGGGAAAGAGAGAAAGGGCTAGAACTATTGGCCCAGAATTACTTGAGAATCTGACATTATAGTCAGGCTCTGTACCCGAACAGAACTAGTTCATGGAGAAAGAGGACAAACATTGTGCCCAGTCCTCTTTAAATCTGAAACCAATCCAAATTTCCAAGGACATGTAGAGCATCTCCATATAATAGTGCCCTCACCCAAGTTCTTAGATTAACTTCAGTATAACTATAATTCATTTCAATCAAGTGAAGAGAGGTGGCTTAAAGGTATTCACTGCATGATAATCACTCAAGCCTGGATTCTTTAAGCATACTTTTTCACCCGGGATTGAATTTTGAGATTTATAATGTTGCATTCATTTGATGTTTACAATATCAAGTTATATGTCATAGATACTACAGGTACCCATCCATCCATCCGGTTACATCGTGAGTTGGCATGTTACATACAATATTTGTAGGCAGTTTTTGCCAGCCTGGGCTAGTCCCTGCCGTTTTACTGACAAGGTTTTTCAAAAGCAGCTTTCTATTGCTTTATTTCTGGGGCTGAGAGAGAGGGACTGATTCAAGATCTTCTAGCTGGCCTAAGACGGAACTAAAAATCACGGCCTCCCAGTTTCTGCTGCCTTAAACACTAAACTGGCTATTTTTCATGCTCCAGAGATTAAATAAACATGGAAGTATTTGCTGAATGCACCACTGTTTCTTTTCAAGAAAAATTTCCTTTACCTTTTTTGTAATATAATTGAAACATGAAATGCAGCTGAGGAGGTTCGATTAATAGCCATGTCTTTCTAAGAACGGTAGCTATGCCCTGCTATTTTTAGTGTCTAAACCAGTGGTTCTCAACCTTTTTAATGCCGTGACCCCCAACCGGTCGTAAGTCAAGGACTACTCAACCGGTCGTAAGTCAAGGACTACTCAACTGGTGCAGCACCGTTTGCAGAATGGGACTTTTGGTGAGCTCAGCAGGGCAGAGACAGCCTGGACAATTCCTATTGGCTTTTGAAAGCCAATAGAATTAGACTCTATTCAAGAGAGTCTATTCTATTGGCTTTCAAAAGCCAATAGGATAAAAGGGAGTAGCACAGCTAAGGAAAAGGGGGGAAAAATGGCGGACTGCATTGTTTGGTGACCCCCATGAAATGGTCGTTCAACCCCAAATGGGGTCCCAACCCACAGGTTGAGAATCACTGATCTAAACTGGGAATAAGGTTTTTTTTTTCCCCCATGTTAAATTCTATTCCTGGTTCCCAAACCTGTTATTTCATTATTATTCAGTATGTTATTATTTAAAGAAAACCTAGGAGAGATAAAAGTTTGGGTACTATTTTGTTAAACAGTTGGGTATTAGAAACTTCTGAAGATTAATTCCAAATCACCCAAAGATCGACTCTTATCCAGGTGAAACGATTCTGTTCAATTTGGTAGCAATTTTCCCAGTTGCAATGTATGGCTGTGAAAGTTGGACCATAAGAAAGGCTGAGCGCCAAAGAATTGAGGCCTTTGAACTATAATGGTGGATAAGACTCCTGCGAGTTCCCTAGACAGCAGGTTGATCAAACCGGTCAATCCTAGAGGAGATCAACCCTGACTGCTCTTTAGAAGGCCAGATCCTGAAGTTGAAACTCAGATACTCTGGCCACCTAATGAGAAGGAAGGATTCACTGGAGAAGAGCCTAATGCTGGGAAAGATTGAGAGCAATAGAAGAAGGGGATGACAGAGAATGAGGTGGCTGGATGGAGTCACTGAAGCAGTAGGCGTGAGTTAAATGGACTCCAGAAGATGGTAGAGGAAGGAAGGCCTGGAGGAACATTGTCCATGGGGTCGCAATGGGTCGGACATGACTTCGCAACTAACAACAACATGGTAAGACAGGCATAGTATATATTATTCTTCCCTTGAGAACCATAGATCACTATAAAAAATAAAATAGTAATTTGTTTATTTATTGACAGCATTGATTCATGGCAAGTGGCTAATCAAATCCTTGCAGTTTTCTTGACAGGGTTCTTCAGAAGTTGCTTGCCATAGCCTGCTTCCTAGGGCTAAGTCAGAGTGAATTGCCCAAGGTCGGCCAACTGGCCTTGGGCCTAAGGTGGAACTAGAACTCACAATCTTCTAGTTTCTACCCAAGTGCCTTAATCACTAAACCAAATTGGCTCTCCCTATCAGTATTACTAATAATTTAAATAGGGAGTATCGTATTGTCATAGACAAGTAACAATGCATTTTGGAGCAGAATTCAGATCTAAGCAAGATCAGACCTTCCAGGTATTTTTAGACTGCAACTACCATCATATTCCAGGCTAGCCAGGGATCCCTAAGTGATAGGGAGCTTGCATGCTGGCCATAGTATACATATCTGTCCTCTTCCAATCTTGCTTTATTTATTTTGTTTTTATCCACGTTTATTATTTAATTGATTTTATTAAATGTTTCATTCTCTAGTTTTATTGTACAGTGCCCAGAGTCACTTAATATGAGATGGGTAGACATATTCATTTGATTAAGTAAATAAGTGAATGAGTAAGTAAGTAAGTAAATAAGTAAATAAACTTTACAAGAACCGAAATTCCATATATGAAATGCCAGATTTTGTTTAGTTATATCTTAAACAAAGTATTTAAAAATTCCTTGATCATCTTTCCAATGCTGGTAAATGGGTTTGAGTTGCTTAGAGAGCTGATATCCTGCAAAAGATCCCTCAAAATAATGTTCAATTATAGCAGAACCCAATATTTTCTGCTGAAAACTCTCTCTCTCTCTCTCTCTCTCTCTCTCTCTCTCTCTCTCTCTCTCCTTCCCTTCTTCCAAATGCTCCAGCAAAACATTTTGCTTGTAGTTCCTCCATGATTTTTAAAATCATGGAGTAACTGCATTTGATTTTTTTTCCAGTTTATGGAAACTGGGAAAATTGTGCCATTGAAAAATGTTTTTCTGTCAGATTTCAGGGGTAGATTTTGGAGGCCATACAATGGACATTGCAGGTTATGAGTCAGTGGATCAATCACTTCCCTGATAGCACTTCACAATTGTTCTCAAAAATATATTTGGGAAAGGAACATAACATTAATCTGGCAGGTACAGGGGTAGGAGTAACAGAAACTCTGTTCTAGCTTAAGGGGTCTTAAAGAGTAGGAATTGTGCTGTTATTTCAAGGCTTATACACGTAAGATAATTGAAAATTTAAATTTCTGGGACTTTCTAAATACAAAGGATGTACTTTGTCATTGAATTGTATGCTGACTTCTCTCAATATATGCCAATCAAGTGTCAACAAAGAAAGTTCTCACTTCACTAATGTACCATTTTTGTGTGTCCCACATTTAGATTATGAATCACATAAATGACTCTCATCTTTCTGCCATCTAGTTTACTCATTAATGGAGAAACTATAGAAATGTTTGTGGCCTATAACTTCTGATCTTCCAGATGTGGTTGAGCTACAACTCTCAGCATAACTGGCAGTTCTGGATAAAACTTTTGGGAGCTGTAGCTTACTAAAACATCTGGAAAACCATATGTTCTCTACCCCTGCTCAATGTGCTATTGTTGTGTCTCCAAGAAAATAATAATGTGCAAGCCCAGATCTTTTGTGCCTAGAACATTTCTAGAGTTTGACAAATCTTATTTTATATTCAAAGGAACAGTAATTCTGCAGATATCCAGAATCCAAATTATCTGCCCATGTGAGATATGGGAAATTGTAATCATCACTTTTGCACTTTTATTATTGCAGTTGAAGCAGATAGCAAATCTACCCAAAGAAATGTAATCCATTGTGGGCCAATGGTCTTCACTTGTGAGACATTTACTTAATTTACTTAATTCATGAGAGGAAGTTGTTTGTTTACCTTCAATGTATTTGCTACAAATGTAGAATTTTGTATAACTTCTACATTTGTAGCAAGTACATTTACAGTTGTTTTGTGCTTTCAAATTATCATTGACTCTTTATGGCTTCCCTGAGAAGCACCTGAGGTTTTCTTCACAAGTTTTTTCAGAAGTGGTTTGCTATTGCCTGGTTCTTAGGGATAAGAGAGAGTGACTAGTCCAAGGTCACTGAGCTGACTTTGGGCCTAAGGCAGGACTATAATTCACTATCTCCAGGTTTCTAACCTGGTGCCTTAACTAGTACAGCAAATGGGCTCTCCTAAATACATGTTATTGGAACAATATTTTTATGTTTAACAATTGTGGGTGCAGACAATCAGATCCACAAATGAATTCAATTAGCTGTTTTATTGCTCATGTCTATAGCATAAGAAACTTCTCAAAGTGTTGATTTGCAGCTGGGTCATACGAAATAAGATTCAATGGCTCTTATGCCCATGCAAGGATTCCAGACTAATTCACTGTTTGACCCCTCTCCTGGCTGTGCCAGTCTCTCTCCAACAACAATCTAGTCAGACATACTTTTTACATACTTTATTAACTTTGTAGATATTATCAGTTTTGATGACTTATGTGCATTCAGAAGACTTTAATGAAAAAAGAAAAAACCTCCATAAAGACAGGGTTTTGGTTTTTTAGATGCAAATGGTATTATGCTTCATAACATTCACTTTATGTATTATGTATGTAGTGATAATTTCCTTGGAGTAATGATAGTGAATTTGATAGTGAATTTATTCGTTCATTTGCTTCTTTCATTTGATGCCACCTGAGTCCAAACAATGCACACAATACACTGGGCAATATAAAAAAAAACAGTAGAATAGGAAACAGTGCAACAATCAATAATGCATATAAGTCTCAGTTTCAGAGGCAGCAAGCACTTCAGTACAGAGGCAGCAAGCACTGCGGGAAACAGTTGTTGCCCATGAACATCAGGTGAACCTGAGAACAGGTGGGACCAATATTGCACTAGATCAGGGGTGTCAAACCGCCAGCCCAAGGGCTGGATGCGTCATGCCAAAACCGCACCCACCCCATTGCCAGCAATGGGAAAAAAGTCGCAATATGTCGCAACACGTCACGTGATGTTGTGACTTTGACACCCCCGCCCTAGATGGTTTTGGTTTGATCTAGTAGGACTCTTCTATCATACTTGCCTTCTTACTGATTCATCTTCTTATGTACCATACTAAACCATCTCTGCATATCAAGCCACTAAACAGAATTGATGTGAATCTTCCATACTTAAGAGGCCACAACTAAAAAGCCATCTGAATCATGTGCTTACCACTTTTTCACCAATATGATTTCCTCCCAAAGTATAAGACCAGGGCTTGGAGTGGTTGAAAATAAAGCAAATAAGGAGAAGATTTATTCCTATTTAGCACCACCAGTCATTCTGTTCTTGTGCAAGTAAGGTCTTCCTTACAATAAATGATAGATGGAATGTTGGCAGGGACAAGGACAGGCTATTAATAATAAAGGCAGATAGAAGTGTGCTTATATAACATGTAAAGTGTCCTTTTTAAAATTTCTTTTCCTTTTTCTCTTTATAAACAACAAAATACAAAGTACATTTTTTTCTTTTTTCTTAACAATACTATGTCCTATATCTGTTACATTTATTTACATTACTTCTCATACTTTTTTATTCCTCAGTTCTAACCAATTGTAATACATGTCCCATATCTCATAAAATTCTTTAACTTCTTTTTCCTTTATTTCTAAGGTAAGTTTGTTCATCTCAGCACAATCTAACATCTTGCGTATAATCATTGCATTTGTTGGTATGTTTTCCCTTTTCCAGCATTGCGCACATGCAATGTGTGCTGCAGTTATTATATGTATAATGATGTATTGAAATTGTTTTTCCATTTTTGGATTGATTATGCCTAATAGAAATATTTCAGGTTTAAGTTCAATTTGTTTTGTTATTTCCTGTATCCATCTCCTTATCTGCTCCCAATAGATCTTTGCTTTGGGGCATTGCCACCACATATGGTAAAATGTTCCTTCTTTATTTTTGCATTTCCAACAATTTGGATTCATATTTTTATATATCTTGGCCAATCTTGCCGGTTCTAAATGCCATCTGTAGAACATTTTACATTGGTTTTCTTTGTGTGCAGTTGACAGTGTTAGTTTGTAATTTCTGTTCCATATTCTTTCCCATTCATCTAATTCTATATTTCTATCTATATTTCATGCCCATGCTATCATTGGATCCTTTACTATTTCTTCTTCCAGTCAACTTCTAATAAGAGTTTATAGGTTTTTGTTAAAAAATTTCCTCCCTTGTTTGTCAGTATTTTGTCCAATTGTTGTGGTATCCGACTTATTCCATACTCTTCCATGTCTTTGCTATATTTTGATTGTATCTGTATATATGGCCACCAATCAATAGTTATTCCCTATTTAGAGATTTGAGGGAAATTACAATTAACATTGTTAGGAAGGATTTTGGTGATTAAAATGAATATTCTACCAAAATTGTTATATCTATTTCAAACAGTTCCAATAAAATTGGGGATTTTTTTTTTTTTGACAAGTTAAACAAAATGATTAATAAATTTATATGGTTAGGTAAAAAAGCACAAATAAATGTTAAAGCATTACAGGATAGTAGATGTAAAGGTGGCCTTGGGCTCCCAAAATGGGAAATCTATTAACAAGCAGCGGGATTGCTTTGGATCAGCGATTGGATAAACTTAGAAAACAAAAGGGTTTTAACAATTGAAAGTCATGATTTACAGGCTGGATGGCACATGTTTTTATGGGGGAAAGATAAGAAATCCCACAATACTTTTACCAGCATCAGATAAGGGATGCATTAATTTGGACATGGGAAAAAGTTAAAAAAATATATTATATGAAAATTCCAATTTGGATCTCACCAATGGAGGCAATGATTCACCCAAACACACTGGATAAAACAAAGATGATAAGGTACAAAGAATTATTAGATAACCAAGGGAAGCTAAGATCAAGAGATGAATTAAAAGAACATGTAAAGTGTCCTTTAAAAATGTTTATACTGTTGACCCATTCCCAGGTTGACATATACTCATGCTATTTGCAGAAAGAGAGAGAGAGAGAGAGAGAGAGAGAGAGAGAGAGAGAGAGAGAGAGAGAGAGAGAGAGAGAGAGAGAGAGAGAGACACTATAATAAAAACTAAGGAGGAGGGGAGAGGAGAAATGCAAGTTGACAAGGAAATGGAATGCAAAGGTGACTTGACAAAACAAATGTGAAGAATAATAGGAATTCTGTAATGAATACAAATGCTGCAAAAAAGAGTAAAACTGTCGTTGGAAATAAAGACATACTTGTAATGAATATCAGGTGGCATTAAATTATCAGGGTAAAAGTGGAGGCATGTTTTAAAGAGCACTTGAGCGGTTGTTTTGCACTTCTGAAGAACAGTAAAATATGCTTACAATGTTTGGAGAATAGAGGATAAAGCCTTTCCCCTTTCTAATATCATTCTTGTCACTCAGGCAGCAAGCCTTTGCAATAGAGAGGTTCAGCATGAATTTACATCCTGATTTTCCAAAATTCTAAACTACATGAAAATTCTCAATGGATAGGAGAAATTATTCTCTACCCGGATAATAGGAATCCAGTTTTGGGATAAAGGATAATCACTTCATTAACTATAGAAAGATCAGCAATATTGAGGCATCATTAACCAGAGTTTACCACAGAGGGATATTTAAGATCCAATGCTTTTAACAAAATGAAGAAAGCAGTGCTCAAGTCTGCTTTCATCATTTTTCTCCCTTGACAACCCTCTTCTGCAGAAACCTCTGGTTTGCCATCAGTTACAGTTCCCTTTCCTAACACCATTCTAGTACTAAAGAATCAGTAAGAATCATCCTATTTATTACTTTTATCCATCTATCTCAATATAGGGCAAAATGATCCTTTAATTATTCACTACTACATAAATTAGAAACTACAGACAACCAAGGGTACCTCCTTAAACTGTCAAGCCAATGAGATATGCTACCCTATATTCTCTCTGGGTATTTCAGGACATGCCTGAACCATATTATCAAGCAGCAGACTTGTGAAATGCACAATTCCATCGGACAAATTATGACACTTTCCAACCCAACTGCCAAAGGTAGTGCTGAATAAATAAATAACTGAAGTACTTTGTCAATCCTGAACCAATCTGGACCCTGCCTTTTCTGTGTTGTAAAAAGCAACCTGAATGGATTAAATATTAAAATTGTTAGAAGTGAAAGGAAGGAATATAAAGTTGATTCATTTTATCAAGGATAAAATAGATATGTTGTTATTTCTCACAACTCAAATGGACCCTTGCTGACACCAGGACTGAAATGGCAATGCTTTATGGATTTGTTTATAGATAAGAGGTAGGACATGGAATGAAGAGATTATTGTTTGTAAATTAAAAGGAGATGAAAAGTTACTTCTAATCTCTGGTTTCATGGTGACTCTGTAAACCACTTAGAAAGGGCTGTAAAGCACTGTGAAGCGATAAGTAAGTCTAAGTGCTATTGTTATTATAGTTAAGATTATGTATAGTTCAAATTATTTTTTTTCTTTCCTTTTGCAGTTTTTATCCTTTCTTTCTACTCTTCAATCTTTCTTTTTGTTTACATTATTTTTTTGTAAGTCTGTTATAATCTTGAATAAAATTATTTAAAAAACGAATAGAGTGTGAACAGTGAGATATACTGTTTTCATGTCAGACAGTATGTGCATAGTGTACTTGTGAGTGTGTGTTTATCTCTCTCTCACATCCACACATTTGGACCCTGTCTTCAAGAGAATTCATCGCAATGGTCATAGCTGCAGACAATTTAGCAATAGGGGGGGGGAAACCCACCTAATAAACCTGATCTGTTAGCAGGTGGTGAGATGACATCCTGATAACATGACAGCACAAACAAGTTATTTCTTTCAAATAAGTAAATGAATGAATAGATAGATAGATAGACAGATAGATAGATAAATATTACTCAAAACTTCCAAATAATTGCACCATGCCTTAGAGCCACCTGCTCCAACAAAAGAGAATCTGGAAATGAAATAAATTTACAGCTGTTCCTTTTGGTTCAAGCTAATTTTGTCACAGATTTTACTGAAGAAGGAATGCATGTTCTCCTGTCTTTGTAATATTGCAAACAGATGGGCAATAGCCATAGCAACAGGGGAAGGGGGGGGGAGAGAAAGAGAGAGACTAAGGTGCAGATATCAGAAACACATAGCCTGCTATTAGCAATGCAAAGTGTAGCGAGGATGCAGTTAAACACTTGCATATGAAAAGGCTTGCTCTTTTAGTTTTTCCCTAATGCCCAAGGGATTTTTATGTGAAGATGAATAACTGTGACTCAGGCTCATTTGCATATGTGTTCCCCCTCCATTTTGTAAGAGAACATCTGCCTGTTCTGTCCCCTGTTTCCAGGATTCTTGCTTTGATATATTTATATTGCAAGGTGGAAGCAAAGGATGATATGCATCCTATATATTTACAAATCCAGTCCTGAAAGGAATTTTTTTTTGGGGGGGGAGAAGGATTTAAAAAAATAAATATTGTGAAGAAACCAAAACTTTTCTGGGTGCATATGTACAATGAACTGTAAAAGATTTGTGGCAGGTGGATTTTGTATATAGTAACTGCAACAAGGCTATTGTAGGCTCAATAATGGAAGAATAATGAAATTCCCACAGCAGAGGAACGGATTGTGAAAATGTCAGAACTCATTTTGATGGCAGAACTCACTGATGTGGCAGAGCTGACCTGTCTGGTCAGAGATATAAACAACACAAACTTTTATGAAAGACTTTCACCTTATATGGGCTTTTGGCTAAAAGGGGGAGGGATGATGTAATGATTTTCTGTGTTTGAGGATTTCAAAAGAAGATGTGAACTACTGTAAATGAGGGGTTGAAGGGATCCATATAATATCTAAGAGGAAGGGAGAATTACAAAATGGTAATTATCCATTCAAGAGACGGTCAGAAGTCATTACATTTCATAATTTCAATTTTTTGTATTTTCCCATGTTGTTTTCTTTCTTCTTTCTTTCTCATTTCCTTTAGATTTGACTTTCATGGCATGTAAAATTCTCAATATAAATAAATAGATTTTGTTTTGTGAGTGACATAATTGTCTCTAAGTTTAATACATCAATAAATAAATACCCAGACCTGAACTATAACAGGTAATAGTCTTTTGGCTTGTCAAACCTCCTCCAAAAAGTGTCTCTGAGCTGCTTCTGACCACTTAGGAACATTTCCCTAAATACAAACAGGACAGATATGCCATGTTTAATTAACCAACTTTAAGAAGATCACCCCACAGGGCCTAACAAATTACTAAGTATGCTAAAAGTAGAAGAAGTAACATGCAGTCCTATCCATGGTTACACAAGGATAAGACACCCTTTCAATAAAATAGGGCTTGCTTCTGAGTAAATGTGGCAGCTCATATGTCAAAGACTTGTGGATAGATGGTTAACAAAAGCCAAACAGATAAACTACACATTTGACAGGAAGACACTTATGTGGAGACAGTCCTCAAAACATACTTGATTGATTTTGTCTCTTCCATAAAAGCTGTGGCAATAAACACTTGAGCACTTTGATAGATGCAGGATTTGGAATCCCAACAGTAAAACAGAGGCAGAAAATCGGCTGATGGTAGCAGAATTTATTATTCCACAATACAGTGGTACTTATGGATATTCCACAATATTATGTGAGAAGCCTTATTTGTGGAGTAAAGAGTTATTACATTTGCTTATACTGGTGATGAAGTCATGTATTTAATTTTTTTATCTTACTTTCTTGTTCTCTTTCCTTGCACTTTTATTCTCTTTCCCCCTCCCATTTTTCAAGTTTCAATTTTTTTTATTACTGTAATAGTTATATTTTCAATGTAATATAATATCAAATACAATACAGGCAGTAGTGGGATTCTAATACCTGAACAATTGGTTCTCTGCGTGGACACCACTTTTAGA
Organism: Crotalus tigris; assembly: GCF_016545835.1. Lineage (NCBI taxonomy): Eukaryota > Metazoa > Chordata > Lepidosauria > Squamata > Viperidae > Crotalus > Crotalus tigris. The sequence goes on along the minus strand of NW_024097182.1, from coordinate 818,098 downwards.
AATCCATTCTGAGCCAGGCAGGCATCCCAGGCCCAGAACGGCCCACCAGAAGTGCATGGACACCTCTTCTGGAAGTTCGTTCTGAGCCTCAGAGGCCTGGGGGAGGCCTCCCACTCAGAACAGACTTCCAGAACTGGTGTCCACACACTTCGACTGGCCATTCTGGGACGCCTCCCCGGCTGAGAACGGGCTTCCAGAAGTGGCATCCATGCATTTCCGGCAGTCCATTCTGGGACTTGTGAAAAGGGGCTAGGGCAGGGGTCGGCAAACTTAAGCACTCAAAGAGCCACTTCGACCCATTTCTCACAGAAAAGAAAACATTGGGAGCCACAAAACCCTTTTGACATCTAAAATGAAGATAACACTGCATATATCCTTTTTTACCTTTATGCTAGGTATAAAAAAACTATAGTGTGTTGCATTTATGAAATCAATGAACTGCTACAAAAAAACAACAACAATTTTTTATGCTGGAGAAAGAGGGAAAAAACCCTTTCTCCTTCATCCCAACAGGTGAAAACAATTTTAGTAGCTTATCCACCATCTTTAAATACAGCATAATTATCCCCATACCTCATTTCTTAATTAAAAAAATCAAAATATTTCATTAAACGCTCTTTACTAAAAGTCCAGTAAGGACAACATATATTCATATTTCTCTCTCTCTCTCTCTCTCTCTCTCTCTCTCTCTCCTCTCTCTTTCCTCTTCCCCCCCCTCTCCCTCTCTCCGATCTTCTGCTCACCTGGCCAGCTGGCTTCACGCTGTTCTCCAACAAGCTGACACACATTATTATTGGGCTGGCTCTCTACTGCCCTTGGTCTGCCAGTCCTCCTCTTCCCCCACTAAATAAGTAAAAGTGTGTGTGTGTGTGTGTGTGTGTGTGTGTGTGTGTGTGTGTGTGAGAGAGAGAGAGAGAGAGAGAGAGAGAGAGAGAGAGAGAGATGCTGCTTTCTGCTGCTTCCTGCAGAGATGCAGCAAACCCACCCAATAAGCTTGTCAGCTTCTCAGAGAACAGTGTGAGGCCAGCTGGCCAAGTGAGCAGATCAGAGAGAGAGAGAGAGAGAGAGGAGGACTGGGAAATGCAGGAGAAGGTGAAAGAGCCATATGCAGCTCCAGAGCCATAGGTTGCTGACCCATGGACAAGGGCATTAGCCGGTTTGTCGAAGTCAACAAAAAATTAGCTACCAGTTGAATCCCTCCACTGAATACAGGTAGTTCTTGACTTACGACCACATTTGAATCCAAAATTTCTGTTACGAAGCAGCACAGTTGTTAAGTGAGTTTTGCCCCATTTTATGACCATTCTCACCACAGTTGTTAAATGAATCACTGCAGTTGTTAACTTAGTAACACAGTTGTAAAGTGAATCTGGTTTCCCCACTGACTTTCCCTCTCAAAAGATCACAAAGATGATCACATGACCCTGGGACTCTGTAGCCATCATAAATATGAGTCAGTTATCAAGAGTCTGAATTTTGATCATGTGATACAGAGATATCAGTGTGAAAAATGGTCATCAGTTACATTTTTCAGTGCCATTATTTCATTCAGTACTGAATTTACGACCATTACAAACTAATGGTTATAAGTTGAGAACTACCTCTGTATTATTGTAATATGTATATTTATAAATATAAATATATTTATAATTTATATTATTTATAAATGTTTTAATATTTATAGTATTTATATTTTAAAAAAAATTTTTAAAAAAAGGATGGAGAATAAATTTTAAAAAAGTATTACTCCCCAGAGAGGTATCTCTATAGTTACGGGCTGCACACCACCTATAGTTGTGGATTATCCATGGATGAGAGAGTTTCCTATCAAGCTAGCCATACCATTGGGTAGTTCTTTTGTATTGCAGATGTTGACTCAAAGTATGTGGCAGCTGTCTGGTAATTCCATCTGCATGTACCATTATATCTATGCTCTTGAACCAGTAGTGGCAAAACTATTTATGACTGACTTCTGTCTCTGAATGTCTCTCTAAATTACCTGATTGTAATAGGTGCAGTTAAAAAAAACCCTGTTACTGGGGACATCTTGTGGCGAAATCTGGTACAGCAAATGATTTTTTTCTTCTGGCTGGGAGACCTGCCAGACTAAGATTTGTCCTTGACACTATCAAAAAAGATAAGAATGTGAAACAGCTGGGTGGTGAAAACAATGCTCTATAGTGGAGGTGGACATTTATGGACTTTTATCAAAATAGCCTCCACTAAAGGACTATCTCTAAACTCTACAGAAATAGAGGAATACTACCCACAACTTAACTACAAACTTATACTTGAAAAAATGCTTGAAGCTACTGAGCTAATTAATTCCAGACTGAAAGATAAAGGCGCCACCTTAAAGCTACAAATTCCAGTCCAGATCTCAACTGATGAATTTGTAACTCAAAGGGCCACAGAAGAAGAAGGAACTGACACTAAAGTGGATTTTAACTAATACCAGCTACAACCTACTCAGAACACTGATGACCAAACCTTGATTTCAACTAAAAAATCTGCAATTCTAACAGTAACAGAAACTGAACAAAGCTACACTAAGATGGAAGGAGCTGAAGATCTGCTTACACAGCACATTGAGAATTTAGATAACCCAGACAAACAAACAACAACCACAACATTGAACATGACTTTTTATCTAAATCAGCTGAAACTGGAAGAAGAAGAAGAATACCAGTCTGAACTGATGATAAATATACTAAGCCAAACATGGAGTTTCAAATTATTAGGCCAACAATCTAATGACTATGAAGGGACCTGCTTCCTTGAAAAATTGATAACTGGATGGTCTTATTTGATTCATGTGACATGTGAAGGAATGGAAGGAGATCCACCTGAGGATTTAAAGGCTCTGCTATGGAAGCCTGTTCGGCACAAAAGAAAAGCCAGAGTCAGACTTAAAAAATGGGATTCTTTACGCAACCTTTAATGGAAGAGCCTAAAACCTTATTTAATGGGCTAAGGAGATTTTAAAAGACATTAACTGGTTTAATACATAGGATTTAGATTTATAAGAGAACTAAAAACTAGTTATTAGAATAATGGTTTTGAATTATAATATAGAAGATGGATTGAGACGATAAAGGTTATTTTATTAGTAAGTGATATTAGGATGAGAAGTAGAATACGATTGTGAAATAAAGTAAGAATTTATTTGAGTAAATAATAAGTGTATTTTAGATATGATAACTATTTTGTAATGAACAAAGGGAACTGTAGGTTATCCGAAACCTAAATACTATGGACACTAAGCTAACTGAAATTAGATAAAGTTAAAAACAGAACACGGAAGCATGTCAAAGGATATTGATAAATGTTTTAACTGATTGAGTTATAACTAGCAATGTATTAATTTGAATGTGATATAATAATCAAGGGAAACAGAGAGGGAATTTTTGATGATATAACCTGACATATATATGAAAGAGCTTGTTATGGGATTATGGATTACCCAATCACCATGTTGCTTCCTTAATACCTGGAGTTTTGTAAAATTGGAAAATTAATAAAACTCATTTTATATATATATATATATATATATATATATATATATATATATATATATATATATATATATATATGTTTTCTGAGGTTTTCGCGGGTATTTGTATATAGGTCTTTGGTTGTTCGGGTTTTCTCCCGCGTAAAATTGGAAGTGTCTTGGCGACGTTTCGACGAAGTCACATTCGTCATCTTCAGGCTGGTGTTTTTAGCTTCTTGCTTTGAGCAGCAATGTGTGGTTTTAGCTGTTTCTTCCTTTTAACTGCCAGTGAGGGTATGAACTGATTGGATGGGAGCTTGGCTGTGTTCTGATTGGGTGGAGGTGTGTTCTGAATGGTTAGGGGCCAAAGATAAAATTGAATTAGAAAATCAAGGAGTATATGAAATCCCATGCACCACTTGTCCCACCATATACATCGGACAAACCAACAGAAGAATAAGTGCACGCATTGAAGAACATAAGAACTCAGTCAAAAAAGAGGAACCAACATCTTCCCTGGTCCAACACCTTAAAGCCACAGGACATGAAATTGACTTTAAAAATACCAGAACCATTGCCAAAAGTGAACATTTTAATAACAGAATAATCAGAGAAGCCATCGAGATAGAAAAACGCCCACACAGCATGAACAAGCGAGATGATACCTCCCGCCTACCAGCCATTTGGAAACCTGCCCTTATTGACAAACGACTCCCTAACCCCAAAATCTTAAACCCCTCTGCAACTCAGACTAACCTGAGCACAACCAAACAGAACACTCCCCCAGCCAATCAGAGCACAGCCAAGCCCCTAACCATTCAGAACACACCTCCACCCAATCAGAACACAGCCAAGCTCCCACCCAATCAGTTCATACCCCCACTGGCAGTTAAAAGGAAGAAACAGCTAAACCACACATTGCTGCTCAAAGCAGAAGCTAAAAACACCAGCCTGAAGATGACGAATGTGACTTCGTCGAAACGTTGCCAAGACACTTCCAATTTTACGCGGGAGAAAACCCGAACAACCAAAGACATATATATATATATATATATATATATATATATATATATATATATATATATATACATACATAAAAAACAAACCCAATTACCAATATAACCTACTGCATTTCCATACATGGATTGAGTTTCTCAGAGATCCTTCGAACTCCAAATACTGCACTATTTTTGGCTTTGGCGCAAGAGCCGTGGTGGCGCAGTGGTTAGAATGCAGTATTGCAGGCTAACTCTGTCAAATGCCAGGAGTTTGATTCTGACTGCCTCCGCCTTCCATCCTTCCAATGTCAGTAAAATGAGTACCCAGATTGTTGGGGGCAATACACTGTCTCTTTAAACCACTTAAAGAGGGTTGTATAAAAGCACTATGGAGTGTACATAAGTCTAAGCACAATTCCTAGTGCTATTTTGCAGAAACAAAACCTTCACAACACGTCAGGAACTTGGGGAGATACAAAACCATCCCAGAGCAGTTGTTATAAGGAATTTTCTTATCCTTCCATCCTCCCCCTCCCCTGAACCATTAACAAATGTGACCTTTTGCTGAGGTTTAGTACCAATCCTACCTATAGGAATAAAACTTTTTGGAGAAAAAAAAAGGAAGCATGAAAGCATCCTGTTGAAAGGCTGAATGGATTAAAACTAATCTGATCACGCTGAATGTAAGGAGAAGGGGATAATCCTGCTCAAAGTCTCAAAAGTCTATCAGAATTGAGACGCTTTTGTGTGCTTCCCCCTGGTGTGGAGAATAAATTCTGAATAACCCCCCAATGGGCAGACGCAGTCTAAGAACTCTGCCTTTTTGACTAGCTATTCAGAGTAGAATTAAAAGCAAGGTCATTCTGAGATCTTCTTTCTATTGCTGGATGAAGTCCCTCTAGACCAGGCGTGTCAAACTGTCGGCCCACGGGCCGGATACATCATGGCGAAACTGTGTCCACCCCATTGCCGGCAATGGGAAAAAAGTTGTGATATGTCGTGACACTTCATGTGATGTTGCAAGCTTGACACCCCTGCTCTAGACAATATGCAGCAGCTGAAAACCAGGTCTGAGTTTTTCTTTTTCTGGATCAGATTTGATTTATTCTAAGGAACCATCAGTAGATCATGTTCAAAATGACAATTCATCAGCCATGTTGGTGCTGCAACAGCCTGTCTTACGGGAAAGGGAAGACTGGAAGCAGGCTATCATCACTAATCACAACCGTTGTGCAGGTTGTTGATAACAGATTGTTAATGGGCAAAGTGTTCACTCTGTCATAGCCCACAAATAGCAAACCGAGGCTGAAGCCCTGGGGGAATTATTCTGATTCAAACCAAAAGATGAAAAATACTTTGCAACCTGAAGATGTTTTTCACAGTGATCCCTCCATATAGACATAATAAGGAATTTTTCAACAGAGAAAATGTGATAACTTCCTCAACCTCTTCCCAATCCCAGCTTTGCTCTCAAGTAGATAGGACAGCACATATTTTGGTGTGAGATTATATTGAAATTTAAGGCTTAGAGTTTATAAATTGGTATGTGCTGTTTATGCTTGCAAATTGCTATAGTGTACATTATTTCTTTATTTCAAATTCTTGGAGTACTTATGGTTTTTTTTTTTTTTGTTAAGTTCCCACTAAAAAAGAAGGCAAATTCTTTCTGCTGTCTAATGAACTTCATCTCATGATTTTTGCTTTGTACAGACATTAACACTAGCAGTGAGATGGGTGGCATTTAAATTTGATAAATAAATAAAAAAATAAAGACACTACCCCATGCATTAAAGCAAAATGAAATCAAAGGTTATAACTTTTCATATACATATTGTCTATTTTGTGATTTCTATCCTTGGAATATCCTGGTCTTTAGTAATCACTCCAGAGTGGGGATTGAGAAAAGGTGTATAATTAGCCTTTGACCTTCAACCATCCGAGGCCAAGTCTCCTTGATGAACTGGACTTGAGTATGGCAAGAATAACCACAGGACTAAGGTGGATACACAGGCATAGTCCTGAGGAGGTTGCTGGGCCCTCCAGGAAGTGAATTTAGGTCCTTCAAAATGTTTTCAGGAGCATCTTCAGGGATAAACTCAAAACAGGCTAGATGGTGGCCATAAACCCACAATTAGAACCCTATTCCCCTTGGAACAAAGTAGCAGTGCTGCATACACATACAAAGGGTTTCAGTTGCAATTTAATGACCCCATATTGCCTGCATCATACACAGAAATGTGACTGACATTGCCTCTTTATACCTCATAAACACAGCTTTTCTGAGTCTCTGGAACAACCTGTCATGACTGACTCTCCATGCACTCCTGCTCACAACCAGACAACAGAAACAAGGAGGGGGAGGGAAAGTGTTGGAATGCAAGGGAGGCTTGGGAGGGAATTGAGGGATTCAAGTGATCCTGAATGCCCAGGACAGTTCCAATACCCCAAGATCAAACACTGGGAAGACTATGAGCTGCTCAGAATGTTCTCAAAATAAAATGAATTCAACTCATTGGTGGGCAATGCACTGTGGGGAGGTCCAGGGGAAAAGAGGTATTTTACCTATGCTGGTTTTCATGTGAAAACTTTAGAACTGGCTTTGCTATTTCTGTGCCTATGTGGAATTATCAGTAAAGTTATGCTCTTGGTAAAATAAGTCCCAGGAATTTATTTTGCTGCATTTACCAACGGGCTGGTTGACACAACCTTTCTAAGTTATGTTTAACAGCCTAGATAAATTAGCCAGTTTCACCTGATCACCTGGTTCCCATTCAGGTGATTGGAGGAAGGCTATAGCAATGCCATTTTTGGAATTGTAGAGTCTCCAACACCAGACGATCATAGCTTCAGGAAATCAATGACTCAGTTGAAAGCATTGGTGATTGATAGGAACCCTATCCTTCTTTCCTTCCATATAATTCCAGATGTTTTGTCTATTATCAATCTTCACCAATCAGATCTATGCAACAGAAATATATACTAGTTTTCCTGCTTCTGCCCCCAGATTCCTGTAATATTTATAATCTGTAGTTCCCTCACTACTGCTTATATGTCTTTTTTTCTCCAATGATGGGTAATTTTTCCTTTCCTGCCTGATGGATAGTTTATCCACTGCTTTCATTCTGTTGTCCCTCAATAAAATCCAACACCTTTCTCCGAGGTCCTTGCCGACACCATTCTTGAGAACTTTATTTACTCTGGAATATAAGATCTCACTAACATGTCTATCCCTGTCAGAGAGTTACAGCATAATAGGTGACATTGCCTTGATTTTTTCCCCAGAAAGAAACTATTTTTTTCAGATATTAGGGAAAGAAAGAAAGAAAGAAAGAAAGGAAGGAAGGAAGGAAGGAAGGAAGGAAGGAAGGAAGGAAGGAAGGAAGGAAGGAAGGGTATAATATAGTGAAGATTTCCTAAAAGGATTAGGACTTAATAAATGGGAAAAAGTACAAGGAGGAAAACAGAAATAAAGCAATGAAGATAAAAGATAGACAAGATTACAAAGATGTATAGGTGTTATAACAAGATGTTCCAGAGGAAATAATTGAGTAAAAAGACAAATAGAAAGCATAAAGGAAAAATAAACAAACAGCAGAGAAAACATAAGAAAATAATTTAAATCAAAGTTGAAAAAAGTATAGAAAGATCTTAGAAAGATCAATGCGTTATAAATACATTGAACAAATATTATAAAAGAGAACAGTTGTGAATCTAATTCAAAAGCATGGTTTCAAACAGAACTAATTTAATCAGCAGAACCAAAAATAACTCCCTTGTTCCACATATAAACTTTAAAACTATTCTGAGGATTGGGAGATACACCTGAGCAATTTGGAAGATCACAAGGGCAATGTGGAGGAAAATAATAGGAACAGATTTATAATGCAAATGACAGTTTGTTAGCATGATATTGGCTTTCACATTATTTATATTTACATGAAGTTGTGTTTAATCCTACATACTGTTAAGGCACGTCCCAGTGGTAAAGTCTTAACTTCTAACATAGTGTTACCAACATAAGGACACAAAAGTCAAGCCTAGGAGAAAACTTGATTACTATTTTTTTAGCATATCTTCTGAGATTATGATTTGATATCTCTGCATATATTGCTGTACAATGATTTGAAATTCTTTCAAGGACAGAGAAAGCAAAGAACAGAAGGGAAAGACAGAGGTAACTATGATAAATATTCATAAGAGGCGTACCACAATTCTAGGGAGAAAAATGCCACATGGAAGCAAAGTTAAGGAAAAGGGCTCTGATGCTGAATTTTATTTACTTTACTTTGTTTATTTATAGATTACCTTTTTATATAAATAATTCAAGGCAGAGAATATACCTAATATTCCTTTCTTCTCCAATTTACCCTATAATAAAAACCGTATGAGCTGAGCTGAGCTGAGAGAGAGTTATTAGTCCAATGTCAGTCAGCTCGCCTTCATGTCTAAGGCAGGACTAGAACTCACAGATTCCTGGCTTCTACCCTGATCCCTTAACCACTAGACCAGGGGTGTCAAACTGCCGGCCTGCAGGCCGAATGTATCATGAAGAAACCGCACCCACCCCATTGCCATCAATGGAAAAAAAGTCTCAATACGTTGCGACACATCACATGACGTTGCAAGTTTGACACCCCTGCACTAGACCAATCCTAGCTGTTTCAACTGGTGTGCAAGAAACTAAACATGGGAAACATTATGAGTTACTTACAGTCACATTGTAGAATTGTTTCAGGGTAAGGAACCTGATTATTATTGACCTCCCATGTCAAAGGCCTATCTTTCATAAAGTAGGGAGTCAATCTGAATAAAATAAAATGTCAACTTTATTTTGACAGGTATTTAATGCAGATGAAAGATAATTCATATGACCCACTCCCCTCCAATCACGTACTTCACAATTATATTTTCTTGTCAAATGACAATTAAAATTTGGTAACAACAAAATCTCAGGTTACACATCTTTATTTCAAAATAATGAAATGTGAGACAAGTGAGAAAAACAGTTCATTAAATTTAAAACTATGAAGAAAACTGAAAAGAAGGAGAACTCTCACGGAGACTTGTCAAGGAAGACAGTGCAAGTGCTTCAGAGAAAATAATGTGATAGTTGGGACAACAGATATAGAAAATATTGAAAACCTGGAATTATCCACAACAGAGGAAGGTTTGCCTAGAATAGCAGTTGGAGAAAGACAATCAATCATTATGAATGATAAAAAATAGGAATCAGTAGAGACTAACAACACATCATAGGAGAGCAAAAATATATAGTATATTTCCCTAAAAGCAAGGAAAATGAGGATGTAGTTATGAGATATGAGTCTCTAGAGTCCTTTGGATTTTTTTTCCCCCTAAAAGTTGCCAAGCAAAGTTTAATAACCAATTACAGGGTGGTAGGGAAAACTTCTACTCTTTGGAAACCTGACACTTTTTCAACTGTGAAAATGAATCTGGTGAGTTTTATTTCGTGCTAACGTTTATCAGTGGTGATAGAAACAGTTGTGAAATTTGCCTCTATACAAGAGGCACCCAAGATGTGCTAAAGGAGAAAAAGAAAGGTGTATGATGTTAAGTTTAATAATATACAGTGAAGAAGTGTTAATAAGCATCAAGCAGTAAAAAAAATTAAAAGGGGAAGGGGGGAAATGTATAATTATCAAACCTATAAGGGGATATAAGACTAGGCTCGGGAAAAAATAACTTCGATGAGGAAATCACATAGAATTGTATGTATTTCAAATGTGGAAAGCATACAGATTTTGAAAAGCAGTAATATAAGTTATATTGGGAATGAGATGAATTATCTTAACTTGATCTCTGTTTCTTTAGAATTAGATCCAGTTTTTCTTTTCTGATGACGCTCACATTTTCTTCTCTCTGTCAATGAGAGAAAAGACCAGGCTGAGGACTCTAACAGTCTTGTTCTCTTTCTTCTCCATTATTAAGGGTGACTCACTTCAGTAAAAAAACTTCCTGATCTAGAAGAGTGAAAAACATACAAACAACGCTCAACAGCAGATCAATGCCCTGATTTAAGGCAAATTCTTTCTCAACATCTAAAATTATACTTGTTGCTTTCTTTTAAAATATATTCAGCTTTTTTTTTACACAAGTCTCAACACTGTGCTTTATTATTTATGGATAATATAACCCCTATTATAATAATATATTTGTACATACAATCCTCATTAATACCATCATATCTAATCCCTTCTCACCCAATAGATGATCTGCATCTCACTCAGTCTTGGATCCTCTACCAGAGGCTTGGCAGTTTGAAAGTTCTATATGGTATCTTTATTTATTTTATTTGTATCCCACCTTTATTATTTTTACAAATAACTCAAGGCAGCAAACATATCCAACACACTTCCTTCTCCCATTTGTCTGAGCTTGATTGTTTGCTTGGAAATGTTTCATTCTCCAGCTAGGAAACATCATCAGTACAAGATAGGTCATTGAGGGGGAAAAAAGACTGGAGAAGGGAAAAGGACAGGAAAGATTCAAAAGGTTAGGAGGAAGACACCAACAATGGTGGTGGCCTACATCAAACTTGAGTGCTGAGAGGGGCCCAGCTGCACTGGGGAGACCTACCCAAGAGACCAGAGGCCCATTGAGGAGGAACCAGAGCGGGCCCCCCATCCGACAGAGCGGCCATGCAGGATCATAAAGGGGATGTTGGAGGATTTCTAGGCCAACGGAGGCCTACCTGAAAGGCCCGGTGGCCCAGTGACCCAACCCGGCCCAACGAAGCGGAGACTGGCATGGCAAACCAAGTGATGTGGCACGCTGGCAGCTCAAGAGGTAGAGAGGAGGCAATTGGCAGTGCAGAGGAGTGGACCAGTGAGGTGGCTAGGGGCAGCACAGAGGTGGCAGACAATGGCAGCAGCAGAGGCCTGCAGTGGCAGCGAGGCAGCACAACAGAGGCAGCAGAGCAGCGGAGGAACCAACTGGCAGCTTGAGAGAACCTGGCTGAACAGAGAAGATAGAAACAAGGCTAACAGCAAAGCACATCCACCAAACAAAAAGAGCGATTTTCAAACAACAAACTCATGGAACAGGTGACTGACACTATTGTGGTATGCAATACATATTCCATGTATGTGCTTATGCCTAAAGCACACCCAAACTATACATGCCTTAGATATAAACTATGTGAACTATTACAGGAAAAAGTAAGGAACTTAGAGGCAATTCTAGCCAAACCCCAATGTACAAAAGAAAGCTCTACCCAAACTGAACCAAATAATGAACTAATAATTCCCAGAGGTTTTGTCACACATAGAAGGAAACACAATACTCAAAGAAAGAAGTAGCATACAACAAATCCATTTTGCCCAATCCAACCCAACCAGAAGCAGCCCCAGTAAAACTGAGCAATTGATTTCTCCATTTAGATGGAAACATGCAGACCCACAATCTCCCCCTCAAAAAAAACATGCAGACACCTAGCAAATAAACAACCTCAAACATCCCTAAAAAGTCACATCGACAAACATACCTGAGATACAGAAAAGCACCCCAGGCTGCAGCCCCCCAAAAAGGAAGATGAGTGTTGGTAATAAGAGATTCTATCCTCAAAGGAACAGAATCATCCATCTGCAGACCAGACATATAATCCAGGGAGGTATGTTGTCTCCCTGGAACAAAAATCAAAGATATGGCTGAGAACCTAACCAAAATAATTAGGCCTACAGATTACTACCCCTTCCTCCTCCATCACACTGGGACAAATGACACAACAAAGAACCTGAGTACAATAGTGCAAGATTATAAACAACTAGGGAATAAAGTTAAGATGCTAGGAGCACAAGTAGTGTTCGTATCAGTCCTCCCAGTAAAAGGCCAACACCCATTGAGAGAAAAAAAATTCTAAAAATAAACCATTGGCTAAGAAAACTTTGGTTTCCTGGATCATGGACTGCATTTCCTATGTGAAGGACTCTTAGCAAGGGATGGGCTGTGTTAAGTCCTCAGCGAAATGGCAATGACGCGAGAAGCAGTTGTAGTTCTCAGGAACCTCTTTATTTCTGTTCAACATACTGGTTACAAGACGCCGACAACGCCCAAGTCTCCCTGCCCCTTTTATAGGCGATCCCCGGGCCAAACTGCAACATTTGGCGTGCTTGCACTCTGCGCATGTGGGCGAGTGCTGGCAACAGCCAGTCTGGTCCCGGGCAGCTTGCACCTGCCCGGGACCATTGCAATGCCCCGAGCTGCCTTCACAGGCTCAGAACATAACACCCCTTCCCCCCAGCTAAGACTATAATCATACAAATAATAATATATAACCCAATACCCAAACTAGCTTTCGTACCAGTTATCTCTTTTGCTTCTATTGTTCCCCAGTGTTTCATTCTTTTCCTACATGTACAGGAATACTCTCTGTTAACTCTGTTTTGCCAGTAGGGTTACAAAATCTTCCAAATACTTAAGAGATCTTTTAACTCTCTATGACCTCCTGATTTCTGGGTACCCTCCAAGTACCCCTTGACTGAGTGGTGCTGTATGCTTGTTCCCCTTGCTTGGCCCTGGTGATTCCCAAGGACTGTGCTCCAATGCCTGGCCTGCTTGCTTGCCCACCGGGCTCGTCAGGCCAGGGCTTCTTTCTCTGTTTGACCTGGTTGTCCTGCCTGGTTGCAGGCTCTCTGGCCCTCCTAAGTGACTGCCACTTCTTGGGCAACTCTGTAGAACCTCCCAGGTCTGTCTTAGACCTATCAAGAGGCTGTCTTCCCTCATGTTCCCGTTCTGTAACCGGGCTTACTAGGGTTTCAGTACTGTCCCAAAACTCAGTTGTCCCCTGAGTGATGCCAGAGGTGTTGTAATCGGGATTCAGTTCCTCAACCACCTCCCTGTGTGCTTTCCCCCTTCTAGGAGCAGTGGCAGTGTTGGGCCAACTAGACGGAATGTGTGCCAGCTCTCTTGCAGGGTGTGGGTTGTTTGGATGCTCCCGGATATCCTCCCTGACTGGAGTACTGAATGATGCTGGTGTGTAGTGATTATGCCGCCGGGGTGACTCCCTGGTTGGAGTAGGCACTGGTGCCTGAATTCTAGTTGGACTCCATGAATTCCTGTTTGGAGCACTCGCGGAATTTTGGAATGAGCTGTCTGTGGTTCCCTTGTTAATGATAGGCTGCAGCCCACACCTTTCCCTTTGCCCATAGGGGTCCCCCTCCCCCAATGGAAAAAAACCAGGAGTCTCAGTGGGAAGGTCCCGTCTTGTGCGTAGTTGATCGATGTGTCGTCACAGGACACGACCGTCGTCCAGGGAAACCTCGTAGGACAAAGGACCTGTGACAGTGACAGGGACCCATAAATGACCAGGCCCGTAGTTACGAGTCCAAACCGGGGCACCCACTAGTAGTTGTCTAGGTGCCCTGGAGTGTGTGATTGTAGAAGGTAGTCTGTCCGGGTGCAACCGGTCAAGCTTGGTAGTCAGTTTGCACCCCCAACGAAGTTCAGCTGGGCTCCTCCCGGTAGAAGTGGAAGGTGTAGTGTGATAAGAAAGGAGGAAGTCAGCCAACCTGTGATGCCAGTCTCCATAGGTTAGTTTCTTCAAAGCATCCTTGGTGATGCAAACCATGCGTTCAGCCATACCATTGGTGGACGGGTGGAAAGGCGCAGAGGTGGCATGACGAATCATGTTGGCCTGTAAGAAAGCTTGGAATTTGGAAGAAGTGAATGGAGGGCCATTGTCAGATACAAGGACATCAGGAAGCCCGTGTGCAGCAAAAATTCCCCTCAGTACTTGAATAGTCTTTGCAGTGGTGGTGGAAGAGACAGGTACAACCTCAAGCCATTTTGAATGGCTATCAACCAAGACCAAGAAGAATTGACCCTGAAAGGGCCCAGCATAGTCAATGTGCACCCTAGACCATGGAGACTGTGTTTCCTCCCATCTATGTACAGGAGCTTGGGGCATTTCAGGGCATGAGTGTTGACAAAGGTGGCATGCATGCACCTTAGCTTCAATGTCTCTGTCTAACCCAGGCCACCACAAATGGCTGCGCGCAAGCGCCTTCATACGTACAATGCCAGGATGACCCTCGTGGAGGGAACCTAAGACCCTAGTCCTCATTGAGGTAGGAATGACAACTCTGCTTCCCCAAAGCAGACAACCCTGGAAAGTGGATAACTCGTTCCTTTTTGACCAGAAACTCTGAAACTCAGTGATTGGACAGCCCTCTGGCCATCCAGATAAAACCCAAGATAGGACACGAGAAAGTGTAAGATCTGTGGCTGATTCAGCAGCCACATCCCTGGCATCTAAAGGGGACTCAGGCAAGGCCTGAATGGAGAGGATATTGATTGTTGGTGCAGGGTAAGCCTCTACTACTGGCAGGGGTAATCTACTGAGGCCATCAGCATGGCCCATTTCTTTCCCAGGTTTGTGAATTAAGGAAAAATCATAGGCAGACAGAAAGATAGACCATCTCAGCATTCTGGGGGAGATGATTTGGGGGGTTTGTTTATGTGTGGTAAACAGCCCCAACAAAGGCTTATGGTCAGTGAAGACCGTGAAATGCCTGCCATATAGGAAATCATGGGATTTTTTGATTCCAGCAACAACAGCTAAAGCCTCCCTGTCAATTTGAGCATAATTTCACTCTGCAGAAGACAAGGTTCTGGAGTAATATGCAACAGGAACCTGAGTTCCATCTGGTCTGAGGTGGCTCAGTACGGCTCCCACCCCATAAGGAGAAGCATCACAAGCAATGCACACAGGAAGGGATTCATTGAAATGTGCAAGCACACTGTTAGAAGTGAGGCCTTAACCTCATTGAAACTTGCTTCATGTTTTTGTGACCACTGCCACACTGCCTGTTTGTCCAGGAGCCTATAAAGAGGTTCGGCTACACTAGCCTTGTTTGGAAGGAAGGAGTTGTAAAAGTTCAAAAGGCCCAGGAAGGCCTGTAGTTCGGCCTTGGACTTTGGCCTTGGAGCATGCATAATAGCTTTTAATTTGGACTCAGCAGGGTGAATCCCAGTAGCATCAATTTTGAATCCCAGAAAATCTGTAGAAGGCACCCCAATTTTACATTTGTCCTTCTTGAGTTTGAGGCCCGTTTCCCTGAACCTCAGCAGGACAGCCCTTAGTCTCTCAGCTAAGTTGTGTGTAGAGTCTCCAGCAATTAAGACATCATCAAAATAGGGGCAAACCCCTGGTATACCCCATAGTGTGTTTTCCATTATGCTTTGGAAAATTCCAGGACATTTACTCCAAATTGTAACCTCTTTACCTTGAATGCCCCCCTGTGGGTCACAATGGTTTGAGCTACAGCAGCAGCACCATCAACAGGCAACTGTTGATATGCCTGAGCTAGGTCAAGCTTTGCAAAAACACGCCCCCCCCTTGAGGGAGGGCAGAATATGACTGACCACGGGGACAGGATAGGCATGTTGCTGCAATGCCTTATTCAGAGTGCATTTGTAATCTGCACAGATGCGAATGTCCCCATTTGCCTTAAGAGGCGTGACAATGGGGGTCTCCCAAGGACTGGAGTCAACAGGTTCTAAGACTCCTTGCTGAATCAATTGTCCAATTCAGTGTCAATTTTACCATTCAAAGCAAAAGGAACCCTTCTTGCTTTAATTCTAATAGGGGTGACAGTGGGGTCTAGTTTTAATGACACAGGGGGTCCTTTGTACATGCCCAGCTGTGGGCTGAAAACATCTGCAAATTCTTTGCAGACTTCCTGTAGATCTACTGTTTGCAAACTATTGTGACGTGTATTCCCAAGGCCTCAAACCAATCGAGTCCTATGAGACTCGTTCGTTCACCCCCTACTACTATTACATCTAATGGACCTTCAAAATCCTTGTATTGCACGTTAAGGGTGGCCTCCCCCTTAACACACACTCTGGAGTTTTGAAAGTCTGTTAACACAATGTCGGAAGGCCTCAGTTTGGCCTGAAATCCACTGCCAGAACAAATCTTCCTGAACGTGTGCATGGAAATGATTGAAAGTGCAGACCCCGTATCCAGTTCCATAGCCAATGGAACCCCTTGTAACCTCACTTTAAGTGACAACTTTTTCTTAATGGGCTTGTGTGTGCCTGTCCTATAAATGCTTCTTCTCGAAGCACAGAAACCCACCCTGTTTTGGCTGGGGACCCTGGTACCTTTCAGGCGCAATTCTTCTCGAGGTTGTACCTTCTGACGGCCCAGACACACAGCTGCAATGTGGGCCTGTTTTCCGCATGCTCTACAGATAGCGGAGCGAAATCTGCAGTCGGTCCTCTTATGACGACCTCCACAACCGAGGCACTTGGGGACAGCTGAAGAGCCTTCCTTCTGCTTCCCTTCTTTTGTGGGGTAGAGACGGTCTACTTCATCGTCAGGATCCTCCTCTGGGTTTCTTTGGACTCCTTCCTGGTGCACGGACACAGCTTCTGGAGTACTTCTGATCGGCCTCATGTTCTTGATGGCACCACCTGCTGCCTCTTCTGCAGGAACCTCTCTCAAGGCATCTTGGAATGATAAGTTTTCTTTAGCAAAAAGTCTCTGCTGCAATTCTCTATGTCTCAGTCCACATACAAATCTGTCTCTCAGCCATTCTTCTAGATCTTTGAACTCACAGTGTTTAGCGGCTTTTCTCAGCGCAACAATGTACTCTTTGGCTGATTCTCTGCATGCTGATCCCTCTGTTCGAAGGTGTGGCACCAAGCGATGATGGACAACTTGGGCTGGAAGTGTTCCTTTAGTAGTTTTTTGAGATCTGTGTAGTTAACAGATTCTAGAGGTGCAGGTGCTGCTATGTTTTCAGCGATCTCGAATGCGTCTTGACCGCAAACGCACAGCAGGGTGGTGGCTTTTAGACTATCTTCTCTTACTTGATTGACTTTAAGATAGTTTTCTACCCTGGCTATGTAAGACTCCCATCTTTCCAGATGCGAGACGTCGAATTCTGAAAGTCTTCCAACTTTTGCCATTTTTGTAGAACAGGAAGGGTCTATCAGCCAGCTTACCCCCGATGTTTGCTGAATTTGCAGGCAGCTGCTGAGTTTAACGCCATTTCCTACTGCTCAGGACTCTAGGGTAAGCTTACAACTTGTCTGCAGCCGTTGTAAGGCATCCCACCTTCGTCGCCAGTGTTAAGTCCTCAGCGAAATGGCAATGACGCGAGAAGCAGTTGTAGTTCTCAGGAACCTCTTTATTTCTGTTCAGCATACTGGTTACAAGACGCTGACAATGCCCAAGTCTCCCTGCCCCTTTTATAGGTGATCCCCGGGCCAAACTGCAACATTTGGCGCGCTTGCACTCTGCGCATGCGCGCGAGTGCTGGCGACACCCAGTCTGGTCCCGGGCAGCTTGCACCTGCCCGAGACCGTTGCAATGCCCCGAGCCTGCCTTCACAGGCTCAGGACATAACAGGCTGCACCTCACAAAAATGGGAAAATGTATTCAGAAAAAGACTGGCCCAACTCATCAGGAGGGCTTTAAACTAAAACTGAGTGGGGAGGGTGACCAATCTCTAGAATTTCTAGAACCCAAAACCAATCACAAATCCCAAGAAAACAAATCAAACAATGAGGTAAGCAGTGATGAGAAAAAAGAAAAACTCAAACAACAATCAGGAGATGCAGGAAACATACCCATGGACAGGCATCAAAGTCTTAAATGCTTATATACAAATGGTCAAAGTTTGGGAAACAAACAGGGCAAACTACAAGCAATAGTACATGAGGGAGGGTGTGACATAGTTGGCATTACAAAAACCTGTTGGGATGAAACCCATGAATGGAATGGACTGATGGATGGATACAAATGTTCAAAAGAAACAGGTCTACAAAAAGAGGAGGGAGACTTGCACTATATATAAGAGAACACTACATATCTACCGAAATGCACATGATCAAAGATAAAATCTCTCCAGAATGTATATGGGTCAATATAAAAGAGAAAAAAAGTGACATTGCCATAGGTGTATATTACAGACCACCCAACCAATCAGAAGAACTCTTTGCCAACCAGTTAACAAATGTATGTAGGAAGCATACCACAGTAGTAATGTAAGACTTCAACTATCCAGATATCAACTGGGAGACAAAGTCTACAGCGAGCGGGAGATCAAAAAGATCCCTAACCAACCTAGCCAACAACTTTGTCATCCAAAAGGTGGAGGAGGGAACTAGACGTAAAGCTATACTGGACTTAATTCTTACTAATAAAGGGAATTGAAGTTGCCAGAACCTTGGGTGAAAGTGACCACGTCATACTGGAATTTAATACAATGCAAACACTAGCAATAGAAAACAATCCAGCCAGTGTCTTAAACTTCAAAAGAACTGACTTTAACAAACTCAGAGAGAACCTAGGAAAGATACCATGGATGAAAATCCTAAATGGAAAACAACCCAAGACGCATGGGAAACTTTGAAAAATGCAATCATAAAAGCCCAGACCAGCACAATACCACTGAAAAGAAAAATAAGACATTCAAGAAGAAACCAGCATGGCTGCACAAAGGTCTCTCTGACAAACTGAAAGGCAAAAATACAA
Organism: Crotalus tigris; assembly: GCF_016545835.1. Classification (NCBI taxonomy): domain Eukaryota; kingdom Metazoa; phylum Chordata; class Lepidosauria; order Squamata; family Viperidae; genus Crotalus; species Crotalus tigris. The sequence continues at coordinate 799,101 of NW_024097182.1, read as the reverse complement.
AAATACAAAAAATGGAAAGAGGGGCACATAACTAAGACTGATTATCAGCAGACAGCCAGAACATGCAAAGATGAAGTCAGGAAAGCAGAGGCTCAGAACAAACAAAGACTTGCAATCAAGGATAATAAGAAAAAGTTTCTTCCAACATATTAACAAGAAAAAAGTCAAGGAAACTGTAGGTCCACTAAAAAGAGAAGATGGCAAGGAAATAACAGGCACAAGGGAAAGAGCAGAGCTGTTCAACTCATTCTTTGCATCAGTCTTCACACAAAAAGAAACTATAGCCCAACATATTAAAAAAAACACTGCAAAAGACAAAGTAGAAACAGAAATTAAAATAAGCAAGAAAATAACTGCGAGAACACCTATCTGACCTTGATGAATATAAATTGCCAGATTACATACCAGGAAAAATCAAAGATATCTCTATCTCTGTATATGTCATCTATCTGTCTGTCTGTCTGTCTGTCTGTCTGTCTGTCTGTCTGTCTATCTATCTCTATCTTTTCCCTCTGTCTCTCCCTCCCTTTCTCCCTCCTTCCATCATCCATTCTGTTATCTGTCTGTCTATCATTTCCCTCTCTCCTTCCCTCTCTCCCTCCCCCATCCATCCATCCATTCATCCATCCATCCACCCATCAACCCATCATCCGTTCTGTTATCTATCTATCTTTCTATCTATCTGTCTATCTATCTATCTATCTATCTATCTATCTATCTATCTATCTATCTATCTATCTATCTATCACATGCACATGCACAAACACAGACACACACATTCCTGCGATAAGTAGGTATTTATTGGTTTTCCTCCTTATGTCTACCAGATAACATAGGAACACCTATCCTATATCATCAGGAAGTCTTAAAAGTGTATGTGAGTTGGGAAGAACGCAATTGACATATTTTTATTTATTCCTGCCAAGAAGATTATGTGAATGGGTCAGTGTAATTATCAGGAGTTGAGAATGTTGAGGGCATTTCATTTCTATGACAAGACAAAGGTATGAGAGAGGACAGGGAAGAGATAACACTAGGCATATTGCTATTTTGTTAACAATAACCTCACTGTGATTCCTATTATTAAATTATTTGCAAACAAGCCCACAAACAAGAAAGCATTACACAGAGCTATTTACATGTATAAATCCAGTGTGTTATTCCTTTTTTAATCAATTGCTTTAGTCTGTGTTGTTTCAATGGTTAGCAGATTGCTGTTTTAATTAATTCAGTCTTGTAAAATTGAAGTTAAATGTTCAAATTAGCCAGTTGTGGGAATCCATTCTTTCTCTCATTTAAGGCCAAACTGCATATTTCAGTCTGTTGAAATGAGCTGACTTACTGTATTAGGTAATAAACTATGTAAAAAGTAATGTGACAGTCATTTGACAACTAAGCAAGAAAACAAGATCATATCAAGAAGATGAAATCAGGAAGTATATTATAGCCAGGGCTTCTTTTGTTACTGTGACTTGCTCTTTCCATCTGCCTTTTAAGTCTTGTCTTGACTTAATGGGTCCTTAACTCTGATACCTGATATCTTGTCTTGCCATTAATCATTCTGAAGTTAACAGCTAGTACCGCTCAGTGAGATCTTGACTTAAAATTTCATCCAAAAAAGCAATGAATCAAAGCCTAGGAAATAAAAGGTAGTGCCATTTGAAATAAAAACTCTTTTTTTAAACTTTTCACCGTGCCATAGATTTTAGATTTAATAAACAAAACAAAATAAATGGTTACTCTAGGGCCATGCAATGTTTGTAAAACAAGTGTCGTTTAGGCTAGGGTATGCTTATTAGATACTAAAGATTATCAGTAAATAAAATTCTGGTCTTATTTTTTCATGCTGACATTTTCTGAAAGATCTGAGTTTTCCCACTATAAAGCAGAAATATAGAGAAAAATGTTGATTAAAGAAAAACGAATTCAAATGAGAAGAAGAACTTACATAGAAGCAGAGCCTTTCAGATGAAAAAGGCAGTGATTTATCAAGTCACATATCTTATTTTAGGACAAGATTTTTCTTCAGTCAAAGCACTTCAGAAGGGCATCCTATATACCATTAAATATGTGTCACTCATTCTTGAGATGACAATTTAAGAATTTTGGATACCCATTCTTTAATGTCACTTGAAAAGCAGAATTTCCATAGCCATAATATGGATGAACAATAAATTCACCAGGTTTATTATTTTTAGGCTACCAGTAAACTGAAGACATTCAGCTGCCTTGTTCTTTGTCAAATAACCCCAAGGAAACTTGCAATCTCCTTTCCTAGATTTGATTATTTGGATGATTAGGAAAACAAACACCGAGATGAAATCCAGGCAAAATGAAGGTGCTATTAGAAACCTGGCTAGAGAATTGGAGTTCAACTTATTGTGCCACTAATGATATTTCCCTTGGAAGATCAAGTTGGATACATGGGGTGCAGCTTGTGGAAAATCAAGGGTATGTTGGGTATATTTTCACCACTGTGTTTCACATGTATTGGTTCCATCTTGTCTACATTATTGCAATGTGCTTTATTGTACATTTGCTCCTGCAAAGTGTCCCAGTTCTTTAATGGATGCAAAACGTGGCAACTATGGTAATAAACTGGATTTCCTATTATATCACTCCAATACTGAAAGATTTTCACTAGTCACATATTTTTTTTCCAGGCTTAACTTTAGGCTGTTGATCTTAGCAATAAAATTTAAATGGCTCCAAGCAAAACTTTGATAGACCATCTGTCTTGTTATGACTCTATTTCATTTTTAAAATCTGCAGAAGAGGTTTATTTGCTTTAACTCAGAGAGGCCTATTTATCAAATGCATGTAATAGCTCTTTCCCCAACCTGTGAAATGCTCTGCCTTCAAACATAATGTTGGTTATTTGTATGGTTTTTTTTTAAAAGATGGGCACATAAATGGATAAATCATGAACCTTTCAGGACCACAGCTTTGCCCCTTATCTGCCTCCGCTGTCGCTCAGTTTTATCCTACTATTTTTCCCATCCATCTTTGTTTTCACCGCAACATTGTCCCTGGGAATGAGGATAATATTTTTTATAAAAAATAAACCTGCATGTTTGACAAGCTGCAATGAAACAAGGGAAGAAATATTTTTCCCATCTCTCAATTACCAACCGGTAGTCACGAGCACTATGAGCTGTGAGCCTGAAATCCCAGAGGCTTATATGGTAGTCATATTTAGGAATCAAATATTATTCATTGGTGGCCGAAACAGAAAGAAGGTCTCTTGAGCATTGCAACACAGCGGTTTCAGCCTTCTTCTCTTTCATTGCATAGGTAGTGGCAAGGAACCGCCACAACCACTGCTACATTATTTCTTCTGGTCACTCTTCTCAGCATTTCCCTGCAGTCCACATGCATTCTTGGGCAGCTAGTAATGTACAGCAGTGGGATTCAAATATGTGAACAACCTGTTCTCTGTGTGGATGCCGCTTTCAGAAGTCCATTCTGGGCCTGGGCAACAAAAAATTAGCTACCGGTTCTGCCAAAGTAATTCCTCTTCACTCAATGTGAAGTCAAAAGGTTGGACTCCATGATCTAAGGGGCAGATCATCATTGCCTTTTTTTAATATCTGCTGAAATAAACAGTTCTTTAATTTCCCCAAATATTCCTGGCCAATAGGCACACAAAATCATATCTTCAGTACCATAAAAGCGAGGCAAAAGCCAAACAACCCTGCAAATTATTATTGCAATGTGTTCACCGTACCCCTCTTTTCTTGAACTGAGATAGCTTATGCCAAAATATGCCTGTCTTTATGAACACTTGTTTGTATTTGTGCTTCGGAAGGAATGATGGGCTGGCATTCCATCTTCAGATTTCTAACAGCTTAAAAGGTCAGTCCTCCCAATGACTGACTCCGTTATTCTGTTCAATCATCCAATCTCCTCTAGCTCAAGATAGAGATAGAGATGATGTGTTCTGAAAAATGGAAGGGATCAGCTGTGTGAAGGATAAGAAACATTACCCAGGAAAGTCCAATGCTCACAGCAAAGGCAGTAGCTAGCAAATGACAAGAATATGACAAGAAGGCATTTTTAAATTAAAATATTAGCTCATAGAATTGGGTTGATAAAGAATTTGAGACACGTTCTCAGAGAGGATCCTGGGATTTTATAGAATACCATGTTGAAATCTAGCAGTTTATTATTCCTTCAGTGCTCCTGTAACCATCTGAGTGAACCGGCTCATTACAGGAGGATGAGGTTGTTTTTGTAACAAAAACCAATTTACTGGAGTTTGCGGAGTTTAGCTTAAATAAGCAGCAAAGTTCACGCAGAGAAATATATTCTGAACAGGAAATTGAAATACAGGGCAGTTGCTCATTTTACTAAAAAAAATTAGTTTATGAAACTTTTTGAAGAGGATAGAATGTCAAATAGGGAAGTAAAAAAAATCACAACCGAAATAATTTCTATGATGTGGAATCAGTATTAAAAAGCTTCACATAGTTTATGCAATCCTCTACATGATTACTTAAAATTACCACTGTTTACAGAGCCTATTTTTAATAGGGCTTATAAATTTAGAAATAGGCCTCAAAGGAATGGAGTCTTAATAGTGACATTTGGGCAGCACATTAAATTATTATAGAAACAAATTATGATAACAGTGCTTGAAATCAGTTACTTTAGAAAAAAGTCATTGACTGAATAAGGCATAAGTAGTAACAGCACCACACTGCTACAATATGTTGTCTGGATCCTTACAGGGATGCAGTTTTATTACTATCACAGTCCGAATTATTATTTCATACTAATGTAACAAAGGAAAGAAAAAAAATAGCTACTGTCATTCACTATATGTGAATAAGTGGACAGCATAAATTATGGAGAGAATTATGTTTGACATATTTTAATAGCTTGTTAATCATGATATAATTTACACCATCAATATATATGGCGTAGTGGTTAGAATGCAGTATTGCAGGCTAACTCTGCCTTCCACTGCCAGGAGTTTGATCTTGACCAGCTCAAGATTGATTCAGCCTTCCATCCTTCCGAGGTCAGTAAAATGAGGGCTCAGGTTGTTGGGGGCAATAGGCTGACTCTGTAAACTGCTTAGAGAGGGCAGTAAAGCACTGTGAAGCGGTATACAAGTCTAAGTGCTATTGCTATTGCTATTGCTAAAGAGTATCTACCAGTTTTGTTCATTTCTTTATGTTTATATGATATTGTGCAACAGCTTGAACTCTCTTGTTCATAAAAATGAGATGGTGATGCTGTTGCTGACAACAGTAGTTCAAAAGATAGAAAAATATGGAGTTCAGACAGGTTAAGGAAGAGGTTCCAGCTATATAGAAGGAGAAGTTATGGTGCTATAGTGGGAATAGCAGAAGCTTGGAGGCTTCCTATCATGACAACAAGGAAGAGAATGTACAATACATTTGCACACATGCATGCACACACTTTAGGTTGGGAGTACATTTTGCCCGTACTATATGGCATGGAGATTAAGATAATGTTTCTAGGATTGATGGGGCAAAAAGGAAGAACAAGAATTACTTCTCTTTTGTAGCTGTGGGCTGCTTGTGCCCACAGATCCAGATGAAGCTTTCAACAGCTAGAAAAGAAAGAAGATAGGACGTTTTCCCCAACAGTAGCTTCTTTGGCTTGATTTGTTGGGAGCATTCCTTGGCTTCTTAGTTTCATGGTTCTCCTGCTACCAGAGACCTAGGCCAATTCAAATGGTAGTTTTATGAGCTGTTGAGGGCCCTAGGCATCATAAGTATTGCGTGAGTCAGAACAGGGCGATCAGCTTCTCTAGCTTATCAGCATAGAATAAAATGCCTGGTGAAAAGAAGAACTAGGGGGGACATGATAGCAGTGTTCTAATATTTGAGAGGCTTCCACAAAGAAGAGGGGGTCAGCCTATTTTCCAAAGGACCAGAAGGCAAGACAAGAAGCAATGGGTAGAAACTAATCAAGGAGAAAAGCAATCTAGAACTAAGGAGAAATTTCCTGACAATAAGAACAATTAACCAGTGGAACAACTTGCCTTAAGAAGTTATGAATGATCCAACACTAGAGGCTTTTAAGAAGGGACTGGACAACCATTTGTCTAAGATGGTATAGAGTCTCCTGCTTGAACAGGGGGTTGAACTAGAAGACCTTCAAGGTCCCTTCCAATTTTGTTATTATTCTGTTATTTTGTCAGAGATCCCACCAACAAGCTACTGTTCTTTTTGTCACTGATTGATTAACTTTTGTTTAGTTGTTCTTGTCAAAGGGGAAATTTTGCTTGTACACAAAACAGAAATGGTTTCACAATTGTATAAAATAGTCAGAACCCTCTGTTTTCTTAGGATTATTTTATGGGAGAAAACTAGACAGGGAAAGCTTATTTTTCTTCTCTGAAAACTCTAGAAGGAGGAATCATCCAATGAAGCCAGCTGGGAGGTGATTTAGAAATAGAAATGCACACTTTTTTCCATTATTAACTTCTGAAATTTATTACCACAAGACAACGGCAATTGTTACCTACTTGAATGCCTTTAAAAGGAGTCTGGATACATTTATAAACCATAGACTTATCAAAAGATTCTTATCTTGAAGATGTCATACTAATTCTGGGTTGGGGGCAAGATAGAATTGTTTCTTAGATGGATTCTAGATGGATCCTAACAAAGGCTTCTGAATAAGCTGTAATTTAAAGTACTTTATTGTCTAATGCTTTGAGAGATAGCCCTTTCCCAATCCTCCATTTTATTTACTTTCTGATTCCTCTTTTAAGCTTTTCTTCTTTCTGTATGTTGCTTTGGTTCCTGGAATTCAACAGGCACCCTGTCTTTACATACCAGTAGGAAGAGAAAAGTGACAGAGGAGAGATTTATTTCTCTGTCCTGCTTGGGAATTAGTCACTAAAAAAAATATTGGAAATGTAACCAATTTGGTTACAACCAAGCCAGAAAGAGGACTGAGAAAATATCTATAGACTCCTCCTGGACATAAACTGCTTCAACTTCTCCCCTCTGGATGCCGCTATAGAGCATTGCATGCCCAAACAACTAGACACAAAGATCGTTTTTTCTACAGCACTGTCTTATGCCTAAGGATTTCTAACCATGTAGTAGGTCTGTGTTAATATTATCCTTCTCATCTTTCCTATTACCTATGCTTATTGGCATTTTATAATTATATTACTTTGTTGTTTTTCTGTACACTGAGAACTTATGCACTAGAGACAAATTCTTTGGGTGACCAATCACACTTGGCCAATAAAGAATATTCTATTTTATTGTATTCTAATTTGAGGTACTTTCTATCATTTATGGTGGACTTATAAAAGTGCTAAGAACTATTCTATTCTATTCTATTCTATTCTATTCTATTCTATTCTATTCTATTCTACTCTGTTCTGTTCTGTTCTGTTCTGTTCTGTTCCATTGTATTCATTTGAGGGTACTTTCAATCATGGTGGACTTGTAAAAGTGCTAAGAAATATTGGGATCAGATACATTTGTTTTTCCAGAAGATTATTAAACTCGATGTATAGTTGAAATGAGAAGCTTTTATTTTAGATTTGGTGGATAAAACAGACTGAAAGAAAATATGGATTTTGCTTTCATACATGATAATTGCTGCCATGCTCCTATATGCACAGGTTGAAAGCATGTACAGATTGTCATAATGAAGAATTGGTGATGAAATTAACAGAAATGGTTGAGATGGTCAAAGATAAAAAATTGACTACTTTTCTTTCTACATGGAGAACACTGTTGGACTTTTCGCTTGATAAAGATAAATATGAAACTTTGATTCTGCAATTTGATGATTACATTTGTTATGACTATAAAAATATTGCCTATTGCTGGAATTTAATAAATGTATATGTCCAATTATAAGAAAAAACGAACAAAAGTGCATTAAAATAATCTGACCTGATCCAGCGGGCCATGGGAGATAATAAATATCATATATGCCTCAGATAAAGGTGCTTAGTGAGCTAAGGAGCTTTACTGCTGTACTGCAAAAAAGATGTGAAATTACATATATAATTGAAAATATCTAAATGTATTTATATTCTATTTTGTTATAATGTAATGTGGAGTAATATATGTAAGCTAGAATATCATGATACTATGGTATGAAAGAAGATCAATAGAGAGAACCCTTTGATCTGGAAAACCCAAGTCAAATAAAATTAACATTACTCATGTACATGCATTCAGATTGAAAATCATAAAATGAAATTGAGATGAAGTTATAATTCAAAACAAACTATGTATTTGTCACACTATACGGAATAAATAATTGTCTTCAAAGAGGTTGTACATTTGTTGGATGGATGAAATTAAGTGAAATCATTTCTTCTGCACACAAAAGTGAGTAGTGCAGCTTTCAGAGCCATATTAGCAAAATTTATCTTAACATAATACTACAATCTTACCAGGAATCAATAGCACCCAAAAAAAAAAAAAATTGGAACCATCAACATAACTTCTAGATGAGGAAAAGCCACTGAAACATACTCCAATAAATGAACTGTGCAGTCCCTGGTGCTTTCTGAGCTTGGTGGTTTTCTTGCCAAACTTTCATTACCAAACTAGGTAACATCATCGGTGCTAGCAAATGTCTGCAAGAAAACTCCATCAGAGACCACCAAGGACCCCATAGTTCAACCCAGAGCTGGTGATATTCTGCAAAGAACTTATCTCCAAAAGATGTTGTTGAATTCAAAATTTATCTATCTATCTATCTATCTATCTATCTATCTATCTATCTATCTATCTATCTATCTATCTATCTCAGCGGTTCTCAACCTATGGGTCGCGACCCCATTTGGGGTCGAACGACCATTTTACGGGGTCGCCAAACAACGTGATCCGCCATTTTTCCCCCTCAGGGGGCAGCACTGCGCATGCGCACAGCGCATGGGGGCGCCACCGTGCATGCGTGCCATGCATGGGGGTGCCGCCGTGCATGCGTGCCGCGCATAGGGTGCCGCCACGCATGCGTGCCGTGCATGGGGGTGCCGCCACGCATGCATGCCGTGCATGGGGGTGCCGCCACGCATGCGTGCCGTGCATGGGGGTGCCACCGCGCATGGGGCACCACCGCGCATGCGCGCTGTGTCCATGTGACGGGGGTCGCCATCACACAAACATTGAGAAACGTTGATCTATCTATTAAAATTTTACCACTGCCCATTGCAAATTCATGTTTAAATCTGTGTGGACCGCCAGACAGTGCAATTATAGCGCAATGGGTTTATCTAATATAAAAGCTATATTTTGTTTTAGGCTGTATTTTTATATAAACAGTGAGGGCCAATGTGCATGGTTTCTACACCATTACCCATTTCTCTTCACAGCTCTTTGGTGAAGTAGGTGAGTTGGTATTAGAACCTAGACATTCCCACTCCTTAATATGGTGTTCTTAAGTTATATGTTGCTTGGAATCACAGGTAGAATGATTGGAATATCACTAATAAATGCAGTATGTAAGGCATCTTTACTTGGAACAGCTTACATCCTTCAGTGATATTTTAACACCATCAAACAACACCTGATTCTTCCATTCTTCCTTGGGAGGGATTTGATAAATGGAGAAAGATGCCAAATCCAGTCTAAGCATCTGGGCTGACTGTGTGACCAACCATAATAATGCTATCAGTTAATATCAATATTCCTAGGTCCTTGAGAAGAACTCAATGTGTATGAAGACAAACACCAGCTAAAGAGCTGGCATCTATAACTTCACATTTTTAGTGTAATATCAATCAAATGCAAAAGGCAGCTTTACTTGGAACACATTACATATCTTCAACGCCGTCAAACAACATCTGCCTATCTCATCTGCCTATCTTGAGAAGGAGTTGTTAGGGGGAATCAAAATGCCAAATCCAGTCAGTGGTTGCCAGTGTGCAATTGCAATCAATATTTGATAATGCCCCCTGTTTTTCATGTCAGGCAGTACTGTTCTGAGCATTGGACATTTTTTAAAATCAATAAAGTTTCCTTCAGGTTTTCAGAAGTAAAAAAAAGAGAAAGTGACAGGAGGGGGAAAATCCCATAAAAAATTATAGTCCCTTTAGTTCTATTGACAAAACACTTGCCCTAAGAAGGAAAGATCCTCACTCAACTTTAGATAAGACCGTCTTTGCTCTTTCTTGCTGTAACTCAGATATAGTCTTTATTAGATTTACTTGCAAAGTATTGGATCAATATACTTTGTAGTAATTCCTAGACTTTGTAAAAATATATGTTTTTGCAATTTGCCAACAATGTGTCAGAGGTGCAAAATGTAAACCTTTACTGTAAAACATCTTTGATTAATGATATTTAAGGTTCAAACATTTACTTGGTTAAAAGAATTTGTCTTCCTTAATAAATTAGCATTGCATTTCTTCATTATGAAACTAGAAGTTTTTAATCAAACAGAGAGCTACAATATCAATTACTTATGAGAACTTGTCAGTTTTAAGGTGTCATTGTGTTCACTTTCCTAATTGACTTAATGATACTTGATAACTTTAAATCAATCTTGAAAATTTGTTTATGTGTCTGTTTAAAGTTTACAATTTAGTTGTATAAATTAGTATCTGACTGGGAATAAACATATCTAAAAACAATATTCATTCATCCAAAGTTGCATTTGTTTTTCATAAAAAAATTCCTAGGATGAATCATAATACCAAACAAACAGCAGTAAAATGTCAATCAATCAATAAAATGACCAGAACAAAAGAGGATGAGCACCAATCCCATAGTATTGTAATAGTATTAGTATTAGTAAATGTTCACTAATAATTCCAAACTGCGTAGTAGAACAGAGTGGCCTCAGACATTCACCAAAATGTCAGGGCTGGTGATCAGGGCACTGTCAGCTGTCCTCAGCCAGCTGCCGACAAACTCCAGACACAGAAGGAACAGGTGACCAGCAAACTTTAATGCAAAAAAAAGTCAGCTCTGGGAGTGAACTGCTCCCAGCACTTTATATAGACATGCCCCGCCCACCAACCCCACCCCAATCAGCAAGCCAGCATCCGGTCCTTATGGATAAAAAGTGTAGTTCAATGTCCGCCTTTCCCCCCTCCAGATGCACCAATGCAGCCTCTGCTGTTCCAGCTGTTCTATCAGGCAACCAGGCAGCACTCTGCCTCCTCCCCCCTGTGCCTGGTGGGAGGGAGAGGCAGCTGAGGTGAGGCATACTCCCCCTGGCATCCGGCTGGCTTAGCTCAAATGCCCAGCTGGTGGTGGGGACGTCCCCGCCATCTGTTTCCTTGGAGGGAGGCACCCGTGGCATCTGGCGACCTTGCCAACTCCCAGCTGCTGGTCAGGAGCCCTGCCGACTCTCAGCTGATTTCCAGGAGCCAGACTGACATGCGGAGGCTGGGCCGACTCCCAGCTGGTTTTCGGGAGTCGGGCGGCGCATGGCGAGTCCGCCGACTCCCAGCCGAAGTTTGCTGGCTGTCAGGATCTGGGTGGTGTGTAGCAGACCCGCTGGCTCCCCACCATGAGCACCGCCCAACTGTCGGGAGTCGGGTGGTGCTCATGGCCCCCCTGCGAACGTCAGCCGGCTGCCGGCTGCGTCCTCCCCATGTCCCGCCGGCTCATGGCAAGCCCTGGGACTTGACAGGTGGCCCCTTCTACCAGGGCCCCTCCTAGAAGGCAAACAGAGGCACGATGCTCCTGAAAGAGGGTACCCCTTCCACTTGACTAAGTATTAATCTTTGAATAAGAATGTTTCTTTTCTGGTTCCATAATAATCTGATTTTATTCAGCATAGGACACGGGTATCAAGCTCGATCACATTATGTGATATATCATGATGTATCATGATGCTTTTTGCCTTTGCGGAGCTGGGGTGGGCATAGTCTGTATGTGATGCATCCAGCCAGTGGGGTGCCAGTTTGATACCCCTGGCATAGGATGAAGTAATAAGACTGGTTCTTCCCTTGTCCCCTCATCCCATCCCCACCCAATCCCATCCATATAGGAGCTCTGGCAGACAGATAGAGGCCATTCTGTTTTTTACAGATAGATTTGCAGGCAATTTGGTTTGGATAGCAACATTCTAACCTTGAATTAATTCTGAAAATGAATAGGTAATTGATGAAGTTCTTCAGGATCAACATAACCATATCCCCAATGCCTGTTTTTGTCAACCTTTCTACTTTTCAGGGGAGTCCTATGTGTGTGAATGTCAGAAAATGAGAGGTTACTGAAGTACAGGTCACTGCTATCACTATCTTTGCTCAGAAAACATTGCAGTTGAGGCCATAGCCAAAGATGGCCTAAAAGATTAGGTCACTGAGGAACCTTGCCTTTGCCCTCACATTTGACCCTCTTTTGAAAATTTCTCACAGCAGTCTAGTGAGGACTCACTTGTTCTGGACTAATTATTACAATCTGGTATGACTTCCCACAAAGGAAAATCCTCACCTGAAAAGAAAGGGACCTGGATGAAAAGAATATTAACTTGTCGATTCATTTCATGTCAAAGAATTGGGCTTTAACAGTAAACTTAGTTTTCTGTTAAGCATGCCATTCACCTAGAGTTAGGATCTTGAAAGTACCATGACACTAACAAGCTCATGAAAAGAACATAATTGTAAGTCAACCAGAATCACTTGGTTGAATAGGGTGGCTTTAGAAATGGATTGATTGATTGAATGAATGAATGGATGGATGGATGACAAATAAATAGAGGTTCCAGAGAGCATTTTTGGAGTGAACTTTGCTCTTTGGGTAACTTGTTGTTCACTTTTTGTTATCATCTGACAGTTGTTTTAATTTTACCACCTCATATATAGTAAGTCTAAAATGTTGCAATTGAGTTGAAAGTTGGAGTATACATTGGATGGATGGATGGATGGATGGATGGAAGGATGGATGGATGGATGGATGGATGGATGGATGGATGGAAGGATGGATGGATGGCTTTTCCATATAATTAGGATGTATCTCTGTGCCTAAACAAATCCCTCCTCTATGAAAATTAGAAGTTGTTCAATGTTTCTAGTAGAAATTCTTTATAATACATGTAACTGGTTTGTGTATGAATAAGACTTCGGTTTTCTGAGTCTCTGTCTCCAGCCAGAGGCATTTTATTTCAGATTCTCTTTTACCTCCTCATTCAGAAATAGGCTTAAAACAAAACAAAACAAAACAAAACAAAATGTGCGTACCATAACATAGTAAATATAATAACTTTCTGGAGGTTGCAAATCTGATTTGACTGTGGAGAGAGTACAATTAGAATTTGGTTCTGTTGGTCATTATTCCTGTTTATGTGTGTACTTGCCAAAATGTGAGTATTAAGGGAATGAAAGGTCAGTACTTCAGTGCAGTTCATATAAATTAACCTAAAAGAGGAGGTTAACATTATGCTCTGAATTCAGTCATTGATTCAGTACAGAAAATGTATCAAATCTACAATTTTATCTACACAACATCTTAAGGCTGTTTCCCCAGTGATAGTAGACAATTTGCTTTGCATTAAATTGCTAGAAAGCAGCTTCATTACTTTCCTCAAATTAGGAAGTTTTACTTGAAACTATCTTGAGCTTTCTCTTGTTTAATTAGTTACAATAGGAAATTTTGTGTGGTGCGGTGGGATGAATATTATAGATAAACTAACTGAACTGGGGAAAGATACAAATATAATCTATCTATACTTTGACTAATCAACTAAAAGTATATTTTTATGGCAATAAATTTTCTTGAAAGCTTTACAGTACAGTGAAATCAGAGGTAGGAAGTATACAGTTTGTGAAACCATGTTTTATTGGGAAAAAAATCATACTTGATTGAGTTCCCATTTTAGTGCTAAATTTACAAAAACACGAGGGCTTCATTCTCTCAAAAAGCACACTGAATGAATTAGTGCAGTGTGTGAACTCAACTGCAAAAGCAGTATAAGAAAGGTTAGATTAATACTGCAAAACACACAATTTATGAAGATAATGTGGAAAATTTCATGAATACATGCTATTGTTTCATCACTGAATTCAAGATCATTGGATAAATTATTTTAGTTAGTGCCTTCACCCAAGTCTGTGAGTGTATCTGGATTTTTCCAGTCGTGACTCAGATATTAACAAGGATTTTAAGATTTCATTTTGAGTAATGTTGGGAGGGTTACGCAGCATATGATTGAAAGATGTCATGGTGGGTAAGAAATAAGTAAATAAAATAAATTAATAAAAATATAAAAGATTATTTGAAACCCCTTTAACTGTGTAAAATTTATTTGCTGGCATGTATTAGTATGAGTTTCTGAAGGTATGGAAATGTATCATCATATTTGAATAATGTTTTCTTCTAAGGATCAGGGCATCATTTGATTAGTTTTTTTTTTGCTTAGCAGTAATAAGTCATTAAAGAAATATAGTCTGTCTCTCTGGCTATAAAACCAACCAACTGAAAAAGGTTATTTTTATCAATTAGTTTTCCAAGCCTACAACAAAATGAGCTTCTTTGCAGATAAATCCTGGGCAATATTTTATTTTCAAATTAGTTTTCTTCTATTTTTCCTTGCTAACAAATATTCAGTTACTCTTCAGGAATATGTATAGTACTTTATGGGGATTGAAAACTCAACTTCAGTGGCCTGAATATATGTTAATATTAGGCTATCAGTTATTATTCTCCAAGGCAATGTGTGCAGTGAGAATAAATATAAAAGAGTGTTTACTGGCGTGTGTATCACAGGCAAGTTTTTTTTTTCCAGTGTTGCCAATATGCACACTGAGTATTGGAAACAGAGGAGTTCACATTTTTCCACTCCCCTTTTTTAGGGATTAGGAACCTTCTGGAACAAAGAAGTATTAGGGAGTTAAGAAATAAGAATTTAAGGCAAGCTTATAAATCCTGCATGACTTAATCTAGGATTAGAAGGTAAGCAGCCAGCATCCCATCTTGTTTTGAATTGCATTTTGTTTTTATTTGGTAAATAGCCTAGAAATAGAAATCAATCAATCAATCTATCCATCCATCTATTCATCCATGCATCCATCCCAAGGCTCTAGGTTAGTCTGGGAAGTATCAAAATAATCCCAGAAGAAAGCCATTAATACTAAGAATGATGCACTAATATATTAATGAAATCATCAGGAGTATGGGTTGACCTGACAGAGGTTTTTTTTTTATTCAGTATATATACATTAACAAAAATTAAACTTCTTACAATGTGACAAAACCAACTTCCCTTTTTTCTACCAGTAATAGCCTGAATACCAGGGCTTTTTTCCTCATAGAACGCCCAGAACGGAGTTCCAGCACCTTTTTTGGATGGAACCTTATAGGGTAGGCAAGGCGGGTTGTATGACATGTGTGAGTTCCAGCACCTTTTTATTTTAGAAAAAAAGCACTGAATACTATCAGTTAGCCACATTACTAACAATGAGGTAGAAGGCTAAGAACTGGACATAATACAGTATATGGCTACTGGGTTACATGATGACTTAATTGGAATAGAGTCACTCAAAATGCTAAAAAGCAAAAGAAAGAAAAAAAGTGATGTTAAAAAAACTGCTTCTAGTCAGAAATTCTCTGTATGGAAAGAAAATTAACTGTAGGATAGTGACGAATGCAGTTTACAGCTGTTTTGCTGTCTATTATCACAGATATTTCTAAGAGGTATGAAGGGGAATTTTAATTTTCCAACATTTGTTGAGAGACAAAATCTCCCATGTGTGATCATTAGATGACATTCAAATTCATGAAATGAAGTTGAAACAAAAAGAGATCAGCTACCCTTGACTTGACAGTGTACTCAACCAGACTTGGCAATAAATCACAGATTTGTTGACACTTCACAGGAAGTGACTCCTTCTCACGGAGGACTTAACAGAAGTCTTAACACAGAAGAAGGCAGAAAACATAACAGAAGACTTACAAACCCTGGCTCCTCTACATTAGAATGACACCATATAAAACAACTGATTTCCTGTGGCCAATAAGAAGATGTGACTTTTGCAACCTTGGGGCTGTTTGCTCTCACCTTTCAAATGAACGGGTATGTGGTGTGCTCTTTGTGATCTAAAGTCAGTGAGTGTCAGGATGGTGAGGAGAAAATAAAAATATGCAACATGATGAGTATGGCCACATCGTCACACACAGTTATCACACAAACAAAATGGATTGAACTTTGATCTGCTTTAGTCATTAGTTTGAATATTTTGACACACGCACACACACACTTAAGGTGGAGATTGCTGCAAAAAGCTGACGCTTACATAATAGCTCTGTCTAGCTTGGGTAACTGTTAATTTCCTCTTCAGCCTTGACCCTAAACCATATGGAAGACTTGGCAAATAAACCAGAAATAATGGAAACATTTTTTTGGTGAAAAAAAAAATAACTGTATGTTCAGTTCTGTGTGAAACCGTATGCACTTATCTCAACAAGAAAAGAAATTCCTGTTTGCTGCTGAGACACTATTTGCTTCGTTTTTATATATTCTCGATCCACCACAGCCAATAAAGATAGTCCTCAACTTACAACTATTCGTTTAGTGACTGTTCAAAGTTACAACAACAATGAAAAAAGTGACATGACCGTTTTTCATACTACAGCCATTGCAGCATCCTAATGGTTACATGATCAACATTTGGACGCTGGTAACTGACATGTATTTATGACAGTTGCACTAACCCATGGAATCAGTGGGGATCTGTTGGAATTCTTCATATTAAAGCTGAATGTAGCTTAAGTCATATCTTATGTTTCGGGAAAGCAGATTTTAACAAAAACTTGAGCAATAATTATGATTTCATGACAGAAGAAATGAATGGGAACAGGAAACCAACATGGCTAGGAGATACTAACAGCCAAATTTACTTTATTATCTATTTATTTATCACATGTATATGCAACCATCTCACCAATAAGGTAACTTTGGGTGACTTACAAACAGTAAAAAGATAAATATAAAAATAATTAAACTTAAGAAGAGTCATTAAAAAAATTAAAAGCAAGGAGATGGATGGCATCTCTTTACCTCCAGTGAAGAATGCGCCCCCTCTGGGCCCGAAACCAACTGACAAAACCAGGTTTAATGCCCCTCCAGAAGGCCAGGAAGAGTGGGAACAGTTCTCAAACCCAGTGGCAGAATGTTCCACAGGGTGGGGGCCACAACAGAAAAGGCTGTTCTCCTTGACCCCACCAGCTGGAAATCCTTAATTGATGGGATCCGTAGTAGGCTCTTTCTACTGGAATGAGCAGGGTGAGCTCATCCCATTGCAAGAGGATGCCAATGTGACTGCACTGTACTGAAAGCTTAGGAAAGCTCTAAAGATAAATAAATAAATAAAACATCTTAATTTATTATTATTCAAGAAGGGAAGTCCATCATCTCCAAAGCAGGCTGTTCCAATGCTGGAACATTGGAACCATTCTCATTGTTAAGATTTTTTTTTTCCTGGAAACCACATCAGTCATCAAGGCAGAAAATATAAATGGAGGCCAGAACAGCTGGTTGCTCTTTCTTTTCTTTTTATTCTGAACATACCTGAAGAAGGTTTCTTTGTTGTTCCTGGCAGTCTTTATTCACTTTATTCATTCTGAACTTCATCTTTCTGATACTACTGATAGCCTGACATCTTTTACCCCTAAAGATACATACACATTTGGCTCAAAAATGTCCAAGTATTCTTCTCTATGTTCTCAGTTATTTCAGGAAAGTTTCTTGGATTTATAAGCTTTTATTTAGGTTGCAGGTTCATGTTTTCCCTGAAAAAAATCAGCATTATTTTTTTAATGGCTTCTTTAGAATCTACTCTGTGTGCCTTTGTGTAAGTGGGTATTCACCATCCTAAATTACTTATTAGAAACTATAAGAGGTTATCACAGGAAAAAAAAAGACAAAGAGACATTTGACCTATGCACGGGTGTCAAACTGGCTGCGTCACCTGATGTGTCGTGACGTATCATGACTTTTTTTGTATGGCCGGAATTGGGATGGGCGTGGCCTCTGCAGGCTTGCACTTTGACACCCCTGTTCTAGAGAGAGAGATCAGATTAGAAAGGGGTGAAAAAAACACACCCTTCTTTTTCAGGCTCAAAATCAGTTCTAATATGTTTATAATTTAACTTATCTGTGTTCACCTCATAGCCACATAGACACGTTTAGAGTTGCCTTTTTTATTTTTATATCAATACAAATTTCTGCCGTTACCCACAAGGCAAGTGAAGGAATTGGAAATGCATCACATTCACTTCTAGAAAGGTTTCTGAATAACTGTTGAAATGATGAGGCCACTTTATGTTAATAGCACAAAAGTAGCATGAAGTTATCAACAGAGACAAGCACTTTTTGTTTACGGAGAACACATGTGCTAGAATTTGCTTCACATAACAATATTCATAAAGAATGTTGAAAATTGCAGAAGGATGCTTTTATATGCTGAGTAACACTTTTGTTATTTTTTAGCACTATGACTGAAGGGCCATTGGGGACACTTAAATTAACATGTGCCCACTTTGCCTACTTTGTCAAAGCAGTACTACAGATACTGTACATATTTAGGGATGAATAGGCCCAAGGAGCTCCCATTTCACATCTGCCTGGCCATGAGAGCTAGCAAATTTTATGTGGAGATTGTTTTATGTCTTTAGCCACAGATCAGGATGGGTCTTAATGTTTAAAATGCACAGGGCATTTGAAAGTCTCTTTCATTTTTCTCTCATTTTTATAAAGCTTAGCAAGAAGCAATTTCTGGATCTTTGCAAACTGAAGGCTTTATATCCAGCATTTCCTGGAATGGCCATATGATTGCACAATGTTTTTTTTTTTTTAAAAAAAAAAATTAAAGTCCCCTCTGCTACTTCATATATTTTGGAAAATGTCTATCATCTGTCCTCAGCGTGCATTCCTGTTTCCCCACTCCTAGCAAGATAAATACTAACTGGACTTTATTCCCGTGATCTTTTGTTCCCAGATAGATCAGCTAAGAGTGAAAAATACCAGTTTCCTCCTTCCAAGATTATGACAAATAGATCGTAATGCTTAGCCCAGGCACTTTGAAAATGTGATTTTGCATGGGGCATGCTGTATGTAGTGAGCCTCCTTCAGACAGAAG
This sequence comes from Crotalus tigris, assembly GCF_016545835.1. NCBI lineage: Eukaryota > Metazoa > Chordata > Lepidosauria > Squamata > Viperidae > Crotalus > Crotalus tigris. The sequence continues at coordinate 780,056 of NW_024097182.1, read as the reverse complement.
GTCGCTGCCTACATAGAGCAACCTGCAGATAACCATTGATGCATACCCAGTGGTGGGATTCAGCTGGTTCGCACCAATTCAGCAGAACCGGTAGCTAATTTTTTGTTGCCCAGGCCCAGAATGGACTTCTGGAAGTGGCATCCACACAGAGAACCAGTTGTTCACATATTTGAATCCCACCACTGTGCATAACTGATCATCGAAACATAAGTTTCTACTTTATGCTTTATTTTTGCTTTTTTTTAGGAAAGTCATGACCAAAGAATCATTACTAAAAATATAGGGAAGAATGTCAATAACTTTGATAGAAAATATTTATTTAATAATAACTTTTCATAGAAATATTCCTGGTGCATTGGCTCTCTGGAAGGCAGGAAACTTCAGAATTTTTTAATTTTTGTGTCCTAAATCTGCTTATGAGAGTATAATCAGTCTGTGCTTGTACCTTTATCTTTCTCGGTATTTGTTTAAAGTTATTTTTCAAATGACTTTTTCAAAGTATCCTTTACTGTTTACAGTTTACACCATTGTTCATAAATATAGATGAATCAAACTAGTATTATGTAGTTTTCTTCCCTCTTTGAGAGACAGGAAAGCTTGTGTCTTTCTCCAAAGTAGAGAAAGATGTCCTTAGATTATTAAGTTTAGGAAGTAGCTGATAGACTTTTATTTCTCTACTTCAGTGTTTCCCAAACTTGACAATTTTAAGGCATGAGGACTTCAACTCCCAGAATTCTGGGAGTTGAAGTCCTCATGCCTTAAAATTGTCAAGTTTGGGAAACACTGCTCTACTTCACTGATAATATTTTTAAAACAAAAAACAAAAAAACACCCCTCCTACTCCCACTTGCAGTGGCAAAGTGCTCTCTTCCTATAAGATTTTTCAGCAGTATTTTTCATCACACAAACTTAGGTAGTCATGAAGTATTGAAGAAGATGAGGCTTAAGAGAACAGTGTTAGGTAAAACCCACTAGAAAATTCATACAGTAATCTAACAAACAGTAAATTGGAGTCTTAGTTATACATTATCCTACTGAATAGTTTTCAAATAAAGCTTGTTCCATGGTGCAGTTCCTCTGCTGAAACTAAACAGGTAAGTCCCCTGAGTATTGTTTGGGTACCCTCAGAAGACTAACTCCAAGTGAAACTTTATTTGTGTATTTTGAGAAACAAGTATTCTTCCTTTGCTACTGTAAAACAGGATCACTTCTAAAATGTCATCCCTTTTAGCGAAAGTCCTGTGAGAATGAAAATGGAAATGACAAGAAAATTGGATGTTGATGTGATTTTTTTTTATTTGATGTAGGTAGCAAGACATGTTGCTACCAAATAGATTTTATGACCATCTGACATTCCCAGAAAGATAATTTTCAACCTTTGGGAGAGTGTAGCAGTTAGGTAATGAAAACACAGCCAAAACAAGAGTGAAAAACCTTATGGAAATATTTGTTTCTTAAACCAGTACAGCTGAAATGGATTGTTTTAATTTCTAAGAATGTCCACATTGTTCACTGAAAACAGTTTATTTTTGATGTATAAGAATGACTTTGAGATGTCAAAAATAATAATGTACTGCTACAAACAAAAGATGAAAGTGAAGGGTAACAGCCACTATATAGAACAAACAAGCCCAAGACTAGCAGGGTGCATTCATGAACGCCAACTAGCAGTAAGCAGATAGAAGAAGGCAGGGAGCTGTCAGCTCTGCCTCAACTTGGACTCCTAAGTAAAAATGATCCTTGGCTTCATTTTTTGCAAAAGGTACAGTTTTATTACGAGTCAAGTGAACTGCAGTAAAGCAAAGCCAGAAATCCGCATGCCAAAATCCTCAAGTATAATTTCCCCCCTCCCCCCATAAGTACTTCTCATTACTGGCCCCCATCGCCCAATCAGTTTCAAAGACAATGTTTTCAAAATGGTCATTCCAAGTTTGAGTTTGAGCTGGTATGCAGCTGCATTCTCATCCATCCAACCTTGAAACCACGTCTCAAGAGATACAGTGAAGCCTTCCCACCTCCCATCTAGCTCCCCACCCCCCCATTCAGAGTTCATGGCAGACTGGAACTAAGCAATTGCAGAGCGCAGGCATGAGGTAGCAGTTGTGATAAAAAAAAACACTCTTTAATATCCCAACGGATGGACAGACACAACATTAGTTTCAACTGGGAAACTGACCATCCTAAACTAAGCTAAATCCAAAAACATTAGAGAATTCTTGGAAGCCTGACACTCAGATAAATCTGTCCTCAACATGCATATAGAGATAAGCAACATTTACACACCATCCAAAAGAGGTAATAAAAAACTGAAAAGAAAAGGAAAAAAAAACACTTCGTCACTAGCAACCAACACCAGATAATACCAAGATTAACAACTAATCAGGCAGTAAACCACAGCCTAATCAAGGAACTACTAAGGAGAAAAAGAGAGAGCAAATCCCATTCCATTTTAGCATTGAAGATGTTAACTAGTCTGGTAACAAAACTTTTGCAAGCAAAAAAAAAAAAAAAACAAGCTCAGAGAGCACCAAGGACTCCACAAACATTAATTTTCTGCATCATTATGTCTTATGCTATTTACTCTTCAGTATGGCTCCTTTCTTCTTCTGATCATGCTCATTAAATACATTCATAAGAATGCAATATATGCAGCTTATTCCCTTATATAACAGCCTCAGAAATCTTTATATTTAATTTGAGGCTGATAAAATACATTTATTCCATAAAATATTAAGGCGCAACAGTTTCAAGGTAATCTCCATATTTTAAGTGAAAAGATCTATCAATGACAACATAATAGTTCAGTTCAGCCACCAGTAATTTTCTTCTGTACTATATTGCTAGATTATTATTTATAAAGAAGTATAAGTACATGATAAGGACCATCTATTTAAATAGGCAATCATCAAAGTGTATAAGCAGCAAATAATAGTGTATTTATGCCATGACAAAAAATAAGCAGATGGAAGCATGGGGTATATTTTAATTTATGATATGCTGCAGCTCTAACTTTTAGAATCTGCCATCTAGAAAAAGGCTAAACAAAATTAGAAAGTGTGGCACTACAACATTAAGCAATCAGCAATAAATCAAAATAAGGGTCATTTTTATAAAACATACATAAACAAAATTACCTATAAAATATATCACAGATTTGTGCATAATATCTTGTGGATTGTATGGTGCTGACTGCATTAAAACTTGCTTTGGATGAAGAAATTGAGCAAGATCAACTTTTTCTCTCATACAGATATGGTCACATCTAAGTTATTCTACTAAGTTTCTTTACCAAATGCACTTCTGGGGGGGAGGGGAACAAAATAAAATCCAGACAAAAAATGTTTTTAACTGCTTTTTTGGTGTCTCTGTTTTCTTTTTTCTTTTCCCAAGACAAGGGTCACACTAGGCTATGAGTTCTTCACCTTAGAAGAGAATATATGTAGCTCACAGTTGAACACAGTCCTTGGTGTTCTCTGAGTTTGGAGATTTTCTTGAGGATGTTCCCTTAGCAAACTAAGTAACAGCATTAGTGTTGCGGCACTGATGATGTTACCCAGTTTGCTAAGGAAACGTCTGAAACGAAAGCATCAAGCTCAAAATGCACCAGGGACCCCATAATTCTTCACCTTTTTGTGCCATTGACTGTAGTGAAATCTCCAGACCTCTTCTCAGAAAATAAATCAATAAATGCATAAAATAAAATGTATTGATATAGGTTACATTACAGAGGAACCCAATTGGGCTTAAAATACATTTATCAAAATATTTTTGAAACAACATTATGGTCATAAATATGCTTCTTTATCAATTCATTAAATCAATAACAAAATAAGTTAAATTTTAGTAGAGATTAGGGAAAATAAAGTGCTAGTTATGAACTCCCTGAATTCTATATGTGTGCCCTCAAGTTATATAAGCACTAGTAGTTAAGAACCTTTGTCTTAGTCAGATGGAAAACATCAGTCCTGCATAAGGAAAATGAGCTAGAAATGCCACCAAAAATAATTTCTTCTAGAGATAATTCAGCTGGGCAGCAACTTCAGACTTTTAGGGGATATTTTTTTTTTCTGGCATACAGCTAGTATCAGGCAAATATCTTTGCATGATTTGGTGAAGTATGGACGTGTAGGTGGTCTGTGCAGATGAGAAAAGTCTGCTTAGGAGGACTTCCGGTCCTGCATCATAGTGACACGGCAGAGGGATTGCGGGTCTCCGCACCCCACAGCTGGTTTTGCCCTGCCAGGGGAACCCTAAATGTGTCAAAAGTCGGCCAGGAGTGGCGACGAAGAAGGAGCCCCCCACTGATTGGGGAATGATGGTGGTCAATCCGCACAATCCTGGGGAAGCCCTACAATCCAATGAAAGAAAGGCTAACCACATCTCGCTGACTAGCCCAAGCAACCGGCAGCTGAAGTCCAAAAGCACTAACTAAAACAATGGTGAACAGTGTGCTTGGAACTGGGTGAGAATATTGATCTTCTCTCTCCTAGCTTGTAACTGATTTCCTCGAAAAGACCCCCAAGAAGAAAAAAAAATCCTCCGAAAGTGAAGACGGAAGTGGCTAATTAATATTTATGAGGAAATAGAAATATATTGAAATGAAGTTAATAATACTACAATCTGGATAAATCTGAAAATTATGAAAACTATTAAGATTTCACATCTGAAAGAATATTGATGAAACTATAAGAAAATAATTCTTTGTCTTAAAAGTTGGAAAATGAATAGTTACTGACATCTAGTGGAGGATTAGAGCATAACTATAAGTGCATTGACTCAGTAATTGGCAAGAAGCCCAGAGATAGAAAAAAAACTTGTTCCTTTGAACCTTAGTGTTTTTTACTCAAATAAAAAACAGCTGGGAACAGAAGAAAGAAAATACATCAGGGCCATTTATTACAGAGTGAGAACTACATTTGTTTTAAAAATTGCCAACCTTCTGGTCTGTGATTTCTAAGCCCACGAATTGTTTGCAGAGAAAAAAAACCCTTGACTTTTGGCTAATCTTCTAGGGAGGAATTTACTGGAAAGCTTTTAGGTGGCTAAACATTCTGGACTGCAATTCTGGCTGGTTGAATTCTAAGACCCCTCAACAGAAGAATTGTTATAAAACACTGCTTTCAATGATGCTTTGACAATTGGAAATGTATCGGATTACAATAACCATATATAAAGATAAGAACTATATAAAATTTGGTTGTTTGGATTTTAAGATTGGCTGGTTTGATAAGGCTAATCACAGAGACTATGGTATGGGTGAAAGACTATCTGGAGGGGGGGGAGACAAAATGGATATTGCATATCAAAAAATAATAGGAAACCACACCTAATATTCCCTTCTGAAGGCCCTAGCCTGGAACATCAGAGATCTGCAGGAGCAATACTCCAAGACAAGGCAAATACTTTCCAGGAGGAAATGTATGCAATGCTGCAACAGATTCAAATGACAATTGTTTTAAACCATGATGAGATTAAAAACAATTTTGATGACATAAATGAGCACATCTTCAACCTAAACTTACAATTAAAAACCTTTCAGAAAATGATGATAAAGAATGAACAAACAAATCAGATAATAGAAAACAAACCAGAAGAAAGTGACTTAAATGGGGAAGCTACAAATTAAGAGAACCACAATTTAACACAAAGAGAAGAAAATCTACAAGATTTTGCCACGATAATGAAAATGGAAAAGATATTTTACCTTTCAGGACTTCAAAACAAATTTGAGGATAAGAAAGAAGATCTAACTTTAGAGCTGCTAGGAGAATCATTAGAGGTTGGGAGACAAAAAGCACGCATCCTACTCAACTTGTCTTTCTTACTCCCAACAACACTTACAAAAATACAGGAATCCCCTGGCAAGCGGAACATACTGACTTGGAAAGCTACTTGGCAAAAGAAGAAGGCTAGAGTTAGATTCAAGAAATTTGATTTGACTTGCCAGATGGAGTACTATATGATTAAACACTTGTTTGAATATGGTTAAAAGAATAGATAAATTTTGGATATAAAGGGGCCCTACAGTAAGAGGGACTATATAAGTAGTATAGTACTTTTTATAATATACGAAATGTAAAAAATTATGTATGTGAATGAAAAGTTTGGACATTTAAAGGTAATTAATTCTGAGACAATTATGACTGATAAGAATGATTTGAATACTGAGGAGAAATTAAGCTTAAATAACAATCTTGAAAACAGGACACATAGTGATTTAATAAGATAACTTTTATAAATACAATTGAAACATAAGCTGACCAGAAAAGATGTTATATATGGATGTTATTGTTATTTGTACAAACACAAGAAAAATGTTTATATTCAACCTTGTATGTATTGAAAATATTAAGAATTACATTTGTTTAATGTTGATAAAGGAGAATACTACTGGAAGAAGAGAAGCCCAAGCAAATATACTATTAATTAACATATTGATTATGGAATTATAGAAATTAATCATTGTTGATTGTTTTTAAATATATGAACCCAGACAACATATTGTTTACTAAGCACTAAAGATTATTATCATAAAAATCAATAAAATATATTGAAAAACAAAACAGAAAAGTCTGCTTAGAATGTAGATCTAACATTTCTTTCTCTACTAAGTAAACATGCTTAGGATTAAATTGTTTACAAAAACATGACAGCCATGAATAATTAGGTTCTTGTACAGTGGTCTTACATAGTGATCTAAATGTAGATGGTACCTTTCCATCAAGAACCTTCAAAGTGTCAATTAATTTTGCTAAATTCTTGAATCCATGGGTTCTCTTTAACAGGAAAGAACATATGAAAGATTCCTCTTCAATTGTTATTGGCAAAAAAAAAAAAGTCCTCCACTTTCTCTGACTCTCTGTGTTTTCTATCTCATTGCAATGTTTCTGTTAAGTATTGGTAGACTGGGTTAACTGAAAATCCATAGATTTTTCCAAGAATAGCAAGAAATAAAGAAGTTACTGTTTGATGCTGTAGTATCTGAGAACTGAAAATGCATTAATCTAGAATTTTGAAGGCTCATTTGTAATTATCACAAATGATAATTATTCATTTGCCTTAATGAACAATAAATATTTAAAATACTCTATGTCAAAATATTTTATTTTATGATGCAAGCAGCAACATGGGAATGGGATTTCACAATGGTGGGAAATATGAAATTAGGATAATCGGTTTCCCCAAAAAGTCTTCAACAAAAGGAAATTCTTATAGCCCGTTATCTAACAAATAGTTTTTCTTTCTCCCGCTGATTGCTTTTAAGGTCCATTTTGCGAAGAGCCTGTGAAACCGTGCAGTTCTCAGCCATGCCAGAATGAAGCTGTATGCCACAATAATCCTTCTGGGTACAGTTGTGCCTGTCCTCCTGGATTCCTTGGGCCTGATTGTGAAACTGATATCAATGAATGCTTTTCAGGACCATGCCAGAATGGAGGCATATGTCACGATCGGCCAAATGTGAGTACAATTTCTATATAATGGATAAGGATATGCCTTTTGGGGGGGGAGGGCAAAATGTCTTTTCAGGTCATCCTCAACTTATATCCACAGTTGGGGGCCAGATTTTCCATTGCTCAAACAAAGTGATTGTTAAATGAATCAGGTACCATCTTGAATTGAGAACTGTGTTAGCAAAAGAAGAGGTGCACCATCTGGCCCATATATTAATCCAGGAAATAGGAAGCAAAATGGAATGGAATGGAAGTTCTCACCCATTCCTGGCTCCTGCACAATTTTGCTATTTTACTAACAATCCATTTAAGGAAAAGACCTATAAACTTTTGAGTCAACATTAGATTCAATTCCACAAAGCTTCTTCACAGCACATTTATATGTGGCAGTTGGAACAACAGAACTGTATGTTGTTTACCCAGAAATAAGTCCTGCTATATTTAGCTTAGAGGCAAGAGTTCTTGGCAAGCCACCCCAAATTTTTAATCACCTTTGAGTGTATAAACTCTATATTTATGTTATTAACTGTTTATTTTTCAGATGAGTATTCAAGACAGAGCATGCCCCCTAAGTGATGTAACAATAAAATGCAAAAGCAACATTTAACAGAATAACAGAGTTGAAAGGGAGCTTGGAGGTCTTTTAGTCCAACATCCTACTTAGGCAGGAGACCTTGTACCATTTCTGATAAATGGTTGTCCAATGTCTTCTTAAAACCTCCAGTGAAGCACCCAAAACTTCTGAAGGCAACTTGTTTCACTGATTATTTATTTTACATATATAAACTCTCAAAAAAACAGCATCAAAATAAGCTTTTTTTAAAAGAGAGAGAGGGGGGGGGAGAATAACAGGAGAGCATCAGAAAAAAAAAAACCATTAGAATAGCAAAACCTGAAATGGGGCATATCGTTCCTAAGATAAAACCCCTGTATAGATCAGGAAAATGGTGAATTTCAAAATGCTTCAATTGCAAAAAAAAAATTTTTGTATCACAATTCCCAAATAATCAGGCAAACAATAAAACAACAACTTCATTCTGAGTGTAGTCCCTGAAGCATTTTATGACCCTTGGAGAAAAATGCAATTTAACTGCTGAAAGCAACTGCTTAAAAAGATACAAATCATGTTCTCCTTAGGCCAGTTTATTGGATTTACAAAGGAGATTAAAATTACCTCTTTAAAATGGTATGAAGGTAGAGCAAATCCTTTGTGGCCCCTTTCCTTGTAAGTTCTTAAATGAAAAGAAGAAAAATGTATTTATGGGCCTGGGTATTCTCTTTTTACTAATTTTGGCCCTCCACAAAGTCTAATTTAGAGCTATTTTTGTATGTTTTCCATGGTTGGTTTTCTTATTGTTACAGAATAGAAATTTACACAAGGAAGGGCAGTATATCCAATGACAGAAATGTGTACTGGGGTTCATTTTTCTCATTCCTCATACCTTAGAAAGTGGTGGGACTGCTTTTTTTGTGACAGTTGTTCAATGATTTTTCTCTTACACAGAAATCCATGTAAAGCTCCATGTTTGTGTACAGTATGTACTTGAAAACATATTTAAAATATTTTGCTGTCAAAATGTGAATGTTGAAATGCACTTTGAAACTATTTTTCCTTTGCGCAAAGTATCTCTGTTAAGAAATGCAAAATAGATTAATAGATTAGTCCCGTGTAATTAATTACTAGCTTGAGAAGTCAGTTTATTATTGGAATTTTCAAAGGTCGAATTGTTCAAGCATCTCTAGAATTAGCACTAAAGCGTATATTGGGTTAGAGGTGAGCAGAAATACGTTTTTGCATTAAAAAAAACCCAAGTACATCTGGTCAATCTTGAACTGTTGATTTCTAATAATGGTGTTAGATCCATTGCCAGTTCATGTTGATTCTTTACTATTGTGCATTTAGGTGTCCAGTCATAAGTTGCCCAGAATCATTTGACAGTGAGATGGATGACATATAAATGTAATAAACAAACAAATAAATAAACAAATAAATAAATACTAAATAATTTTGAAATAGCTTTGCCCCTTTTAAAAATCATCATGGCACCTATTTCCCTCCCCTTTCTTAGATAGCTTATCTAAGGAAGTAGGTTTCAACTAACACAAGCTAATAGCCAGAAGACATGATGAAAACTCCTTAATTGCACAACACTGGAACAGACTTTACCATAGTTTCAACTGGGAGATGGTGAGTACCCTTGGCTAAGATAAATCCCCAAAAAATTAGAGAATTCCTGGAAGCCTGGCATTCAGACAAATCAGCCATCAATGGGCACATAGAGATAAAGAACACATACATGCCATTCAAAAACTACAGTCAAAAAGCTAAAAGACCACAACACCTCCTGACCAGCAATCAACCCCCAGCTAAGCAGAGATTAACTCGAAGCAATAAACAATACCTGAGTCATGGAACTAACAACTCAGTAAACAACAGCCTAATCAAGGAATTGCCAAGAATATTCATATATTCTCAGGGCAAACCACTATATATAAACAGAAAACCAACCTCACTCTTTTAGCACTGATGATGTTACCTAGTTGGGTAAGAAAATATCTGCAAGAAAACAATCAAGATCAGAGAGTACCAGGGATCACACAAAAGTAGGTTTCGGATAGAGTTTTTCCTAGAAATGGAACCCTTCTTTAGTATATTGTAGAAATATGATGGACATTTAAAAACCATCCTTCATTCTGGATCTCTCTTTTTTGCAGGATGTGTCATGTACCTGCTTGCCAATGTTCACAGGTAAATTCTGTGAAAAGATGGTGACGACCCTTTGTGAACCTTCCCCCTGCCTAAATAATGGCAGTTGCATTGATGAGGTGGAGAGCTATCACTGCAGGTAACATCTCCTTCAATATTTCCTGGTTTACATTTGCATTTGGATTTTAGGGGAAAAAATGTAATAAAAATAATGATTTTATTAGTCCAGCCTGCATTTGGTTGGGGAGGTTCTGTAGAAAGGCAACTTTTGTTTTCAGTGGCCAGAAGACTGGAAGTGGGAGACTAAAAAGGAAAGCCTAGAAGGGATTTTACACTATTTCTACATGAATTCTCTAAGATAAAATATATAGTTCTCTAACTCAAGATAAAATTTAAATAAGTTGGAAAGGCAGATCTCTTGCTCAGTGCATGTATAACATCATGTTTGGGAAAAGAAAACTGTAGATACTCATTCTTAATTCATAGACTTCTGATAACAATTCACAATGCAGCTCATCAGTCTGCTTGTTGAAAATAGATCAGTGCTTTTCTACAAACTACAGAAGAAGACCAGGTACACGGATAGCTAATTCTAGTCCATTTTTATATAGATTTATAGATCTTTTCCTCAGACCATTAAGATGTAAAATTTGTAGTCTTCACACTTGCTTAGCTTTTATTTGGATGCCTTAGAGAAGGTTCTATCATGCATTTTTAAAATGCAGTAAACAAACACCTTTTTAAAGTATCCATAAAAACAGAATATTAAAATCTCTGCTAGGTAAAAGGACGGTAGTCCATTGGGGTGCCTAAGAAACTTGATAATGATATCAGATGCAGCCCCATATTCTGCAAGGAATGTCAAGTTGGAAAGAAAATTTGCACATAGAGAGCTACCAATAGAAGTCTCCTCCTCCTCCTCCTCCTCCTCCTCCTCCTCCTCCTCTTCTTCTTCTTCTTCACATTTTTGATGGAATATTAACCAAATAGGATTACAAAGTGTAATTAGACAGCACATATTTCTGTGCCTGCATTTATTGGTGTGGAAAATGAAAATATTGCCTATTGTTCTTCAATGAAAGGTTTAGGCCCAGGTGAATTAAATCAGGCCTCATGCATCAACAATTAAAAAACAAACCCAGAAAATGAAAAAAATAGAAAAACGGAACTCAAACTGCCTCCGCACCAACTGAACGTAACAGGGAAGCAATGCAGCATATAGTCAAACATGTAGAATCGCTTTCTGATCTGTATTACATTGATGGGCTAACCATTTTTTTATATAAAAATCTCTTCCATTCTAGCTGTTTGTGGACCATGAATTATTGGAATCTAGTCAATCCTACTGTATAGGAATGATTGCATTAGTTCCAATTGGTGCACATTGATGATGTAAACAATATTTTAGGTGCTTTGTTCCACTGCCTGGGCTTCGCAATCTAATCCACTTTTTGCTTGTAACCTCTAGCTAAGTTATTATCAGACATACTTTAGTTCAGTGGTGGCAAACCTTTTAGAGACCGAATGCCCAAACCATTTATTTATCGCTGCATGCCAGGTAGGCATGGCCGACTGGGTGGGCACAGTCTCGGTGGTCACAACCATAATAAAAAAAAACCTTTGTTCCCTAGAATTTTTTTCCTAGCAGCCAGGCAGAAGAGCAGAGCCCCGAGGCAAGTGTCCTGGAGCTGTTTCCACCCGCGTCTTTCTCATTCTCAATTCTCTTGCCTGTGTGTTGTTTGCACCCCACCCCCAATTGCTCTACGCTTTGCAGCCCAGGGAGTGAGATTCACCCTCTGCCTCAGGGCCCCACTCTTCTGCCTGGTGCTAGGGGCTCCATCATCTGCAGCGGCCGGAACAAGAGGCAGGTTACAGCAGCCCATTAATCTTTTTGCTGCATCGGCACCCGGGGGCTTGCTATTTCTCTCCCCTCCACCCAAAAATCTAGGTCGATATGCAAACCAAGCTCATGTGCCTTTGCTCAGGAGGAGCAACTTATTATGGTTGTGAACTAAGCTGTAATAAGAGAGGTTTTACTTCTTGCCGATTTATGGGGGGGGGAGGAAGCCCTTGCCTGGCCTGGGCACATCCAGTCGACAGATCTCATAGGGATGGCTTCTGCTGCTGCTCTGACCGCTCAGCAGGGAATCGGGAGGAGGTAGAGGGGCAGCCGGGGGTCTGGAGCTGCCTCAGCTGCTCACTAGCAGCCCGAGGCAGCAGATTCATGCACCAGCTTCCCCTTCTGCTTCCCTGCAGGGCTTACCGGTCAGAGCAGCAGCAGAAGCCACCCCCATCAGATCCGTTGAGTGGATGTGCCCAGGCCAGGCAAAGGCTTTTTTCCGGCTACCCTGGAGCAATTTCCACCCACACTGATGGGGCTCTGTGGCCAGTCCACCATTATGCAGGACAGCCAGCATGCTGTGGCTGCTGACGGACATGTTCGGCCCCCATGCGCTCACTGGCTTCTGTGTGTGGGGGCCGATAGTGTCAGGCAGCAGATCCAGAAGCAAAGCAGCAGCGGTGGCAGGGGAAGGCAGGATCTAGCATGCGGGCACCCTTTGCCGTTGATGCTGCACATTGTCCCGCATGCGCTTCCGGGTGGGGAGGGGAAGGCATCTGCCACAGCTCACCTTCCCCCGCTACTGCCCCCACCAACACGAGGATGGTTGGCACAGTTTTGCTTCTAGAACTGTGGCTGGCCAGGCTTGGCGATGCAGGGATCACGCCGCCGCCTCCTGCTTCTCTGTGTGGTTGGCCAGTCAAGGGGCTCAGAGCAGCAGCAGCTGCCCCCGTCAGAGACACCCTGTAGACAGGACCCACACCAGGTGAGGGCTCCTTTCCGCCCATCCCGGGGCAGTCTCCGCTCACGCTGATGGGGCTGCACTGCGGAAGGGAGATGGCTGCTCTGACTTCACTCACTCTCCTGCCAAAACTTCTCCTTTTATACGTTCCCTCACCCTGCCCAGCTCTTGCAGCTGTTCCCAGAGTGCTCATGCACAGAGAGGGGAAGGGAGCGGAGCCCAGAAATAGCATGCGTGCCCACAGGGACAGCTCTGCATGCCGCCTGTGGCATGCATGCCATAGGTTCACCACCACTGCCTTAGTTGATGAGTTATGCCATGACATCATTTGTTTCAGATGCAAATCCACTCTAAGTGCTTTAAAAGCAATCCTTGCATCCTTACTGTGTATTGATTATCCCTGCAACTCAAGCATATTGAGTTCAGCATGAACCTGGGGCACTGAAGTGCTTGAGCTGGTTTATATCATCTTGTGAGAGCCAATTGTTAAATTGTTAAATTTACAAGCAAGGGCAGAGCTGAACCGTGATGTCTAGATGCCAATCAGTTTCTCTGTGGTAGCAGTAATGGAGCCAGAAAAGCTGGTTCTTAAACATTTATCAGCCACCACTAGCCTTGATAGCATTCTTAGTAAATCATTTCTCAATCCAAAGTGGCCTACAAATAAACTCTGAGGATGTCCAGCAATCGGTGTGTCCTGTCTCTCCTCCAGATTGCCAATAGTACTTTTTCACAAGGCGACTGGACTTTCTTTGTTTTTCCTCAAAGTCATTCCACTTCTCATCCAAGCAGTGGATGAGAAGTGAAACATCTGCAAGGAAAACAAAAAAAGTCCAGTCGCCTTGTGAAAAAGCATCTTTGGGACAACCATGACCTGGATGACTGAGAATCTCCATAGACACCTCCAGATTGTCAGTTATAGCTTTTTATTTCTTCAAAAGAACTTCTAGAACTCTGTTAAAAAAAAACACCACCACTGAAAAGATTTCAGGTCAACATGGCACAATTTTAACAAGTCCTGTGGATATACCTTAGCAGACCAGCAAGCTGCCTTCTAGAGCTTTTGCTTTAACATATTGAATAAAGAGGAGCTGTCGATATCGCTTCTCAGCCTTTGGGTTAATATCAAGTGTAGTGTGTCTGTGTAGGGTCAGGGAGCTATTCTCAGTCTGTCCAGTGAGAAATAAAATGCCCACAGAAAGACTGACCTCATCTGAATGCAACTTATGTATATGGTTTTGGGAAACTTGTACGCAACCAGAACTTTTTGTAATTTAAAAACAAAGAAGTGGTGATTTGTTGTTGGCATCAGTGATTACTGGGAATGCCTACTATAACAGGCCTTAAGGGACATGTGAAGGGACAAGGATGACTCCTTATTTAATGGGGCAATTATTAGATTTCCAAAGAAAGACCTATCTCATACCTTCCATGGTTGAGTGAAGTGATTGAGAGAGAGAGAGAGAGAGAGAGAGAGAGAGAGAGAGAGAGAGAGAGAGAGAGAGAGAGAGAGAGAGAGAGAGAGAGAGAGAGAGAGATGGTATTATTCAGTTACAAGCACTCCTGAAGAAAGTAGATAAGTTCTGTGTTTCCTTCATATAAGTAAGAGTGTGCTTCCAGACCTAATCTAATGGCATCTCTAATAGCTGAAAGATTCAGCTTCCTGTTTAGGGTTGAGATAATTGGTTTCATAACTTTGAATGATTTCTCTTCTTTGGATTTTAAACACTAATTTAGAACAGAATAAGAAAGAAATCTTTCTCAGATTGAAGAAGCCTACCATTTCTGAAAAGGATGTCTGAAGGGCTCTTGTTGCTACTTCAAGCATTCTTAAAGGGGATTTCAAAAGCCAGGAAGTTGCTCCAGTGTTTTTTGCTCATATATACCTTTCCAGAATCATATCATTTTGCATTGCATTACTTTCTGACTCCATCTGAAATAGACTAAGATTTAAAATAACACTTTTGAGAGGTCATTTAGAAGTTTGTTCAGATTAAGGTCAATTTCTGGTCTCCCTTTACTCAAGTCATTTTCAAAGTATATCAATGTATGTAATAGATATTTACAAGTGTAAAAAGGTGCTTCCACTGTAATTTTCATTTTTTTTCTGCACAGACTTAGGGATCTTATCTTACCATATCTAATTTCCAGAAGCACCAGTGCACTATCAACATATCGCTCTTCCACTTACAATTTCAAAGAAATGTGTGATAGCATCTCTATCCATTGACTGGATAGGAGGAGGGAAGGGGTGAAAAGGGAAGAGAAATAATGAGGAGAAGAAACAAAAACATCCTTCTCTTGGTCAAGCAAACAGGATGGGTAGATGATCTCCTAATGAGATGTGAGATAGCAGTGTTCCAATATTTGAAGGGTTGCCACAAACAAGACTGGATCAACCTATTTTCCAAAGCACTAAAGGCAAGATAAGAAAAAAAATGGATGGAAACTAATCAAGAAGAGAGCCAACCTAGAACTGGGGAGAAATTTCCTAATAGTGAGAGCAATCGACCAGTGGAATAGCTTTGCCTTCAGAAGTTGTGGGTGCTCCATCATTGGAGGTTTTTAAAAGAGACTGGACAGCCACCTGTCTGAAATGGTATAGGGTCTCCTGCTTGAGCAGGAGATTGGACTAGAAGACCTTCAAGGTCCCTTCCAACTCTGATATTCTATGTACTATTATAACCGGCTTTTTAAATAATAAACCAACACTATGATTTGTACCCAGAACCAAACTGGTAGCACTGACAATATTGTTGTGGCATTGCTAGGATAACTTGCATTCACCAGTGTGTGGATTTCTACTCTGTTAAACATTTAGTCTGCAAGGGATAAATTAAAGTTCATTGTAGTAATCCAAATTTGAAATAATTAGAGCATGGGTAATTGTTGCTAAGTTTTCCTACTTTAAAAGCATATAAGTAGTATACCAGTTGAAGCTGGGCATAGAATATGTTGGCCTTGATTCCACCTGCTTCTCTAGCAGGAGCTGTGAGTGGAAGAAGTCTCTGAAGTTGCACCCTTGATCATTTCATGGGATTATGACTGTTCTACAGAGTTACAGTAGATACTACTAATAATCCCAAGGGTTTTTTTATATAAACAAGCAATCCCTTTTTCTGAGATTCCCAATTTTAGTCAGTTTCATTCCTATTTAAATTCTTACATCTTCCAGACCTTAAGTTAGAAAAATCTATTATATCTTCTGCCTGTCCTAGGTGGAATGGTAGACTGGATAGCATCAACCTATTGATGACTATTTTTTTTTTTATTTTAAGTTAAAATAAAATCCTAAAAGTAACACAAATACTTTAAAGTTAAATAATATGGAAGGGAACATCAGACTGTGTACCTCACAAAAGCATAAGTGATACTTCCCCAGGGTATGTCCAAACCTAGGCTTGTTTTTAATGTCTGTTTGTATTCAGGTTTTGCTTTTGTTTTTTGACTGCACCATTGCCAATCTAGCATCATTTCTTCCATTTCATTTTGAAGTTCCTCCAATCTCCTCCATTTGATTTCAGGTTATCTAGCTTTATCTGTAGTTGATTATTTGTCCTGTTTTTTGCCTCTAACCATCTGCCTCATAACCTACTGGTACCTTTTACTTGGAAACAATTGTTTTCCATTCTAAACGTATAACCAAAAAGATTCAATTTAATTTTCTTGACTTCAGCTCTGATATATGAGTATCCTGTATCCTAATTTCACCTTTTCAGTCTTTTTATTCTGTGCAGACTTGATTTAAGAATCTAATATAGCACTTTCTTCGAGCAAATGTCAAGTACCATGGGGAGATACAGGTAGCTAGGGGTTAGCAATATATATCACAATAAATTACAGCAATTCTTCATTCCTTTTTGATTCCCATGTTTTCTAGACCACTAAAATATCATAAAAAGTCTTTAAGAAAATGTGATAAATGCTTTAAACACTTATTGCTCAACCATTTTTCCTCCTTCTCGTTCTCATTCCATTTGAGAGAATTTACTGAGAACTTTCTTTTAATAAAGAAAGTAATTTTTGAGACATTCTTATGGGTTCCAGAAACATTGATCTTTGTACCTTTTATCCTATTGATCAGCAGACAGATTAAGAATAGATAGCAGGAAGAAACCCCCATTTTGTCTCTGCTTTATTTTCCTTTGATTGGAAGGTTGATACACTTAGATAGATTTCATCCACTTAGGACCCTGATTGAATGGAAAATAGTGGATGTAAAAAAGCTTCCCTGTTGCAGATATTAATGCTGTATATGAAGTTACCAAAGGCAAAGATAAGTTAATTAATGTAGCCCCATGTTCACATTGTCTACATCTGTGGATAAATTGTGGAGTCTTTCATGCTTTCTGAGCTTAGTAGTTTTCTTGAAGACATTTCATTACCAAACTAGGTAACATCATCAGTACTAGAGGGGAATGGGGTTTGCTCTTATTCCATATAAACTGTAAAAAGACAGTGTTACATAAAATAACATGATTCCAAAGGAACATCCATTCATTGCAGCTCTTTTGCTTTCAGGAATCTTAAGTACCAAAAGGAATTAGATAAGAGAGAAAGACTTTTATTTCAGAATACTGAGATTTGTGTACCAGTCCAGTCATGCTTTGCATGGGAGGAATTCCCAGAGGATTTTCCAAAAAGAATTTGTGATTAGAAATAGTATAATTTTTTTTCTGGTGAGGATTTGGGAAATCTTGAAGCCTGAAGATTTGGAGAGCTCTTACTGGAGCTGGGGGAGCTAACAAGAAATTCTTTGTGTATATTTAAAAGGAATGTGCACACATCGTTAGGCATTTGTGAGTGTCTCCCCAATTTTATAGTTCATTTTTGCATAAGTGTGATGCTGCAGTGGAAATTGCCAGCTCCTATGGATGCTCCTCCTGAGCTACTGCAGATAAGAAATATTTTTTCTTCTTAAAAGAAAATCTATAATTATAACCAAGGAAAATAGAATAATACTCATATCATTGTCCACTCATCATTGCTTCCTCAAGCCAGTTTCTGTCAGCTATTGACAACTGTTAGCATACCAATTATATAGTGATCATTAGCTAAGTGTCCTAAATCTCATTTGTCATTACTTTCCTCCATTTCTCAGTAATGGAGCCATCTATTCTAATAGCTTCCCCAAGGTGCTGTACAGTTGGTTATTATCTATTTAGCTCAAGGTTGATGATATATATATATGAGTTCCAGAAGGTTGTATTTAACACCGACATAAAGGCATTTAACCAATAAAAGTGGTGGTGGGGGGTGGGAAGTCCTCTTTACCAAAGTGTACCTCACCTGGCTAAATTATTAGCAGCAGGTAGCCTGAATTTGTTATTGTTCTGATCAAGTCCTGCCCAAATAACAAGAAACACACTGTGGAAATGTGGTTTATGATGGAACCTGGAATGAATGAAGTAGAATTAAATGAAATTAAATTAAAATTTCAGAATTAAATTTCAGAATTATGTGAAATAGAATTACATAAAGTAGCACTAAAAGGCAAGACAGGAAACACTGGTTGGAAACCAACCAAGGAGAGAAGCAACCTAGAACTAAGGAGAAATGTCCTAACCGTGAGAACAATTAACCAGTGGAACAACTTGATTCCAGAAGCTGTGGGAGCTCCATCCCTTGAAGGCTTTCAAAAGGAGACTTGGCAATCATCCTGCTCAAGCAGGGAGGGGTGGACTAGAAGAGCTCCAAGGTTTCCTCCAAAGCTCTATTACTCTGTGTTCCTCTGTTCTATGAATTTGCATTTCAGAATTCAAGTCTTCTGAACTCTGTTGCTGTATTTACAGCTGCATGCCAGGCTACACTGGAAGAAACTGTGAGGAAGTAATTGACTACTGCAGGTTGCTCAGCATCAGCTGTCTGAATGAAGGATTGTGTCTCAATATAATTGGAGGATTCAGTGTAAGTAATTTAATATGGTAAATAAGTTCCGTGGTTTGAAAAATAGGAAAACTTCAACCACAATCTAAGAAATGTATTATCTGTTGGAGAATCAAAAAACAACAACACATTTATGTCCTTGTTATATATACATGTCACTCAGTAACACAAGGAACATTCAATCAGGTAATATGGATTTTTTCTTGGTTATCTGTTAGGATAATTAGATAACAGTTTTATCCTTGAAAGAATATGTGGCTAATCTTTGGAGCCATACACCCACTAAGATTAAAACTTTGATATTATAATATTAATTCTACATAAAGGGAAAAAGAACCCTTTGTGGACAGATCTTTGCATATTTTTTACCAAAATTTAGTTGGCAACTTAATCGAGCACTTAATCCAACAAATTGTAGGGAAATAATCTTATTTCATATTTCATAACCATAACATCAATAAAGGACTGAGTCACGTTGCTTTCCATTTCTCTCTGGAATGCATGAGGATTAAAAATAAGTGAGAGAAAGAAATAATAGTGGGGAGAGTTCTTGAAAGAGTAAAATTGATTCCTTGTGAATTTGGCCTGTGCCTGTAAAGACTAAGTCTTATTCAAATGATGTGGAGGAAACAACTGGATGCTTAGCTTCCTTAAATGCATTTGTTGTGCTTGGAGTTCTCCGTAGGTTTTGTCAGGTCTTACAAACATGAGTGCAACAGATAGCCCTCTTATTGCTTAAAAAACGTGTTCAGCAATCATGAGTAAAAAATAATTCTGGGTACCACAAGGAGTCGGAAATGGATTCCTTCATCTTTCACTACCAGATCAGACATTTCTTCAGCACTAGTTGAGGACAAAATTCACTCCTTTATCATGCTTGTGGCCTATTACCTAGGCTGTTTAAGAGTTTAATGTTTTTCGGAAGAAATAGCATGACTGACAGGTGCCAAGAAGTGATTACACAAAGGGGAGATTGTCTGCTAACCACCTACCATCCTTCTAGTCCAATCCTGCCTCACCACAAACTAAAGAGAGTGATCAGTGGTTGTTTTTCAGACTGGAATGAGATGCTTGGTAAGATGGGAAACCAAGCCAGGAAAATTGCCTAAATGTCTCACATTAAATCACTGAGGAAAGCATCATTTGCCAGCTTTATTGCTGTGACAGAAAAAAAGAACTATTATTGGAAGACGTATAGCTTAAACTGGCATAATTTTCTTCAGAGTCAAGGAAAAGTCTAATTTTTTTTCTAATTTGCAAGAAACAAAACTTTATTAGGCCAGAACCTTACATGAATTGGCATACGGTTGTGTCAAATAGTGGAAGGGCAAACATCTTATTCCTTTAAATCTGCACGGATGTCCCTTAAATTGCCTCTGTTGAAAGGAATGGGAAACACTTTGAGAGAAATCTGTAAAAGTCTTAGCTCGTGATATATATTCTTCCTAATGTCACAGGACAAAAGAGTAGGCTAATGTTCCTTGACTGCTCTCATCTTAAGAGAGACCATATCTTCATCATTCTGTAAGTAATCTTCAAATTGCACAGCTAAGGGGCAAATATAAAGTGTCTTAAGAGGAAAAAAAAATCTTTAAAAGTGAGAAATTAAAATGTGATACGGTAAATGGTAAATAGCCTATTAAATTGGACTGCTAAAATGGAAATCCATTTGTCAAGTCATCTTCAGAAGTTCGATGCAGAGCTAATACGGGAGCACATAAGGCACCCTGCCTCTTGTAATAATGAACAAATTGCCATCCTTTTTGGCTGTTATTAGCAAGAATGTTTTTGAGAAGGATTTGAGAGGATTTTAAAAGATATTGCTGGCCACTGCTTAGAAAAAGAATTAAATCTCAGTTGAGAAACCAGGGGAAAACAAATCCTTACACTACTTAATAAACAGACCTTAACCCTGAAAGATCTTCCAATTTCACAGAATCCTGCTGCATTAACTTTTACGAGTTAATATTGATTTACCAATTATTATTACAATGCCTGATACTGATGAACTTCAGTATGTTTCTCAACAGCTGTAAAACTGTAAATGCCATTGTCCTTTGAAGTTAATCTTGACAGAACGTCTTTGCTTAAAGCTTAATCATATTTTCTTTTCTTTTATCTCTAAAGTAAATTGTACAGTACCGAATACGTTTCTTGTATAGCAGGGGCCTATTTGGTAGAAGTATCATGTTACAAAACCGAAAAAATGATTTAGTTGTGGTACCTTGACTATGGAAGAGAATCCCAAGGAAATCCTTCTGGATGGCTTTAAAACAGGCCCTGGGAGACTGTATTACTTTAAATGCATTTTTCTAATTCTTTTATTCTTATTCATTTGATTTCTAAAAATGTTTTCTTGCCCATAATATATCATTTCATTTATAATCTGCCTACAGTATGGTTTATGAGAAAAGAAGGTGTAAAAATGCTGAAATTAATAGCACACTGTATCTGGGTGCAATAATGCCCAAAGGACATCTTTTCTGCAAAATGCCTTCAAGATGAACTTAATTTAAGAGATTAAAACACAGAAACCTCCCCTCCTTGAATTCTTCCCACGTCTTTAAAATTTATTTTAAAATGTTACTGTTTTGCAAAAAAGCTTATAAATATTTATACCAAAAGAAGAAAAATAATAATAAATCACAAGAAAGAAGAATATACAAGGGCAAGCAAACTAAATTCTTTTTAAAAAGCTTGACAAAATGGGATGTTTTTATAACTTTGGAATCTTTCCTGGAAGATGCTTCCAGGAAAGAAAGAAAAAAAAAATATTATTCTCCCATTCTGTGTCATTGTTACCAGTGGATTGGATGGAAAGTGACCGAAAAGCCAAATTATTTGCTCTTATAAAGATTGAAATGTGCCCTTAGGTACAAGGAAATGGATAGAGCTTCTTCACCTCAACCATAGATAGAGCTATAACTGTTTTCTGCTGGTTAAAGACCTAGAAGTAGGCTGTAAAATGCCAGCAAATTGCCAAGGAAAGAAGATAATATTACCCATTGTTGTCTAATGGTTGGATCAGGGCAACTGGACCAAACTTTGTAAATCTGATATGTTTTGTTGCTCATCCAAGCAATTTTATTATTCAGAGCAAAATTAGTTAGGCAGAGAGTCAGAGAGTTGTTGAAATGTACCAACTCTTACCACACCAACTTCAGGGGTTTCTCCCCTAAATGGCTTGCAATATATCAATGAAGACTCAATCATCCAAGCCAAAGGCATCTAAAGGTTGAGTTATAGCAACTGGACCAAATTTACAAAGTTTGGTCCACTTGTCACTATTCAACCTTTAGACATCTATAACAGGGACAATTGAGTCTTCACTGACATATTCCCCATTGTTGTTTCAGTGGAAAAAACAAGCTAAGTGTGTAAACCTTCTTTTAGCGGTTAAGTCATCAATACACACTTAATGAAACATTACGTACAATTATCTCTGAAAGCCTTTTGTGCCAGGTTAATGAAAAATTGTTTTCCAAATTCTTAAATCCCAAGAAAATGATTAATATATTCAGCATATTACTTAGCATATTCAATTTGTTAGAATGATACCATCACTATGAAGACAATTCTAGATGGTAAAATGGAGGAAGATAAACTACCTGCATCTCTTAGTTGTCTGTAAGTTTCAAATTAATGCTTTAAAGTATACAAAACAGACAATGGGTGTCTCTACACCCCCTATGGTTGTTATGTGCCCTCCCATAGTACAAGCAATATGTATCGTTGCTGATAAAATTTCCTGCTGTATTTTTTGAACTTGCTGCTCAAAGTCACTTCCATATTCCTTAGCTAGGATAATTAGTCTGTTTTCTGTGACAAAAGGCAGCTAACACTCCCTGCAGGAATTGCATAAAAAAGGTAACATTTTAGAGTTGACTGTGCAGTTTACAGAATCTATTACATGCTATATGATTTGGGATTTCAAAGTCATCACAAAATGCTGCTGAGCTCCAAAGATCTGAGACCTTCTATGTTTTTGCAAGTTTTAAATATGATAAAGGATAAACAGCTGGTAAAATTTTGACCTAACACCCTTGCTTAATCTTTCCAATATGTCCAATGGAATAAACAGAGAGAGCTGGAGTGGGTGGGTATATTAAATAGGAGGGAGGTAGAAAGAGAGAGAAAGAGAGAGAGAGGGAGGGAGGGAGGGAGGGAGGGAGGGAGAGAGGGAGAGACTCATTGCTAAGTATATCAAAATGTAAAATAAATAACTTGTCATTTTCAAATTATTTTCTACATTTCTACTTGGATTTGTTTTCAGAAAATGGTTAGCCTACTCCAGGGCTGACCCACCACTCCATGATATGGAAAGATTATTCCTTTTTCCATTCCAGGATATGGAATGTTCTTATTCATCGCTTCAACAAGTGAGAACATCTAGCTGGACTTGTCTGGGAATAAAACCTGAGCAGATCAGTCCTCTTTATCACATGGATAAGTGTCTCCCAGAGAATAGGAAGACAATAGACTAGATTGGGAGGTCAAAAGAAAGCACCGAGAGAGGATTTTTTTTATTCTTTCAAGAATATTGCAAGGTTATGTCCAAGTAGGCAAGATTCAAGCCAGCCTAGCTTGACGATTGTCTGATTTTACTGTTCGTGCAACTTTCAGAATCATGGGGTCATTGAAGAGAGTAGGGTTTGGTCTTATTTTTATATACTTGTGGCTTGCTCTGTCAGTATTGGTGGGAGTGTTTTGTGTGCTCCAAACAACTGCCTAATCAAGGAACCGCAAAGAACATTCTCACCAACACTGACAGGGCAAGTCACGAGTATATAAAAATAAGACCAAACACCACTCCCTTCAAGCACTGATGCTGTTATCTAGTTTGGTAATGAAATGTCTGCAAGAAAACCATCTTGCTCAAAGAGCTCTAAGGACCCCATAGTTCAATCCTGAGCTACAGATATTCTCTTCTATCCATACTTTCAGGATTCTTTTAAAAATTTTAATGGCTAAAAAAGAAAACTTTGTTTCAACTACAATAATGAGTAAAGACCAGAAACATAACAAATTGCTTCCTATACTACTTGACTATACTAAGTTGCTAGTATTTAATTAGCATTCCATTGTAGTAAGCAATCTTTCGTTCATCCTCTTTTGAAATTAAAACAAATACATGAAGTTTTAGACAAAGAAGGTGAAGATGTAAGAAATCAGCCAATGGCTATTATTACTCAACCTGAATTTGGCAGAGGTGGGGCAGATGAGCTGACAGCTGGTATGCCATGTGGCATGTCACAAAATTTTTGGATATCCAACCTATCTTCACTCTTCCTGCCCCAAAGGATGCTAAATGCATGCATTCATTCATTACAAAGGCCAACATAATTGAGCAAATCTAAATGGAGTAACATGTTCCAAACCTCCCTAGAAATCTTTGTGCTGTCTCTTTTCTTAGCAAGAAGAGAAAGCCAATTCCATTTTTGACAACTTATGGTTACTGTGGCCTTTGTAAAACAAAAAACCAAACAACGTGCAATGATTATATCATTACCACGTCAGTTACTCAGATTATGGGAAAGTGCAGCAGGAGATCAGCAGGTGCAGCAAGACTAGAGCTGCCAGATGGCTGTTAGATGAGTTTGTTAAGGAAAATAATTCCTGACAACTTTCCTCCAGATCTAATACTGGACAGGCCAATTGGGAAGCAGACTTCAGCAGATGAATTGCCCAGCTGCCCAATATGGGGCGGAAAAAAAAAAACCAGGACAGAATAACTCTTCATTTCTATCAATTAATCCAAAATTTGGATTGCAGGTTCTGCTTTGCAGAAAATTGAATTAAGCATCTTTCCAATACTGTACAAATCCATATACCTCCCCCCTGGTCTCAGAGGAAGGATGGTGTTCCTCTCTAGTACTTCCAATTGAATAAACCTTGCTTAACCTGATAGCAAAGTGGGCATGGAGGGAGAGGTTAGCATATATTTGCTCTGTGCCAACAGATGGCTTTGAATTGGATTAAATTACTCCCTTAAATTTAAGAAATTAGACAATTTATTTTGTGATCTTTTATTCTTTAAGGGGTCTTGTGTATGTATATGTATGACCATGCATGCATCCACCTTCAAACAGTCTTGACTCCTGACAACTTCCTGATTAGTCCCTAAATTTTTATTGGCAAGGTTTTTCAGAAACGGTTTGCCCTTGCCTTCTTCTAAGGGCTGAGAGAGAGGTTTTTTTTAAAACTGTTCCGATTGTAAAATGCACATTAATACTTTATAAAGTATTTGATACAGTAAATAAAAGTAGCCATCTTTCCTTTTATTTATATTAAACTAAATGAGTTAAATAATAATAATAATAATAATAGTAATAATAATAATAATAAAGAGAAGACAGCAACAGACAATAAGTGCCGCCTATGCAAAGGAGCTGAAGAAACAGTGGACCACCTGGTAAGCTGTTGAAAGAAGATTGCACAGACTGACTACAAGCAGCGGCATGACAAAGTAGCAACAATGGTGCACTGAAATTAGTATATCAGGAAGGCTTACTGACTACTGGAGAGACCAAACTGGCCTACAAGAAAGACCAAATGAAGAACAGAATAGAGGCATGGGAAGACAAAGCACTACATGGCCAATACGTGAAAAAAATAGCTGGGAAAGCAGATAATAATAAAACCTGGCAATGGCTAAGAGCAGGAAAATTGAAGAAAGAGACCGAGGGACTAATTCTGGGTGCACAAGATCAAGCCTTAAGGACAAATGCATACAAAGTCAAAATTGAGAAGACAGCAATAGACAGTAAGTGCGCCTATGCAAAAAAGCTGAAAAAACAGTGGGCCACTTGGTAAGCTGTTGCAAGAAGATTGCACAGACTGACTACAAGCAACGGCATGACAAAGTAGCAACAATGGTGCATTGGAAGATCTGCAAAACATATCATTTGCCTGTAAGCAAAAACTGGTAGGATCATAAAATAGAGAAAGTCATAGAAAATGATAAAATTAAACTGCTCTGGGACTTCAGAATTCAAACAGACAAGCACCTGCAACATAACCCCCAGACTTAACAATTGTCGATAAGAAAGACAAAAAAGTCTGGATAGTGGACGTGGCAGTGCCTGGAGACAGCAGAATAGAAGAGAAAGAACTGGAGAAGATAACAAAATACAAAGACCTACAAATAGAAATAGAAAGACTGTGGCAAAAGCAAGCAAGGGTAGTACCAATAGTAATAGGCTCCTTGGGTGCAATCCCAAAACAACTGGAGCACCACTTGAACACCATTGGCATTGACAAATTCGCTATAAGTCAATTGCAAAAGGTGGCCTTACTAGGAACTGCTTCCATCCTGCAACGATATCTATAATACCATCAAACATCCACCTCTGCCTATCCCAGGTCCTGGGTAAGGACTAGATAGGTAGAAAAAATGCCAAATCCAGTCTGAACATCTGGCTGACTATGTGATGATCCATAATAATAATAATAAAAGTTGGAAGGGACCTTGGAGGCCATCTAGTCGAACCCCTGCTCAGGCAGGAAATCTTATACCATTTCCGACAAATGGCTGTCCAGTCTCTTCTTAAAGACTTCCAGTGCTGGAGCATTCACCGCTTCTGGAGGCAGATTGTTCCACTGGTTAATTGTTCTAACTGTCAGGAAGTTTCTCCTTATTCTAGGTTGCTTCTCTCCTTGATTAGTTTCCACCCATTGCTTCTTGTCCTGCCTTCAGGCACTGTGGAAAATAGCTTGACTCCCTCTTCTTTGTGGCAGCCCCTGAGATATTGGAACACTGCTATCATGTCCCCCCTCATCCTTCTCTTCATTAAACTAGACATATCCAATTCCAGCAACTGTTCCTTATATGCTTTAGCCTCCAGTCCTCTAATCATCTTTGTTGCTCTTCTCTGTACTCTTTCTAGAGTCTCAACATTTTTTTTACATCGTGGTAACCAAAACTGGATGCAGTATTCCAAGTATGGCCTTATCAAGGCATTGTAAAGTGGTATTAATACTTCATGTGATCTTGATTCTATCCCTTTGTTAATGCAGTTTAGCATTGTGTTGGCCTTTTTGGTAGCTGCAGCACACTGCTGGCTCATATTTAAGGGATTGTCCACTAGGACTCCAAGGTCCCTCTCACAGTTACTGCTGTTGAGCAAGACACCCCCTATACTATACCTTTACATTTGTTTTTTCTTGCCTAAATGTAGAACCTTACTTTTTTCACCATTGATTTTCATTTTGTTAGATAGTGCCCAGTGTTCAAGTCTGTCCAGATCCTCCTGTATCCTAAGCCTGTCTTCTGGAGTGTTGGCTATTCTTGCCAGCTTGGTGTCATCTGCAAATTTGATGATTTCCCCATCTATCTCCTCGTCCAAATCATTGATGAAGATGTTGAAGAGCACTGTGCCCAGAACAGAGCCCTGGGGCACCCCACTACACACTTCCCTCCATATAGATGTGGTTCCATTGAGGACTACATGCTGAGTACAGCTGGTCAGTCAGCTACAGATCCATCTGATGGTGATGCTGTCTACCCCACATTTTTCTATCTTGTCAAGTAGTAGGTTGTGATCTACTTTATCAAATGCCTTACTAAAGTCCAAGTAAATTATACCCACAGCATTCCTCTGATCCACTAATTTTGTCACTTGGTCAAAGAATGCAATAAGATTTGTCTGGCATGATCTGTTTTTGACAAACCCATGTTGGCTTTTAGTAATGACTTTATGAGTTATAGTTAATTTCAAATATTCTAGTACTTTCAGCATTCCAACAAGATGCCGAATTTTGTCGCACCTCAGTAAAGATGATAAGTGCTTTACTGTCCTTTTAATTTTATTCTTTCTAACATTTCTATTCAACCTTGAGTCAAAGTTCCATTCCTTCAGGTTTATTCAGTGGAATAAACAAAAAAAGAGGCTTCTCTGAGGTCCATCTTCTTATTTAAAAAAAAGACAGACATCCTAGGACAAAGATGAAGACAACATCAGAAGTGCTATTAATCCCCATTTCACGCTGAAGTTAGATTTTGGCAACTGCCTCCTAAAGCTTTGCCAAACACATATCACATAAATATATGTAACCTTTTTGGTGTGATGCCAGCTCATCCTTATTACAAAAAGATATTGAGATTTATGTCTGATTAAAAACAAGTGATAGGAAGAGTAATGAGTTCTGCTCATGTACAGCTTTGCAGAATCAAATTATTACTAAATCATTTTTATTTTTGACCAAGTCAAACTTCCCCCTTCCATTTTTCCTGAACTACTTATTAGCCCTGGTTCCCAGAGAAAATTATAAATTGATGTATCAAATTATAATAAACCCTAAAACCTAACTATGGCAAAATAAGAGGAAATAATTTAATTCAATTTCCGGCATAATGAAAATATAAACAAAACATCAGAAATCATATGGGAAATAAAACTGGTACTAGTCAAATTTTGGGAATGGCAATTAAAAAAATTGATATGGCAATTAAAAAAATAGCGCAGACCTATTGGAAAGTCCCAAAATATGCCCACTAGGAATTAATCAGAGTTTTTATAAGAAATTGAAAACATTTTTTTCTGTGATCTGTCATTTTACTCTCCAAACATTGAGAGGGAAAAATGTGAATATTTGACATGTGATTCATCAATAAGGAGTTATGTAAAGATTCTGAAATTAAATTGGAATTTAATTTACAGTGCATTGACACTGTAAGGTGCCATTTTCAGACTATATGCTTGTTTTAAAAGATTCTCAGTGAATTTGAATAGATTTCAAATGAGATAATGTAAAGTTCACAAAATACAAGTTTAAATTACAGCACACAATGAAATTTATGTTGAACATTCTGTAATCCTAAGTGATTTCAAAATGGAAAGCAAAATTGGACCTGGTCAGTTCACAGATTGGAGTCTTCCAGAACATATTAGGCAATAACTTGGAAAGTTTGAAAAAAAAAACCTTGAGGAAGCAATGCTAAATCATTGTTACCAAGAAAATACCTATTATGTAGCCATCATGAGTTGAATTTCATTAGAGGAACGTTTTAGCCTAGCCAGCCAAACTTAGCTAATATCAAAAAGTTAAGCAGGTTGAATTAGTTAATTGCTGATTGGAAAATGCAGCATTAGGACTATAGACTATACAAATAATCTGGGATTTTTTTTAAAAAAAGTATTCTAGAATATAGTCATATCAAACAATTTTGATAATGTTGCCAAGATAATAGTATGGGTGCATCCATGAAATTTTCAGGAGTGAAGCCAAGATCAAGGCATAAGTTTTATCTTTAAGCATCTCTGCTCAGATTGAAATCCTAAACTATCTTCTGGAATTTAATGGCTTGGAAATATATTTAAAATTTTTGATATAAATCATATTGCAGTGAGCTGCTATCATCTGTCAGTAACTTTCATATGTAATAAATTTAAGCAGACATGGTGTTTATTAAATGTCAACATGAACTTCCTAGCGCAATTAACCTTTGTTCATTCTTTAAACTATAATGTCAGATGGTTTATTCGACCAAATTATTTCCTTCTCTTTAGTGCCTCTGTGCTCCTGGATGGACTGGACAGTTTTGCCAATTTGTAGAAAATCCCTGCTTAATTTATCCAGCCAATTGCCACCCTGGAGCTACTTGTGTCGATATAAGCCAATCAAAGTTGCAACCACAAACTAAATGCTTGTGTCTACCTGGTTTCACAGGTAAGAAAGATTTAAGATTCCTCTTTTTTTTTTTTACCCTGAGGGGAAAAAGTACTTTAGCACTTATAGATGTTATGTATTACAATTACTTCTAATCAGAAATAAATATACATTTTGGGGAAAAGCCACCTGAATGTATGTAAAATGCTATTTTTTGTGTAAAAAACTAGAAGACATTCTTAAATATTATTTTTAATGAGCTCAAGCTGAAATAGCAGAAAGCTTGCCATCTTGCTTTTTGCACAAAAAGCTAATAATAATAAATTGCTGAGTGATAAAGTACATGCCAGACTTCATTCATGATTGATAACACCATTTTATATTATGCCATCCCTTCAAGGTTACTCAGTCCATATGTGTGTTATACATTAATGACAGTAATTCAATTTGGGCGGTTAAGTGCAGGATCAAAACAATAATAATAATCCTGCAATTATATGCGACTTTAAAAGGTGATTTATTCCATCTGCTTCCTTTTGGACAAAGATAATTGTATCTATATTTATCTCTTAGATGGAATCTGTAATGCCTATGTGAGAAGGGAACATTCTTGCCACAGGACAAATGAAATGCTATTTTCTCTTTGCTTATTTACCACACTTAACTTCCTTACACACTTTGTGCAGCTCTGATAAGAAGAACATGTGCATTTTGATAGTGTTAATTCGACAAATAACGCTTATGAAAATATATCTCTTTTACCATGTCTTGCAAAAGCTACTTCTTAAAATAAAGCTGGAGAATTAACTTGTATTCTGAATTTTGATTTAAAGGAATTGATGGGATATGACTTGTAAATATAATTTATACACTAAGTCCTGTCAGTTATACATAGATACATTCAATCCAAGTAAGCACGCTGCTGGTCTAAAGACTGAAATCCTTTGCACCATTGTGTGGTTGTATGCCCCATTAAACTCCAGAGCCATAAATAAGATTTTTATGTCAAGTTCCATCTGTGCTACTGCCCCATCTCACATTTCTGCAGTTAATTTCCCTTTCATTACATGAAGAGTCATTCCTATTCTGGTCTGTTTTTTACACTATCAGTCCTCCAGTGTCCTGTAGCACATGGAAACCCAAGAATGAATTACAGAATAATTGATAGCAGGCAGTGTCTTACCTGATTTATTCATGGTTCTGTCATCACACCAGCCTGCCTTCTGTGCTGGAAATCTAGGATGCTGGATCAGTTTTAATTACTGTGAGCTGATACTGGGCATCTCTCTGTATTTTTAATGAATGTTAATATTAAAACTACTCTGAGGAGCTTTCTATAGCCACAATGGTACAATGAACAGAACAGAATTGAATAAAACAGAATAAAATATGTTCTATGGCCAGGCAAGGCCATAACTGGATTTCCAACCTTAAGACAGACTGTCCCAATGGGACTGCTCCAATTTTTTCCCCCTCTTCTTAAAGTTTTATAACATGAAAGCTACCAGTGAGGTAAAAGAACAAAGAGCAAGAGAGAAGGGAAAAGGAAGAAGAGATTGAGAAAAAAGAGATTGTGTATTGTGCAGTACAGGCTGTGGTTTGAAATGGTCTCAAGGCTGGAAAGATTATAAACCACTGGATCAGGAATAAAAGAGTAAAATGGGTGAACTTGATTCAAGCTGAAACCTTAAACAAAGTTACTTAGCAGCAAGTCTAATTTAAGTAAATAAGATTTACTTGTAAGTAGATCTGTGAATTATTGTGAACAAAGAATGTGCTTTGCTGGACACGTGCTCTACATGAGTGAGCAAATATCACAATCAATTTGGATACCACCACATGGCTGGAGAAAACGAGGAAAGCCAAAGAAAACCTGATGCCAAACATTTCAGGAAGATCTGAAAAACATCAACCTTAAATGGAGGAATGCAGAGGGTGTAGTTGCGGACCAAGAACTGCGGAGTATGCTTGTAGCCCAATGTGCTTGGCAAAGGACATGAGAATATTGTGCATCTAACATGATGAGATGTGGACAAACCTGAATAGGATAACATTGTATGTACATATACATATGCATACATATATTTACTTTTAGTTTATAGTTACATGTTATTTAAATATAAACTTTCATTTCAAGGGATGATGAGAAGATCAGCTTTATTTTCAAGGGATCAAAATAACGTACATTGTAACATTGTAAATTGATAGCATTGCATTCCAGGTTAGTTGCTGGAGAACAATTAATCCTTCAGCAGGCCTCTAATTTAACCTATAGATATGAATGTGCAGTTCACAGGTTGGGGAAGATTAACTTAGAAATAAAAATAAATGCAGTGCTAAGAAGAGAAATATAACCAGATCTGGTTTATAATGATTTTCCATCCAATCTCATTGTATCTAAGGCTTAGATCATCCCTGAATTGGAAGTAAAATGAGGTGGACTAGTCAGAGAAACACATAACAGATCAAAATACTTATTTAAATTGCCCTCTCCCCTCTCTAATTTGGCTATGTGTTTATAAGTCATTCAGGTTTATTTGATTATGATAAATCATAAATCATACTGTGAATTGACTTTATTTGAAATTTCATTCATGTGTCCAAGAGAGTACTATAAGGATAGGTGTTAATCTAAATTTTACTTAACATCTTTATTAGTGAATTAGAAGCTTGCCTAAGCAGTACATTATTCATATCAACTTTTTGCATCAAAATAGGGGCGTGATAGAGAGTTGCACCTTGAACGTGTCTAATATATAATCTAGTGATATCAACCATTATGCCAAGTACTTTTAAAATTAAAAGACATAAGCATAAGAGTTTGCAAAACCTCTCATCGGTATCTGAAGTATGAAAACTTAATTTAAACAGCAATTAAGAACTGGCATTAATCTGAGAAGTGAGTTTTTTTACTCCCTAGAATACAGTGATTGTGACTGTGCAATCTAGAATGACAATTATATTCATTAAACAGGCGGTTCACTAACAGGCTGTAGGGATTCAGATTTTGGCACGCTGCGTTGAATGTATCTGTGTGTGTCTGTCTTTGTGTTCATGCACATATGAAAGAGGAAAAAAGGGAAAGAAGAGGAACATTTAAAAATGCATTATGCATTGAAGAAATAATATGAACTGTTTCCTTATAATGTGAAGATGTTACCTGATTAGTCTGTTCTGGAAGCACTACATAATTAATTGTGAAATAGAAACTTTGCCTTTGCTATAATCGTGGGCATCAGTTCTAATTAGCAATTTTTTTATCATTCTATTTATCCATAATGTCCTGGATTTAACACCCATCAAAAGTGAATAGGATGGCTCTTCTGAGACTCATTTTAGTTGCCTTATTAAGGAGGCCAATCATTTGATTGTTTGTTTCTAGGCATCACATTAACAGTGTTCACATTAGCCCTTCCTTTGACCAAAAATCTAAGAAACTACAAAACAAAATAACAATATCACCTGATTGCTACAAATGTGTAAAGAAATTAATTGGGGTGCTTAATAAGGATGAAGTATTGTTAACTCATATCTAATGTAAAAATATACTACTAATGTAGCATGCCATTGCTTTAATGCTCAGTAGGCTTGTAAAATCAGTTCCTTGTTAAATACCTCAGATATGTGATGTAAAGAATGGGTAACTTTTCCTCTGAAACCTTGTTTGGCTAAGCAGCAGTAGCCAGCTGATCTTGACAATCTCGAAATACAAAGTGGGATTACATGTGGTTAGGTCTCAAATCGGCAATGTTCATGGGGAATAAGGAGAACGGCAAAAGAAGCAATGTTGAAAAGCTCATTTGCATATTATTGCCAATTAAATTATCTGGCTAGGTTCAAACTATTGATCGAAGAGAATATTTGTAGCTCAAGGTTGAAGTGCAGGGTTGCTGGTGCTCTCTGAGCTTGGTGGGGGTTTTTTGCAGACATTTCATTACCAAATTAGGTAACATCATCAGTGCTTTCATCATTGAACCAGTAAGCACCAGTAAGTTCTTTGGCAGGCAATTATTATGTACTGTATCTTTAGCACTTGTTCTTTGGCTGAACTGACCATTTATATGAAACCTATTAAAGATCTTAAAATATTTTACAAAAACATTGTATGATAGTCCTATATTTCAAATTTATTTTTTCCTTCTTTGTATCATCCACTTTATTGCTAAAATTCAGGGAACAATGCTTTTCAACACTTGGATTAAGTGGTACTATTGTACTATTTCTCTGAAATAGAAGATTTTGATTTTGAAATCAAAATCAGCCTATTTTGATTCTAGACTAAGGTTTGCATTTTTTTCAGCTTTGCACATGTGTCATTTGATCTTTTTTAATTGTTCAGTGTATTCCTTCTTGAAGGTATAAAACAAAAATCAGAGTTTTGATATTTTTATTCAGCGAGTGGGTGATACCAAAAACTCTCTCCCCCCAATATTTATGCAGATAGCATGCAGACCAAGTTTGAACTAAGTACACACAAACACACATGCATACACATACAGAGTACAATTATCATTCTCAAAATGTTGGTGACTTTAAAAAGAGCTATGTGAACTGAAGCCTTAAGATCAGATCTATCAAAAATACAGAAGGGTTTGTGAGTGGAATGGCTTCATTATTTACCTAGTAAAAAATTAGAAATAAAACAGGTGGAGTCTATGTATGGAAACATAAACCACCATATTGAGAGCAGAGAAACTAAGAGGAAATAGTAGCCATGTTGTTCATCAACTGTGTGAAGGTTATACAGCTAAAGGCTAGTCCATGCAGACAATATGCATTATTTAAATATTTTACAATTAGCAAGATACAGTATTTTATTAAAGGTGGCCTATAGGTCTACAGTTTCAGCTGGAATATTTAAGCACTTATCAGATCTGACCCTGCTTAGCTGTTTGATATCAACCAAGTCTTTTTCTCTAGAGTATAAATTTTCTTATCCTCAAGATATAAAACCAGACAAAATCATCTACCTTTCTTTCTTGTGCTAGCCAGAAAACGTTACATTTATATTTAAAAAATAAGCTTATCATAGCATTCTGATAGGCACTTATTCCAAAATTTACTATTGTACTCCACAATGATTTGCTGAAGCATTATTCTAGAAATAGCCAAAGACCCATGCATTTGTTTTTGTTTCCTGAAATAAAATAAAAATGAGGCAAAGTTTTGATATTATGATCATTGATATCAAAATGTTCTGGTTCTTTCTTTTGCACAAAATTATCATTGGGCCTCAAGTATATATTCAGGATTGATGAATTTAAATAGGACACTTATGTTGTCAGTAATAAGATTATTTTAATTACAGGGTTTTTCTACCTTTAAATCAAGTGCCCTCATAATCAATTCCTGCCAATATGGTCATTCTACATGCAAGGAGAGATAGTAATTAATTAAAGGCCGCCCCTTCAAGGACAATTGGTTGGCTATGTGCTACTTAAAAAAGAGCTGATGGGCTAGTTTTCCCCTTCTTCTCCTTCTCTCAATGTCATAAAATGGCATGCATTAAATATAGTCCATCATTACTATAGTAGTGGCAAAATCAAGTAACTCTGCTATAATACTCTAGTAATAGCAGAATCAAGTGATTTGTATATCTGGTGAGGTAATTAAAAACGAATAAATCTTTCTTGACTAAAAAGTACATTCTTTTCTGAGATTCTTGGTTTCTGGTTTATTTATACTATGTCTGCTATGGTTATCAAAAGAAAGAAGATTAGATAAGTGCATTGGGCAGGGAAAAGAACAGGTTATTTTAACATATTAGTGAAGGAAATTCTTTCAAGAATTTGTTGCACAAACTGCAATTATCAGGTAATTCTTATATTACACCAAGATACATATTTAACCATAGTTAGTAAAGCAAATTTGAAGGTTTAGTCTGAAGTACCTTGTTGAACGAGTTATGATTGCAATTATATATTAGGTCCAGAAGTAAAGAAAGAAAACACTTTTTAGGCTAGTCTAATGCATAATGTATAAATTCATCTAATGCAGTCCAATGGATTGACCAAAATCAGCAAAAGTTGGAGATCTTGTACTTAAATCAGCACTTGCAGTACTTGTGATTGAACTTAATGAAGGGATCAATGTTTTGAACACAGGATGCTCAGCAGATCATAGGACTGTATGATGCACTCTCATTTTCCTTCATAGAGTTGCCTAAACTCCAAGTGGAATGATCCTCTTTGAGGCAGCATCTTGACCAGTGGTTCTCAACCTGTGGGTCGGGACCCCATTTGGGGTCAAACGACCATTTCACGGGGGTCGCCAAACAAGGCTGTCTGCCATTTTTCCCCCTTTTCTTTGGCCATGCCCCTGGCACCCGGTGATGTATAAGTGGTTGGGGGTCACCACAACATGGGGAACTGTATTATGGGGTCGCAGCATTAGAAAGGTTGAGAACCACTGATCTTGACTCAAAAGTGTGAGCACTAGATTCCAGTGTTTCCAGTCACGAGTGCTAAGTTGATCTGCTTGGTTCAAGCAGCCGCCTTGCATCAATGGGAAAATATTCTATGTGCATTTCTACACAAAAAATTAATAAAGCAGCCAATTTAATATCATACAGTAATTCCCTTTAGTACCTAGTAGAGCCATGTGGAAAGGGTACTTCATCAAAGATATGGCTGAAAGAAAATGTCTTTCAAAACTTTTGCCCAGGCCTAATGTTACATATTATTTAAAACTGAAGTGATTTGTAATACTCATACAACTAGAATATTAGAAACTCCCCCCCCAAAAAAGGAGGGGGGGATGAAAAGTCTGGAGACAGTTTTAAGACCAGTTCATGTAATTAGCCCTGCTACAACATAACCTATTGCTTTCATAGTATGCCCGCAGTAAAGAGAAAATTTAGCCTATTTCCTTTCTGCCAGTCTTCCCTGCTGCTTGCTGCAATGTGCAGGCTGGGAATTGAGGAGCATATTGATGAGTCTTTCCAATTAAGAAAGCACTGAAGGCATGAGTTATGCATCTGAAAATATGCTTTTTATGAAGTAGAGGTGCTGCTGTTTGATGGTCAGCCAGATGATTTGCTTACTTCTAACAAGCCACTATCAGAGGGGCTAGAAGTGGAGCTTTCACCAAGCATAGCAGCTCTCTCTGAGTCCCCAAGAAGAGAGGTATCTGGGAATAATATTTAAATCCAATATCACCTAGGATTTCTCTGGTAAAAATGTCTCATTCATTTCTGCCTGGAATTAGGATATGATCCAGACAATGCAGGAAAAGAATAAACAAGGACAGCATTATTAGAGGGAAACGGTTGGTCATGAAAAGGATAAGTAGGATAGGATGGAGTGAAGACCTAGGCAGCAGGCATGGTTGAGAGTAGAGTTGGGTTAAAAAGGAAGAATAAGCATTACATAGCTACAGTTCCCAGTTTGATAGATGCTTGCAAACCATGATTTATGGATTCGGATGTAACAAAACATGGCTTAGTATTTCATCTGAATGAACCTACTAAAATCTCAACAGCGATGTTCCAAAATTTCAAGATGTTCACTGGAAATTATTTCCAGGCTGGGAAGGATTGTTTAGAGAAAGAAGCCAATTGAGCTCAGTAGCACATATGTCACAGTCAATATGCTTAACAACTACAATTTCCTGTTGGATTATTTATACAACATCTTGTTTGCAACATCTAGCTAAGCCAAATAACATGCCAGATTTTATTATGATAAGCATTGTTAAAACCAAAGCACAAACAAAATGGTTTTAAAAAACAAATCATGGACTGTGTAGTAAAAAGCAAGTAAATCATTGAGCTGTATTTGCATTTTCTTTTTTTTAAATGATATAGCTTGCTTTAATAATATTTGTTTAACCATGAAAAATGAGAATCCAATGTATCTTTTACAATAGCTCTGTGTCAGATTCAATTTAAACAGTGCCCAAATTTTGGTGCAGCTATATTGCTTATAATTTATAAATACCCCACTATTATGAGCTATCAGATATTAAACTTTAAGAAGCTGTATTGTTCTCAATGTTCTACAAATCAGAATGTGAGTATTTGAGCTACAGTTTATTATGTTTTCATTTCTGAACTTTATGGCAGAATGAAATAAATTGCCAAAGCAAAGCAGATAGCTGGGTCCAGCCCTCCCCTCCCAGTTAAGAACAATAGATAATGATCTAGAAATATTCTTTCCCATTTGTTCATGGTATAAAAGGAAAGAGCTTTAAGGAAATGCAAAGAAAAGACAAGAAGGAAATGAAACAGAATTGAAATTCGTGCTTTCATATCCAACTCACCAAAGAAGAATCATAGTCTTGAAATAGAATACACAATTTCAACGTCTCATTAACTCATTCGTAGAATAGTATCTTACCGAAAAAGTGCATTATACTTTTAATGTTAATACAGGTGGTCCTCAACTAACAACCATTCCTTTAGTGGCCGTTCAAAGTTACAACGGCACTGAAAAAAAGTGACTTAAGATTGGTTTTCACCTTTATGACCATTGAAGCCATCCCGTGGTCACGAAATCAAAATTCAGGTGCTTGGAAACTGGCATGTATTTATGACAGTTGCATTGTCCCAAGGTTGTGTGACTACTATTCTTAACCTTCCCAGCTAGCTTCTCAGAAGCAAAGTCAATGGGGGAAGCCAGATTTGTTTGAAGACTGCATGATTAACTTAAAAACTGCAGTGATTTGCTTAACAACTGCGGCAAACAAGGTCATAAAATGGGGCAAAACTCACTTAAAAGCTGCTTTTGGGCTCAGTTGTGGTCATAAGTTAACAACTACCCATAACACATTAACTTACATTAACTCAGTCTTTCCCAGCTGTGCCTTCCCCTTTCCACTTCCTCTTGATTAGAATGGAGGGGACAAGATTGTGACAATCATAGTTCTGTCCTGTTATTTCTTTGAGGGCAAGCAAGAAACAAGAAGGCTGTGATTGTTTTTCCTCACATTTTAGCAAAATGTACCATGAGATTTCTGATGGTGGGATGAATTTTCACTGTTCACTAATGGAGTTTCCAGGAAATGTTTAGTCTGGCTCCAGGGTAATAGATTTATAGTTTTCATTCTGATAGTGAGTGGATCAATGGCTATATATCCATTTAGCAACTTTATATTATCTAAATCAGGGGCATCCAACCTTGGCAACTTTAAGACTTGTAGACTTCAATTCCCAGAATACCCCAGCCAGCAAGGCTGCCTGAGCAATTCTGGGACTTGAAATCCACAGGTCTTAAAGCTGGCAAAGTTGGATACCCCTGATCTAAATAGCTGGTTTTGCTTGTGGAAGAAAGAATCAAACACCCAAAACATTTCTTCCCCTTCTTGTTTTTTCAACTATCACAATTTTCACGGGATTAGCTTTTCATCATCACTATCACCATGATTCACTAAGCAAACTGTGCTAACTCAATTTGCTTTATCAGGTACCCAGTGTTCAGGAATAAAATTTCCTGATGATGATCATATACAATTTTCAAGGTTATATTTAGCGAAGGAAAATTAAAGTAAAAGGGGAAAGAAATAAAACAATATCAAAGTATCTATTTTCTCCACAGTCTCTCTGTTTATGTTCTACCTGCTAAAATGAAATGACTACTGCTGTATTGCATAAGCAAAAAGTCTATCTGTTTCTTTTGTTGCAATTTTCTATTATACAACCCTCAGTCAAGAATAGAGTGATAATTAGGTATCAAAAGCCATGTAGATTACTGTCAAGATCTCCCCTGACATCCATTTAATACTTAATCAGATAGTAATGCTGTAAATTATGCATTTCCAAGTAGTTATAAGGACTAAGGGGAAAGTATGACTTGTCTTAGCATTATCTTGACTTCAATATAATAAGGGAAAGATTATAAACTTTTATTAGAAGAATCAACTATATTGTCATGAGACCGGAGTTAGCTAGGGCTGTGTCCTGGCCCCTCTTCTGTTTAATTTATTCTTATCTGACCTGGCCTCTTACATTGTATGCATTGAGTCCCACGCCCCAAAGTTGTCAAATACGAAGATTCCGCTTCTTCTTTATGCTGACGATGCGGTCCTTCTATCACAATCAAAGCTCAGTCTAAAAAGATTACTTTCTGCATTTGAGTCCTACTGTGCTGAGAACCATT
Organism: Crotalus tigris; assembly: GCF_016545835.1. Taxonomy (NCBI): domain Eukaryota; kingdom Metazoa; phylum Chordata; class Lepidosauria; order Squamata; family Viperidae; genus Crotalus; species Crotalus tigris. The sequence goes on along the minus strand of NW_024097182.1, from coordinate 740,509 downwards.
TGTCTATTAATTATGACAAATCCAAAGTATTAGTGTTCTCTAGAGCCTGGAAATTATACAATTGGGCTATCAATGGTAATATTGTTAGGCAGGTTTTCCATTTTAAGTATTTAGGTATTCAATTTCAGAATACTGGTACTTGGACTAAACATCGAACCCAGGTGCTGAATTCGGCCTCCTGTAGCCACCAGCAGATTATAAGTTTATTCCTTCTGCTCTGTGTATATATAAAGCCAAAACCCTGGCCCAAACTCTTTATGAAATTCCCATATGGATACGAGGCTTCAAGAATTGTATTGAAAGAACCCAGGCTGTTTTTCTTAGGAAACTTCTGGGTCTTCCTCCTTGTGTTGGATTTGCTTCGATGTACCTGGAACTGGGCATTCGTTCAGTCAAATGCATGGCATGGATTAACACCTTTAAATGGTGGTTTCGGGTGCTCTTTTCGGCAGTCCCTGGTAGCTACCTTTCCCTGGTGTTTGCTGACTCTCATACTTCTCGTTGGGAGAGAGAGCTGACGAAGAAACTCCACTTGCTAGGTTTTACGGGGGATGCTCTGGGAGATTATGGCCTCAAGGACTCCCAGTTTAGGGTAGTCCAACAGCTTGTGGACATAGATTTGCAATATTTAAGATCCAGAGCCAACAAAACCTGCTCCCCTTTGATCTTCAGCCATTCTAATAATTATGGATTGTGGATGGCTTCATATTTCTATACTCTAACCATCCCCAAGTATAGAAGAGTCTTTTCCCTAGCCTGTTTCAATGTCTTGCCCTCAGCACTACTCGACGGGCAATTCAAGAGGCTCCTGTTTAGTGAGCGACTATGCCCCTGTGATAGGGCTGAAGTTGAAACTGTGGAGCATGTCTTATCATACTGCCCTATGTATAACACAGCCAGAATTAAATTATTGTCTCTCCTTGGAATTGATCCCTCTGATTCTAATGTTAGTAATTTGGTCTTATATTGTCTAGGGGATGACTCCTCCTATATTACTTCTCAGGTTTCTAAATTTCTTTTAAGAGCTGTAACTATTAGAGGAGAACGTTGTAATTCCCTTTAGCCAAGGCTTCTGGTGTTAACTGTTTGTGATTGTATTTTTCTTGTGTTTTCTTTTGTTGCCTTGCATTTTGGTTGGTGACTATAAAATAAAAATTATTATTATTAACTATATTGTCATGTGGATATTTGTTTCAAATTATGATATTAATGATATATACTACAATGTTTTATATTTGATTAATGAAAATTAAAAGGGGTAAATATATATTCTCCATTTATGCCAGGGTTCCCCAAAGTGGTCAATACTGACCCTTAAAAATGACTGAGACTATCTATTGCAGTTATTATTATCCTTAGTACTATTATTTCAAGTAGTATCAATTACATTTGTTTTCATATAATAAATGTTTTGGGGGCCAATGAACAATCTGAAATTTCCTGAAGAGAGGTCAATGAGCTGAAAAGTTTGGGGACTCCTGATTTAGGCACTGGGAACTAGTCTTCTTGACTAAATGTCATGTGTATTCAGTGTTTCATCTAAAATATGCCATTTTCTCTTTCTGACAACACTCTGAAGTGCTTGCAATCCTTTCAAAACTGCCCTAGGATATACTCATAATTCTTGGGAACATATTAAGAAGACAGGACTAGATAAACCAATTGGAGAAATTGAGAACATTAATAATTATCTTATTTTCTGTATTTTTTCAATTGTTTAAAAAAAATGAGAAAAACCAGTTAGTTTATTTTTTCTTTAAGATATTTTTTTTATTATTATTCTGGCTCTTTTGTACCTATGCCTAATCTTCTGGATTTGATATTTCTTGTTTGATAATAATATTTCACTGTTCCACTTCTCCTAAATGGAACTCACTTTAGTTCCTTTTTATTTTGCTAGACATAAAGAGATCACTCTAAGTGACAATGGAAGATATGGGGGGGGGAACCCTTTCCACTTAAGAGTCAGATTATTTATATAGTAGAGAGATTAACAGCAACTAATCATTATAATATTTGGATGGTGCCAGCATTTCAGTCTTTTTTTTTATTAAAAAAGTTTTTATTTTCCATTTATTCATACAAAATACAATTAACCATTGATACCGCCTGCCCATTCCCCTCAGGCTGCGTACACCCTCTCTAAACCTTCCCTACTTCCCTCCTCTTTCTCTCCTCCCCTCCTACTCTCTTCCCCTCCCCATCTCCTCTAACCATCCTACTTCCTCCCTACTCCTTCCTCCCCTCTCATCCCTCTCACACACATGAACGCAGCATAGGGGAAATGCCCAAGCATTTGCCATAACTATATTACCATTACCCACCCACTCACCCACCCACCCATCCTCAACCCTCCCCCCCCTCGCTTCCCAGAGCAGAATACAGAGTTATTAATAAGAAGGTTAACATCATACTTAACCTTTAACTCCCCTTAAATTAAGACATATAAACAAATCTCTACAACAATTACTATAAAATTTACTCATAAAATAAATGAAACTTTATAGTACCATATTTTTTCTGAATATAATCTATCCATCTTCTCCATACAATAATATATCTTTCTTGTATATGATCCTTCAAATAAGCAGAAATTTTTGCCATTTCTGCAAAGTTAGAAACTTTAAATATCCATTCTTCTAAAGTAGGCAACAAGTCCTTCTTCTAATACGAGCCTACTAATAACCTTGCTGCAGTTAATAAATTCAACATTAAAGTAGTTTCTTTGTCATTTAAATCCACAAAGATACCCAATAGGAATAATTGAAGGGTGAACTTTATCTTCCTTTTAAAAATCTTTTGAATGTTCCACCAAATCATAATCCAAAAAGCCTTTACCTTTTTACAATTCCATCAAACATGAAAATATGTCGCATCCATATTACCACATCTCCAACATTTGGGTTGTAAATTTGGATACATACAAGATAACTTTTTAGGATCTAAATGCCATCTGTAAAACATTTTATAAAAAGTTTCCCTCAAATTTTGAGCTTGTGTAAATTTAACATTTCTAATCCAAATTATCTCCCATAAGTCCAATGGGATCGGATCTGTTTCAGAGTCTAATTCTATTAAAGCATTGTAAACTCTTTTTATATGGGCCTGACTCTGATCTTTAATCTGAATAACCAGATTTCCATCTTCTAGTGTTATTCCTTCTTTCTTATCTACAGTCCACCTGTCTACTATTTGTAAATATTGAAACCATGACTGTAGAATATTTTCCTGCCTTAATACATCTAGAGATTTTAAATGCCAATCCGAAGCTGCCCAAATTAATAATTCTTTATACGGAATTTTATCAAAGTTCATCCCCTTAGAAATCCCCTCAATTGCATGTCTAGGAATCCCCCAGATAGGTATTTTATAGTTTAACCTATAATAATACTTTTTCCAAACTCGAAGTAAGGCACTCCTCAAAATATGTAATTTAAAAGCCCGGTCCACTTTCTTATTAAAAATTAAATATGCATGCCAACCATACATTAAACCCCACCCTTCAAGAACAAGAATATCCTTATTTGTTAAATTAAGCCAATCACTTATCCAAGTTAAGGCTGCTGCATCATAGTATAATTTCAAGTTAGATGCTTTAAGTCCTCCTCTTTCTTGGGCATCTTGCAAAATCTTAAACTTAACCCTTGGTTTTTTTCCCAGCCCAAATAATTTATTGATACCCTTCTGCCATTTCTCCAAATTTACATCTTTTTTTAAAAATAGGTATCATCTGAAACAAGAAAAGAAACTTTGGTAGAACATTCATTTTTACAGCTGAAATTTTCCCCAACAGTGACAATTGCAATTTTTTCCAGTCATTTAAATCCTTTTGCACTTTTGCCCATAATAATTCATAATTATTTTTATACAATTTTCCATTTGAGGCAGTTAAATATACTCCCAGATATTTAACTTTTTTCACCATCTGAAAACCTGTAGCTTTAACCAAACTTTCCTTGTCATTGGCTAACATATTCTTAGATAATATCTTAGTCTTATGGTTATTGACTTTAAAACCAGAAACTTTTCCATACTGTGTTATAAGTTCAAATAAACAATCAACTGCTTTAATAGGTTGTTCCAAAATCAAAACCAAATCATCCGCAAAAGCCCATAATTTATACTCATTTTTTCTTATCTTTATGCCCTTGATTACCGTTGATTCTCGAATCTGGATCAACAAAATCTCCAATGTTAAAACAAATAACAATGGAGATAATGGACATCCTTGTCTTGTCCCTTTTTCAATATTAAAAGTCTCAGTCAATCCCCCATTAACAACAATTTGAGCCGATTGTTGCTGATATATAGCTTTAAGTGCATGTAAAAAATTATCCTCAAAATTCATTTTCTCTGCCAATGAGAATAAGAATTGCCAATCTAATTGATCAAAGGCTTTTTCAGCATCCAAAAATATAAAAGCCACAGGAATCTGGTTGTTCTTATCCAAATACTCAATTAAGTTAATAATTTGTCTAACATTATATTTCATGTATCGCCCTGTTATGAATCCTGATTGATCACTGTGAATCAAATCCTTCATAACCTGCATTAGTCTATTTGCCAAAATTTTTGTAAAAATCTTGTAATCTACATTTAATAATATCGGCCTATAATTCTTAGGCTCTGTAAGATCTTGATCCTCCTTCAGAATCAATGATATAAACGCTCTTTTCCAAGAAGGAGGAACTTGTGCTCCCAGCAAGATACTATTAAAAAGCTCCTTTAATGGCTCCAACATTTCTTCCTATAAATTTTTATAATACGTTGACGTCAATCCATCTGTTCCTGCAGACTTTCCCACCTTTAACTGCTTGATAGCTAAGCCAATTTCCTCCACAGTAATTAAACAATTCATCTCATTTTGCTGTTCCTCAGAAAGTTTAGGAAAATGTACTGATTGTAAATATTTATCTATATCCATTCCCTTTATATTATCACTTGAGTATAGTTTTGTGTAAAAATCTAAAAAAACTCTTTTTAATCAAATTTTGCTGAAAAACCTCAGTACCTTTATATTTTACTTTCTCTATAATCCTAGCCTTCTGTTCCTTTCGTAACTGATAAGCCAACCACCTCCCAGGCTTATTCGCATTACAAAAAGTATTATGTCTCATATAATGCAAATTGGTAGCCACCTGATCTGCCATCAACATATTAAATTGTTCCCTAAGCATCTTTATAGAAACCTATTATTATCAGTTGGGTTAAGAGCAAGTGCTTCTTCTTTTATTTTAATCTCATATTCTATTTCTCTACATCTTTGTATCCTTTTATCCCTAAAAACTTTATTTAAATCAATTAAAATTCCCCTCATATACGCCTTACTGGCGTCCCAGACAATGGGCATCGATATACCCTTATTCATATTCAAAGCAAAAAACTCCTTTAAATACTCTTTACATTTTTGTACAAACTCTCCCTGGGTAAACAAATTCTCATTTTAGTCTCCAAGGCCTTCTGTTCCCATCTTCCAGATATAGCTCCATCCACACAGGACTATGGTCTGAAAGGGTCCTGGGAAAGATTTTTACCTTTCTCACCCTAGAAAGAAAGTCACTAGTAATCAAAAAGAAGTCAATCCTTGAAAATGACTGGTGTCTATCCGAATAGAAGGTAAAATCTCTATCACTTGTGTTCCTTTCTTGCCAAATGTCAATAAGTTCCAACTCTTCTTTCAAATCAAAAAAAGTTTTGGGTAATTTTTTGAAGAGCTCTTTTTATCTATAGTTATATCCAAAACTCCATTCCAGTCACTCATCAAAATTACAGATTTATAATCCAACTGGGATATCTTCCCATGCAAAAGCTTATAAAATTGCTTCTGTTGTTGATTAGGGACATATAATCCAACAATAAGAACTTTCTTGCCTTGTAACAGTAGTTCCACAAAGACATATCTTCCTTCAAGATCAACCTCAATTAATTTAGCTGATAAATTTTTCTTCACATAAATTACAACACCCCCTTTTTTCCCTGGAGCTGGACCTATAAAATGTGATCCCAAACGAGAATTTGTCAAATATTTTGAGTCTTTTGAAGTTATATGAGTCTCTTGCAAACATATCAAGTCATTATTATGCTGTTTCAAATAGTAGAAGATCTTTCTCCGCTTCTGAGGTGAGTTTAAGCCATTAACATTCCAGATCAGGAACTTGGTCCTCTACACCAGCCTGAAGCCTTTGAAGCATAGCCTGAAGATCAACTGTCGAAGATCTTTTAGGTTTTGCCCCTCCCACAGGCTCTGTAGTAACCATTCCTTCTACTTTATCGCCACTCTTCTGCTGCTGCTCTTTTTCTTTGAGTTTATGGGCAGCTCGTGTCATCCTTTAATCTTTTATCTCAAGATTCTGTACAGGCAACACCGCTTGTTCCATGACCATCAATGAGGAAGCTCCTGCCATAACGGGCAACTGCTTATCAGTAAGGATTCTGAATATCTCCACATTTTCTTCTTGTTCTAATGTTTATTTATCCACCTGAAAAAAATCCTTTTATGCATTTCAACATTTCCATGAATGATTTTAATGTTTAAATATTGAGCAGTTGAAATTCACTGTTAGGATGTAAAACCTCAAATTTAGCATTGCATAAAATTGTGTTTTTTTTTAATTATTCAGGAACTTTCTGTGAGACAGAAATCAATGAATGTGACAGTAATCCCTGCAAAAATGGAGGCTCCTGCAGAGATGATGTAGGCCACTATAAGTGCATCTGTCCATTGGGTAAGTCTTTTGTGGATAACATTTGTCGGTCTTTACTTTTTTAATTTTGATTCAAATAAACAGTGTATTAACAAAACCTTGAAAATGGAAAAGTACCATATATTAAGACACAAAGCAAACATTTCCCTGAAATATATCCCAGACACGAGTAATATAAGGGAAAAGGGACAACTCCGTAGAAGATGGATGCATGCATGCATGCACACACATACATGCTGGCTGAGGAATTCTGGGAGTTGACGTCCATCAGTTGTAAAGTTGTCATACTTGCCCACCTCTGGTATACATGGAATCATTTCTGATTTTTTGTTTCCATAATGCTAAAGTAATATTCCTTTCAGGATCCCACATTTATATCCACAAGAAGCCAAAAATAATGCAACCACTGAAATGTTGAATTCAGTTAAAGTTTTAAGAGATCTTGAACAGATGTGGTTTTGCTTCTGAAACAAAAAAAAAAAAAATATTGTTCCATAGGATTCCAAGGTCAGCAGTGTGAAATAAATCTTGATCCCTGTCTGTTTCACAATATAACTTGCAACTCTGGAACTCAGCGCGTGGACAAACCTTACAAACTGGCATATAGATGCAGGACAGCATGCCAAGAAAATTCAGAGGTAAGGAAAATATAAATGGTAACAATTATTCTTCAGAGAGAAGAAAAATATGAAGTAAAGCCACCCAGAGTTACTCTATGATAAGATGAATAGCCAATACATTTAATAATAATAAAAATTTTGGAACGAAATATGCTATCATAAACATAAGTACTCCTGGACTTATGAACATTCATTTAGTATTATCCATTTTCAATCTTGTATTAAAATGCAATCACAGGACTTGACCCCTTGATTTTTTTTCTAACAAAATGCACCAAGACATCTCTAGGAATATTTCTCCATCTGGCTTTACCAATGAGTTATTTGATTTTGAAGTCTATTATTTAGTCCTGAATATGAAATAACCTATAAATCTTATACAGATTGCTTCAAAATATTTAATGTAAATTGTCCGCCATGTGACAAAAAATGTTATGCATTTCTTTTCTCTCACACAGGATAAATATCTTTTCCCCTGGCAGTGCGCTGAAATGATACAGTAATCAGAATGGACATTTCAGCTAGGGAGTGACAGTAGAAACAACTGAAGATGTTTAGTGTAATATTTGTAAGAAGTTCTCATACTTGCTTTAATTTATTTATACAGATTATAATGTGCATTTATGCTAGGATTCTGGACATTTAATCAGATGAATCACTTTTTTCTGAAATAAATGAGAAGAGTGGTTATAAGGAATTTATGTCTTTAAGTACTCAATAATGCCAAGGTGCTAAACATTAATGGCATTTGTGTAATTAAATGAAAAACTGGCTAAAATAATTCAGGATTGTATTTGGCACAATTGTGAAAAGATTATGTATGGAAATATGTTGTATCAGTAATAAACAATATACTGCATATTTCAAAAGAGTGTGCCCTACTTTCAAGGTATTATGAGATTTATAGAGTTTCAAAATTGGACGATTCCATGTTAGCAGAAAATTGGTGAAGATGACCTATGGAACAAGTCTAACAAAGAGAAGGACTAGGGTTGACATGATATTAACCTTTTAATATTTGAGAAGCTATCACAAAGAAGAGGGGGATAATCTATTATCCAAAGCACCTGAAGACAGGACAAGAAGTAGTGGATGAAAACTTACCAAAGAAAAATCTAACCTAGAACTAAGGAGAAATTTCCTGACAATGGGAACAAGTGGAATGGCTTCCCTCCAGAAGTTGTATGTGCTCCATCACTGGAGATTTTATGAAGACATTGGATAGCCATTTGTCTGGAATGGTATAGGGCAGGGGTAGGCAACCTTGGCTCTTTTATGATTCATGCATTTCAACTCCCAGAATTCCTAAGCCAGCATGTCTCAGCTTAGAAACCTCTCCCTTTCCCCTCAGCATGGCTGGCTCAGGAATTCTGGGAGTTGAAGTCCACAAGTCATAAAAGAGCTAAGGTTGCCTACCCCTAGTATAGGATCTTCTGCTTGGGCAAAGAGTTGGACTTGAAGACCACCAAGGTTCTTTCCAACTCTCTTTTTCTGTATTCTGTATCTCACTGATGGATGTTATTTTCTACTGAAATGTATATTTTGCACTGAAAGAAATCCACATATGTTGAATGTCACTTTTCTGGTAAATATATTATCACTTCAGGTTCAGACTAGCTCTCATAACATGTCCTGCAAAGACTCATGTTTATAATTATCATTTTGAGAAAATATCACATCTTTACATCAATACATCAGCAGTTCTCCCAACAGGTAGGCAGAAAAGCCTAGCACCTAGCTAGCTACATCCTATGAGCTAAAATGACTTAGAATAAGAGAAGCCAGAAAGAAGACCCTAAAGATTATCAATCTCACAGATAAAAAGCAAACAGGGAAAATGTAAGAAAGACCAGAAAATAATTTCCTAACTCTCTATTTACTTATGTCCAGTAGATTGTGAAATGGTGAAGAGTTAATGCAACTGAAATCTCATTTCCAACTCTCCTCACTGGTTCATGTGCTGCTCCACAATTTCCATTAATTAGTTATAATAAATTATATTTATTAATATATTTATATAATCACCCATCTCACACAAAATGACTCTAGGTGGTGCAAAAAAACAACATATCAAAGCTACAAATTATATATGTAGCGTTACCTCCTCAGAGGCCGCCAAAGCCCAGCCCCTCCCAGCCCCGTCCCCCTCTGTCGAGCTTTGATGAATTCACTTTCTTTTTGGATTCTGGCAACTGATGCAATGTCTGGCCCCATCACTGTGGCTATTATATAGGGCTTTTCTAATTCCAGTCCTTCTGGAGTGCTTTGATTTCCTTTCCTGCTTTTCTCCAATACAGTGGCTGACATCCTTTTGATACCTTACATCTTTATTTTTTATTTTTTTTATTTTTGGCAGTGCAGAAAACCTTTTGGGTAGAATATATCTGTGTCTGGTTCTCTGAGCATCTTGGCTATGGAGCCTCAGTTTCCATTTCAGAAAATTGCTCTTGAATTGTAGATGTGTGCTGAATAGCTTTCTGGAAATCCTTAAACTCAATTTGTTGCTCATCTGGGCATGGGGAACAAAATCTATGAGTTCACATATATTCTGTTGTTTCCTTTCATGAAAAGAAATAATGTAGTGCAGTATTTTAATACTGCGTGTAGGGAAATACTTATCCCTAAGTATTCTAGCAATGCTCCTTTTCAGAATTTCCTGCAATTCCATTTTGTCCTCTTCTATTTGAGCATGTTGGCATAACTTTATTGCCAAGCATTTGTCCTAGTCTGGGCTTCTTCCCAAGCCACAACTCACAGGGAATTTAAATTTAATTATTTAACTTAATTTAATATTTAAAGCATTTATATGGCTGCCAAACTCAATGAAGGTGACTCTGAACAACAAAAGAATCAACAAAACTAATGAAAAGAATACAAAGCCGCACTATATAACCCTACAGTCATGAAACAATAAATGAATTAAATAAAAGGTGATCCAGAGATGAATGACACTATTATCCAATCAGGGTTCCAATACATCATGACCCAAGGACCTAGGGAAAAGTCAACCATATTCTATATTCTATATGTCAGAAGGAACACAATTCCATAAAATGTTGCATTTGTTTATTTTACAAATAGGTGGCAGTGTTGACTGCTGCTTTCCAGTATTTACTTCTCTCTTCATCTCAGTTACAAGAGTTTTCCTTTCTGCTCTGCCTTCTAGTCTGAGATAGAGTGAATTGTAGTCTTATGTAGATAGTGATGAACGCACCAGGTTAGAAAACTGGGAGGCTGTGAATTCTAGTCCTTCTTTAGGCATGAAACCCGGCTGGGGGAGTTTGTGTCAGTCATTCTCTCTCAGCCCAACCCACCTCACAAGGTTGATGTGGAAAAAATAGGAGGAGGAAGGAGTACTGTGCATTATCACTGCCATTAGTTACCTATAAAGTAATAAAGTATAAATAAATACATACATACACATATAAATATTATCTGTCTTTAATTCAGCCCCATTATCTTCACATGGGTGGAGAAAAGGATTAGGTTGCCTACTGGTCAAATCTGTTGCTCCTCAAAGCCACACATTTTTTGAACTTTTATAATACTTGACTTCCTGCTGAACAACTCAAAAAGAGTAAACCTAGAGTAATAATTTATAAAAGTCAGTAAGTTTTCATCTTACGTAACGGCATGCATTGATCACAGATGTTGCTGCGGACCTGTTTCAGGGGATTCTTTGTCATTTTATTATATCTTTTTTTTCTCCCTTATAGAAATCAAGGTTTGGTCCTTTTATTTTAATTCAGAAGGACATGTTGGCTGGGCTGCACATAATTACATTCTAGGTCCTTTTGCTCAGTGCTTTAATTTGGAAAATCTGAGTTCATCTCTCTGTGACAAAACCTTAAATGTTTCCTATGGTTGGACTCTTCTACTACTTTATCCTTATTTTCTATACCAGGCGTCTTCAAACTTGGCCCTTTTATGACTTGTGGACTTCAGCTCCCAGAATTCCTCAGCCACAAGTCATAAAAGGGCCAAGTTTGAAGACCCTGTTCTACACAATCCATTCCAATCAGTCTATCATCATAGATGGTACATGTAATTTTCTATATCATCTATGTGTGTGTGTGTGTGTGAGAGAGAGAGACCCAGTGGTGGGATTCAGCTAGTTCACAGTAGTTCAGCAGAACCAGCAGCTAATTTTTTTTGTTTCCCAGGCCCAGAATTGACTTCCAGAAGCGGCATCTACATAGAGAACTGGTTGTTCATATATTTGAATCTCACCACTGTGTCCATCCAACTAGAGGTGCTATATAGGCGTATTCCTAAGTTGGCCAAGAGGCCCTTAAGAAATCACTTTTAATCAATGTCTTTTGCTCTCATTTCCTCTTTTTCACCACCTTTCCCTTTTAATCATAGTTCAATCTTTCTCGACTGTTAGGGATTTTCATTCACCCAGTTGGCCTTATTTTTGCTCACAACACGGCAGGTCTCAGTCCATAACATTCCAAAGAAAAAAGAAAACTTTACATCTTTAAGAAGCCAGGAATGACAGCCTGTGACAAATGGTCTCCCTCTGAGGCATGGGGCTTCCTAAGTGCTCAATTCCAAAAGCACTGGCAAGATCCCTCTTGTTCTCAATATACCCTAAGGAGCTACCCTACAGAATTCAAGCAGACAATCTTAGGGTTTCCTCTTGATCCAAAGAAATTCTGTTTGCTCAGGGAGCAAATTTACCCACTGGCTTTCAGAAATGCTCCAGGATTATGCCAGCAAGGGGCAGGCACCTTCAGGTACATATCCTCCTCGGAAGTGCAGAAGCATTTTTATTTTAGAAGACCAAAGGGAAAAGTCTGGTCCTTCTGGCTTCTCCACAGGCTGAAATTTCTGTCTGCAAAAAAAGATATCTTTTTTTTTCTTTTTCCATTTTTTCTCTTTCAGCTACCAGGATGACTTAGTCTGTCTTCCCATTTAATGGAACTTTTTGCTTTTCCTGCCCATCCCTGTTGAATAAGTGATTTAAGTGTTTGGGACAGCTGAAAAGTACCATCCATCATAAACTGTAACAATGTCAAAAAAAATGAGACACCTCTATAGACATCATCATGGAACTGCTTCAATTGTGTATTTGCATCAAAACATCTGATGCATGTATGCAAACTGAAACATTTGAATGATACAGATCACACCATGGACTAATCTCCTATTTTGCATGCAAGAATTCAGTTGGTTCAGTCACATGCATTTCTATAATCCAATTTAATTAAATATTCCTTTGCTGATATTAAAAAGCACACTGAAGAAATATTTTACCAAAATTAAAAGGCACCGAACTATGTGGAGGCAGAGAGTTCCTGCAATGTGTCAGATATCCCTTGTAGCAACCAGATTGCAAACAGTTAAGCCAAAGAGCAGTTTTCTCAGAACTTTCATTAACTAGAGTTATTTGAAAGAAATCAACACTGAAATTGCCCAAATTACTGTGTTTTCAGTGACAAACATCAAACGTGAGTCATCCTGGACTGGAAGTAGTTAATCCTGAAAAATAACTCTAAGAGCCCTGATTAGTTATATTCCTTAAGAAGAAGAAGGTGAAAGTTAACACAAGAATTTCAGCAAGTACTCTACTTTCATACAAATTAAGTCAGTAAACTTTGAGTCTTTTTCTTGCATTCTTTCTGTGTAAAAGAGTAAGAAAGGAGACTTGTTTGAAGGAGGGGCAGGATTACATTTATTGATTGCTCTGGAGATGGTTTCTCATCAATGTGGGAATAAATTCTAACCCATCAGCGTTTCACACCCTGTTTTGGCATCCCATGTTAACTTCTTTGGCTATGAGGAACCATGGCCCAGAAGTAGGAACAAACAATGGCGAAGGCTACTACCAGAAAGTAGAAAAAGACAAATCTTTACATACAGATGAAAAACCACCTGAATTTGTTTTTGGATTTGAGCCCAAGTTTTCATTTCAAGCTACTGATAATTAAAATTGTCCTGATGAGATCTTGACTAGGAATGAAAGGAAGCTATGAAGAAATACTCATTTTCAAATAGTCCCTTTGCCATGACTTCTTCAGGGACCTTGTTTACAATCTTCTTTACATGCACTTGGATTGGAAACAATAGTTTTAATAATTTTTCAGGAGAAGAATATTTCCATATTTGCAAGTAAGGGGTTCATTTGGCAAGCTCTGATCAAGCTGAAGAGTGTTTTCTATGAGAAACAGTCCAGGCATAATTTCAGAACTTAGCATTAATGGAATAGCAAAAAAGATTCAATTTTAAGGTCAATTTAAAACTTAATCAAAGACAAATTAAGACTGCAAATTTTTGCCAAGAGTTGTTGTTATTGCACATCTCAGTAGCATTTTAAATAGGTTTGCATCTCAGTCAAATTGAGGGAGTAAAAAGCTAATTATGTCCACCTGAATCACCCCTTTTTTTAATCCTTAACACATTGATTAGAGGAGGCAGATATTCCTCTTACATGTAACTACTTAAACAGTCCTGATTTTTATTGTAGAGAATAATAGTTATGCAGGTTCTCTTAATGGTTTAGATGAGTCATTGCTCAGCCTTTTAAATCTATAAACCACAAACACTGACAGGCATTATTAGGAAGTTTCAAAATGAATATTTATCTACCACTATATTCACACATAAACTTTATGGCCAATGTATACATTTCATAGCCATCCAAAATTGTGGATCATCAATTATGTTGCCTTATATGTTTTTTTGTCATATCTTTTTTCTTCCTCACTATATGTATATCACTAGCTAGAGATAGTTTGGTGTAATGGTTAAGGCATCAGACTAGAAACTGCGTGGCCATAAATCTAATCCTGTCTTAGCCACAAAGTCAGCTGGGTTACCTTGAGCCAGCCACTATTTCTCAGCCCTAGGAAGCAGACAAAAGCCCACCGTTTCTGAAATCTTTCCAAGAAAACTGCAGGAACTTGTCCACGCAGTCAGCAGGAATCAAAACCTGACTTGAAGGCAGATACGCAACACATATTCAAATATAACTAGCAAGCAAGTGGTTTTCATACTATTACATTACATGAGTGATTTACTGTCCCCCAAATCTCTTGGTTTCTGGCTTTCTTAAGTCATATTGGAATTAGAAAAATAGGGATCACAGATCATCTCATTCTCAGGCAAAAATCAACATTTAGGCCAGGAAGCCATGGCATGGATGGGACATGTCAGCCTAGCATGGTGATCCAATCAGGAAGCATGACCAGATTCTACTTTATTATAAGGTTACATTAATAGAATCTTGCCAGTACATTTCTTCCTCCTTGCCTTTACAACCCCCCAAGATAGGAAGAGTCCCTTCTGAGACATTTGCCATGCCCTCATTCCTTTTGCAGGCTGAGCTATCTCTTCTCCAACCATTCTACTAGCTGTGACTTTTCCCCCTGACCCCCAAGGTCATTTCCACATACACCACTTGATAAAACAGACTGGCTCCAGGCTGCCAAAAAAGGGAATACAAGGCTGTGTAGTCTCTCTTTGTTTATTCAACCTATGTGCTGAATATATGGAAGAAGATGAATCTAAATTTAACATGGAAGGGAGAAACATTCATAGCCTGCATGATACTGAGAACAGTAGCTGAAAATGAAAAGGATCTGCAAGCTCTAGTAATAAAAATCAAAGAGCATAGCAAAAATGTGACTAAAATTAAATATAAAGAAGACCAAACAAATGACAGCAGGGACAATGCCAGCCTATTGATTGATTACTGAAGGCTTTGGAAAAGATACTCAGATGCAATGATGTGTCTATATCTACAAAGATCAGAATTGTAAAAGCAGTGATATTCACTGTGACTCTCTATGGAAGTGTAATTTGGACTATGAAAAAGCAGGATATCAAAATTATTGATGTTTTTGAGCTTTGGTGTTAGAGAAGCCTCTTGAGAATATAACTGAAAGTCAAGAAAACAAACACATGGATAATTGAACAAATCAACCTTGAGTTTTCTCTTGAGGCACCAATTACCAGGCTCAAATGATCCTATTTCAGACACATTATGCAAAGACCTAGTCCTCTGGAGAAGGCTGTAATGTTGGGAAAGGTGGAAGAAAGAAAAAAAGAAGACAGCAAGGATGGATGGATGGATGGATGGACGGATGGACAGACTGACTCAGTCCCAGTGGCAATCAGTGCTCCATTAGAAGACCCAAAGGACCAGATTAGAGATAATGGGGAAAATGTGGTCACTAAGAGTTGGCACATAATCACTCTAAAGTCTTTCTGTCATGTGAAAATTTTCCTTAACTTTTATATGTAGCAAAAAAAAACTCAAATTGGGTACATTTAAGTTGAGCAAGGTAGAGATGACCCTGTTGAAAAGTTGTAACCAGGAACATGTTGTAGAGTTTTAGCAGAAAACTAAGAAGAACGTGCAATTTCTGATTGGTTTTAAATGGAACAAAAAGAAAACTGGTAACTAAAACTATTAATAAATTCAATGCACCACAGTCCTTGCAACCTTTCGCCTCCTAAGAAGTTGAAGGGAAAATATCAGCTCTGGATGCAAAAATAATTGCTCATTTCCAGCTTACTTAATCATGATAGATTTTCCTTCTCAAAAGTAAGATCCCTAGAGTGCCATGGAATATAGACTGACAGATGTGAGGTCATCATGAAACAGCTGCAGGAGAGTTAACAGAGCCTGTTTCAAACTACTGGAATATAACAAATATGTGGACACCGGCATCTTTGTTTCTAGAAACTTTTAAGAATGAGGATGATAGAACTGTGGAGGCTTATGAAATTTCAAACAAGAGGCACACTGATTGAAATATTTTTTTCCTTCTCTTCCAGACTTGTCAATTGATAGAACAGTTTCAGAAAAATAAAGGAGAAATGAGGGACACTGGTTATCTTACCAATTCTAGTGCTAAAGTTCAAAACAAGTAGTTTATGGAATTTATTCTCATAGATGCAATGACTGCCACTAGCATTGATGTGATGAGGGCAAGATGATGGAAGATAAGCAGTGGCTATATCTATAGGCAGCAGATCATGCTTGCCCACACTTTAAGAAAACAAGCAGGACAGTGTCTTCATAAAGCAGATTGTATGTCCAAAATGATGGTCTATTACAAGGAATGTCATTTCGTAGCCTTTATTCAGCAGCAAACTTTCAAGTAATTTTATTTGCTCAGACCATACACATCTTGCTTTAAAGCAAAGATGGGGAACAATGGCCTCTTTATGACTTGTGGCCTTCAACTACCAAAATTCTGGGAGTTGAAATCCACAAATCATAAAAGGGCCATCGTTCCCTACCCTGCTTTAAAGGGTAGCCAATGGTTATACGGCACTTTCACTGATCTGACACCAGCGATGTCCCACTGTGTTCCTTGGGTAACTAAGTCAGTTTTCTTCTGGTTGGACTGTAGTACAGCTCAAGCTGCAAAAAAATATCTGAAACACTGGAAGTCCTCATTTCTCTTTTAGGAACTCTTACAGTAAATCCTCTCGAAACTGGAGCAATTCTATAAACTTCACCAAAAAATATCAGCTATTCAAACCTGATATTAAGCCATTTAGTTTCTGTTCAGGAATCTGATAGCATCTTTTCTGACTAATGCATTTGTAAAAAGGCAGAAGCTTTCATGGGCTGCCACTTTATCAGATGCGTAGAACTGACAACTCACAAAAGCTTAGGACATTTAATTAAAAAAATTGTTAGTTGGAAAAGATGCTACCAGATTCTAATGTTCCGCCACCAAAGACTGCTGTTACTGTTTCTAATCACTTTTACAATTTCTCTGGGGTATTTATTTTGGTTTTTAGTGCTGGGTGTAATCCAGAATAACAAAGTTGGAAGGAACTTTGGAGGTCTTCTAGTCCAACAGCCGGCTCAGGCAGGAAACCCTACACCATTTCAGACAATGGTTGTCCATTCTGTTGTGGATCCCTACTTATCTAAGCAGCAAGCATCTGATTCCAGCCACTGGGCTCAAGCAAAACAAAACAGTAACTGCTGCTGCTGCTCCCTTTCTGATCTTGGTAACCATAATTTCAGCTCTTAAGAAAAGTGCCTGGCTGAAAAACTAATGTTATGGCATCAACACATCATGGCTGAGTTATATCAATGGCTCAGGCGTTTTGGACAATGATACAAAAAAAAAATGTACACTGTGTTCTACTGCCTTATTTTTCTTCTTTCTTTCAGAAATGTAGACAAGTGGTGTGTGTATTTTTTAACTTTAGGAACACAGCAAATTGAGGGACAGTGTACTGATGGAATGATTGTTTCCCCATTGGTTGGGCAGAGGAAATACTATGTGTGACGGGCTGCCAATATGATCTTGCCTGCTCTCAGTGTTGTGAAGATAGCAGGGATAAAAATGATGGAATAGCTAATTCTACTTCTTTTTTCTCCAAAAATCCAGGGAGTGAAAAGAATGTTATATGGAAGGATTATACCAGGGGGGCACACTAGAAAATATATAGCCAAGTACTATTTTTTAACAATTGAATTCTACTCTTCAATGAATTTCTCTCTCTCTCTCTCTCTCTCTCTCTCTCTCTCTCTCTCTCTCTCTCTCTCACACACACACACACACACACACACACACCACACAAACATTCACATACACACAGAGAGAAATAGAGATAGAAATGAGAGAGAGAAGAGGGAAACAGAGAGACAGAGATCCACTCTTCTGTGATGTATGTTATTATTGATGAAATTAAACTCACAGGAATTTTCTTCCCCTGCTGTAATGTATGTTATAAACATCCTTAATCTCAGTATTGTAATGACAGAAACATTTCCTGGACTTTGTGTAATTCTCACTTGCAGCTCTGTATGAATGGAAGAGGTTTCCATGATGAAGACAACCAGAATTATCTATGTGTTTGTGTGCCTGGATGGACAGGACCTACATGTCTGGAAAGTAATGTGTGTGAAATGAGCTGGTGCCAGAATGGAGCTATTTGTAAAGATGGAATCAATGAACACAGGTACTAACATGCCCTCCTTATGGCAGATTTCTCCATAATCCCCTGGGACATTAGAAGGCATGATTGAACTACTGTTTTCCTCCTGCTGCTTTCAACTGCAATTAAAATGTCATTGCTGTTGCATTTATCCTCTTCACTTTCTAAAATGTTATGGGCAGTAACTTGCAATAAACATGGCTATTTAAGTAAACAGATTGATTACCTAAGTCGTATTTCACAGACATACTTTTTTAAAAAACAAAGGAAGCATTGACTCAAGCAGAGAGTAAAGCAACTAAGGTACATCACTAATTAATATATCTGTTCCTTCTAAATAAATAACATTAGCTTCAGAAACAGAGGTTTTTCTTGGAGTTACAACAGCTTAAAAACATTATATGGTAATAGTAATAATGTAAAAATAAAATAAATAATTATAATAATGAAAAAATAATAATAAAAATTGTAAGATCTGAATATTGAAAGTTTATGCATAAGCCAGTTAGGGTGGTGATTATGAGCACACACTAGGTGCCATACCCCCCAAAATTGGATGAAAACCTGTACATTGACAAAACTTCCATTTGTCAATTACAAAAGACCACACTCCTTAGATCTGCAAATAATAATCTTTTTCTAGGTAAATTTGTGGATATGGTAGTTCTTCTAATTGATGCAATAGTGTCTTGCTTTATCATAATCTTAAGAAGCTCACTTGATTTAATAAATTTGAGTCATTTCCATAAAACATCATTCTTGGAATTAGTCATTCAGAATATGTACTTCATGGTTGTTACATGTTCACACATTTATTCAATCTTTGTCGGAGTAACTGACGTTCTCTGTGATCAGATCATCTTCTTCGCCATGGTTTTATTCTCCATCTGAAGATTACTACAGATTGTTAAAAGAAAAGTAGTATAGTTCCAGTATTAAATGATGTTCAGGAAGGGATGGGGGAAAGGATTTATGTTTTTGTTGGCTTTATTTTATTTTAATGTATATCCAGTAACTTTATTTTCCCTCTAGCCTATTGGATTGGGTACCATGTAGTGTACTACTCTATTTTTATTGTCAGTTTCTAGCCAGTGTCAATCCAAACATTTTCATTTCATTACCTAAAGATGATTCAGTATTATGCACAAACTCATTACCTCCAATTCTCTTTCTCAGCATTCAGTTTAAAGATTAGCAAAAAGATTTGTCTTTCTTTTTAACGCACCTGAAGCCTCTTCCTTTTGTATACCTGTCTTGTTCATCCCCAAATGTTTCCAAATAACTTTGCAGAAACCATAGAACTGCATGCGTTGTAGATGAAATATTGGTGGGCACTCTTGGGATGTTTTAGATCATGTCATTGAGATTCTTATGAAATGGTTTCCATGGGAGAGGTTGTTGCCTACTTGCAACATGGTGTTCATGGTTTTGGAAAATCACAAAATACTCATTCCTGTAGCTGCTTTCTGATTTTTATCTAATTAATTAAAAAAAACCTCTGGAAAAAAATCAATTGGGACGGGGAATCTGGGACACATAGAGCGAAGCACCATGTTAATTAAGAATGAATATGATAATCTCTTTGATCATTTCTTATCCCCCTACTTATAAAGCTGACACTAGAAAAAAAAAACCTTAGACTTCAACTTACGAGGTTCACTATTTTAAATTTTAAAATAGGCTCTAAAAATTTCTCTCTCTCTCTCTCTCTCTCTCTTTCTCACACGCAAACACATATGTCCTCATTATTATGTACTTCAACATAATTTGATTTTATTAATCGCATTATAGATCATTACTTCTGCTCATTTGACTTTATTAGCATGCTTCATTTTAAACAATACCAAAATTAAAAAGATAATTTGAGTTTTAATTGTTGTTCTTCACCTTAAGAATCTTTTCCTGAAAGTGAAATCACAAATCCCCCACCAAGAATGAATAATAAATGAATGAATGAATAAATGAGCAAGCAAGGGCTAGATAAAAATACTTAATTTATGATAATAGGTCAGTGACCCTGTTCCCAATTAAGTCATCTACATGGTAAAAGCAAATTATCTGTTCCCGTGTGAATTGTTTGTAATGTTGTATTCTATTGCCTGGTAGCACAAAATAAAAATACAAAGTAGCATCTCTGTTTCCAGGAATTAGTGATTTTTGAAATAATTAGCCGGTTGTGCCATATTATCTTGAATCTTACTGATTCCACTGTGGCTTGCATAGCACATATTTTTGCTGAATTCTGCTTTGGAGCCTTTGACACTACTTAGAAAGTAATTTAGATTGGTTCAATGTCCAACTCTAGGGAAGATGCTCATCTCTGTGAACTAGCATTGTCCAAAGACATTTCCATAGTCATGTGGCCAGAATAACTATAAGGAGATTATTGCTGTTCACTTAGTTTATTTGGAACCAAGTGTTCACAT
The DNA here is from genome assembly GCF_016545835.1 of Crotalus tigris. Taxonomy (NCBI): domain Eukaryota; kingdom Metazoa; phylum Chordata; class Lepidosauria; order Squamata; family Viperidae; genus Crotalus; species Crotalus tigris. Next base: position 719,845 of record NW_024097182.1, on the reverse strand, counting down.
CCCAAATAGAGTTTTGTACACTTTTGTTCAATACATTAAAGAATGTCAAAACCACAATGCTTTCAAAGCTAGGCTAAAGCATGAAATTATATGGTGATAGCCGTGTTGGGGAGTTGATGCTGATTAAGGTTGGTTTTCATTGTGCAAATATTTCAGTAGCAAACTAGGTAGGATTACCAGTGGTTTTACAGAAGGGAGTAGACCTCACTGTTTTTAATGTGTGCCAGCTCGATCAGAGTTGTAATTTATGTTATTTGTTTCTGATTGGCCTACCTGGCTTGGTTGGCTGCATTGTTTCATTTCAGGGTGCTCCTGCCTATTATACTTATCGATGTGTTGATTGCTGAGTAGGTAATAATAGGGGATGTCCCAGGATGTTTGTTTCCTTCTTGGACTTTTGTTTCCTTTGGGAATAGGTATATTTAGCAGGATTATATATCATAGTGTTCTGTTACTCAGCTTTTGTGCAGTATTAAAATAATAATAGCATTCTAACATTTTTTTTCTGCAACCCTTGGCAACTTGCACTCCTATGATCCAGTTTCTTGGGCAAAATAGTAACTATTCAGTTCCCTTCAATCTATACCCTGTTGCAGTTATTGGATACTAAGCTCAGGTGAAGGGCACTTCTTTTATCGCACTGTGGCACACATAAACAGTGTCATTTTATCCTTCTTCAGTCTAGTGTAGTTGTTTTTGCTGTGATTCTGAGCTCTGACCCTGAGTAGGTTCCATAGGTGAGATTTTCATGGCCCTCACATTAAAATGAGATAAATATGTACAGTGAGGCAATAGTGCACAAAATCCCATAAATGCCAGAACAAGGTCTAGCTGGCTATGTTCAAGTTCTGATCCCCATTAACCTTCTGTGGTAACAACGCAGAGAAGAAATCAAAGCTGGCTAAATTTTATGAGACCACACCATTAATCTGGGTTACAGATAAAGATGTCGACCTCACCAATATTTTGTTTGGTTTCATAGCATTTCTGAACTATCAGGGGCATGGAATGCAAATGTTTTTAGCAACCTTTTACATGAAAATGATCATTAATAGGAGTACCAGATCTGGGAAGCAAAAATAGGAATAAGCTCTATATGAGAGCAAAGAGATTTTTCTGTATTTCTTTGCTGCTATCTATTATCCATTTTATAGCAGAGATACAATAGAACTTAGAAATACTAACATATATATAAGCTGCAAGGAGCAGCTGTTAAGATCTTCTTGCTCACTATTCTCCCCCCCTTTTTGTCTCTCCTTCCGAGCTGCTTCCATGCGTCCGTTTTCCACACCTGATCTTGATACATCGTTAGTTTCTCGTCCCCTCCCATAGCATACCAGACCCTTAGAAAGTGGGAGAGTCAAAGTTGCAATCCACAGAGTAGATGGCCACCCCTCATGGTGCAAAAGCAAGATCATGATTTTACAAATGGGGAAACTGTGATCCCAAGGGAAGACAGCAAACCTGAAAAAGGAGAGGGGGGCAGGGAACATTACAATGAGATAGCAACAGGCAAGACTGGATTGACAGGGCTATGGGTGAGACAGTAACAGCTGCTATGGGAGGGGACGAGAAACTAACGATATATCAAGATCAGGTGTGGAAAACGGACGCACAGAAGCAGCTCGGAAGGAGAGACAAAAAGGGGGGGAGAATAGTGAGCAGGAAGATCTTAACAGCTGCTCCTTGCAGGATTGGGGAGAGAGAGCTACGGGCAAGACAACAGCAGCCGTAGGGGAAGATGACAACCCTACAGGGCATTTGAAATGCATAGTCACAGTTAAGTGCTTTTCATAGTTTGTAAGGTAGTACATATGTACGGTAGCATATATTGACTTGCTCTGGCTGCTGAGCTATATTCTTCCTTAGCAGGAAAGCCAGCAACTTATGGGCCCTCCCAGGTGTTATGTGAGACAACTTAAGAAAGGTAATTGATGGATTTCCTCAACATCACCTACCATCAGGAAAAACAATAATAATAACTGAATACAAGAGTTGACAAATACCTAGACGATCTGTCAGAATTTTGTAGGTGAACCAAGAGAGAGGCCAGTCTGCTGGTAAAGCAATATTTTACCAAGTATAACCCACTCACCAATGGTGGGATTCAAATATGTGAAAACCAGTTCTCTGTGTGGATACCGCTTCCGGAAATCCATTCTGGGCCTGGGCAACAAAAAATTAGCTACCGGTTCTGCCAAAGTAGTGCGAACTAGTTGAATCCCACCACTGCCACTCACCCAACATTAATCAGTGCTTTCTGTCAGGTTACAATAGAGAACATCACTTGATTTATCAGGCAGATAGATGTCAATCAGGCATTTTAGAAAACTGATGCTAGAAGACCATTCCTTCAGTTACCATTGGCACTATCCAGGCCTTCATTGGCTGCCAGGACTGAGAGAGACAAGAAGAGATGACAGGCAGCAACTCTGTTGACTCTCCAATCCCATGGAGCATTCTTTTGGGAGATTTCAAAACTTCTTCTTCACTTGCCATCTTTCTAAACCTTGACAGCCTTGAGATTTATCAAGGATTACAGAACTAGGAAGAAAGATATTTTGTGTTGTGGGAGATCCCAGGCTGAACACAAAAGAGTCCTAGAAGTTAGTATCCAGGTATTGTATCAGAAGACAGAGGGTGTTTCCGGAGCAACTTCAGGAATCAATAAGAGTTGAAAGGATCCTGATTATGTCATTGTCAGTGAAGTGTGGTTGATGTGTATGCCCTTCAGATGATAAGACTTATGTCTGGAGAAAAGGAAAAAAAAAAAAACACTAATTATTGGTGGAACAGGTAACAACAAATGTAAGCCTCTTCTGTGTTGGTTCTGGGGATGTGATGAAGAGGATGTCATGATCCACAACAGTGAGACACTTTCCTGCTGTAGGCCAGGTGAAATCAGCTTGAGCACTTTGATAATGAAAGATTGGGGGGAAATTAATTATAGAGCAGTCAAGAAAATTCAGCCCATCCTAACTGAAACTAAAGGCAGCCCATATCCACCTATCTCAGAACAGCCATTTTTCTAGGGCTGAATGAAGACAAAGTTCATTGTGCTTTAGTCTCATGAGGTGATGGAAAGTAGTGAAAAGATGGATTCTCAGGAGGGAGGAGGGTGCATCCTATGGGAGTAAGAGGCAACTCAGTCCAGAGATTATGAGTGAAAGACAGTGAAGATAGCCCTTGCCTAATATTGTAGATGTGGATACAGATAATCCTGGACTTACAACCATGTGTTTAAAGATCGTTCAAGGTTGCAACTGCACTAAAAAGTGATTTATGACCATTTTCCACATTTATGAAATATACATAAATTTGAGCCAGCAGTGTGCTGCAGCTGCCAAAAAGGCCAACACAGTGCTAGGCTGCATTAACAGAGGGATAGAATCAAGATCACGTGAAGTAGTAATACCACTCTTCAATGCCTTGGTAAGGCCACATTTGGAATACTGCATCCAGTTTTGCTCACCACAATGTAAAAAAGATGTTGAGACTCTAGAAAGAGTACAGAGAAGAGCAACAAAGATGATTAGGGGACTGGAGGCTAAAACATATAAGGAACGGTTGCGAGAATTGGGTATGTCTAGTTTAACGAAGAGAAGGACAAGGGGGGACATGATAGCAGTATTCCAATATCTCAGGGGCTGCCATAAAGAAGAGGGAATTAAGCTATTTTCCAAAGCACCTGAAGGCAGGACAAGAAGCAACGGGTGGAAACTAATCAAGGAGAGAAGCAACCTAGAACTAAGGAGAAACTTCCTGACAGTGAGAACAATTAATCAGTGGAACAGCTTGCCTCCAGAAGCAGTAAATACTCCAACACTGGAAGTTTTTAAGAAGAGACTGGACAGCCATTTGTCCGAAATGGTGTAGGGTTTCCTGCCTGAGCAGGGGGTTGGACTAGATGACCTGCAAGGTCACTTCCAACTTTACTACTATTACTATTACTGTATATAGATGAAAAAAAAGTAGTTCTTAGGGGAAAAATAGAATTGTAATGCTAAAAATGATGACATAACATAGCTGCCTACCAGTGAATTTAATCCCACCAGCCCAGCAAAAAAATACTCAGGCCTGCTGCCTGGAGGCCTAGTAGAAAACTGGCAGCAATGGTGACATATGTGCCAGCCTATATGATGCATCCTGCAGACAGTGCTTTGGGGATCATTGCAATGATTGTTGTGGAAAGAAATGTAGGCCTCACTTGCCTCACTTGTGTCTCCCTGGAAGGCAAAACACAAACAACCCAATAAGGACAGAAGAAGCTCAGCATCAGTGGCACACTTTTATTTGTTCAAAATCACAGCTTGGCTGTTTGGAAGACATTAGTGCGAGTGTTTGTGCTAAATGATGCTTTTGTGTCAGAAGGGTAGCTGCTTTATTTTAAGTATGGATTAGCACAAGGATGAGGAAAGAGCAGACGGCTGTGAATACCGCCTGATTAGTGGCAGGAGCAGAGGTATATCAAATAACTCATCCTACATCTAATAATTATTGATCAGACAGACAATTTAAACCTCATATTTTTTTTTCCCTCACTGAAAAATCGGAAGAGAGAGAGAAAGAATGAAGACCACTTTTCCCTCCTCACGTGCATGCAAAGGTCAGCGTACAAAACAGAGCATGCTTTGTACATGCCACTGTGGAGAACAGAGAATTTTGCTCAGGCTTCTGATATATTTTGTTTTATCAAACAAATCAAACAAAACACAAGCATATATGAGCAAAATTCCAAACTTTCCATCATTTGGCAGGGAAGCATATATTCCATTTTGTGCTAATCCCAGGGGGAAATGGAGTAACTCAATAACGAAAAGCAATCCCAAAATTGAAGTGCATACACAGCCAGGAGATACATTGTTTGTGCCACAGCACAAAAAGATCATCTTCAGCTGAATGAAAACAAGGTCAATCATTTGTGTCAGATCAATAATTTTTGGACCATAGGATACACTCTTTGACAAACTTCTACTCTGGCACAGACCGCACACAAATTAAATTGCATTCATAGCCACAAGATACTTTTATCCATCATTCTGGTGCTCTATCCTTAAAATCAACCCTCTTGCATTCTGACACACGTGTTCAGGTAAATGTCTGCCAAATTTCTTAGTTATGTCATCCAAGCTGTGATTTTTGACCTAAAAAACTATGCATGCAAGGAAAAGTAAAACTCAGTGATAGATATGTTACAGTTCTCTCACATATCCCTTTCACCCTTGTGTGTTTTCCACAATTCATCACTCCAAACGCAATGAAATGTATGTGGTATTTAGAATGGTATTTATGTTGGGTCAACAGCAGAGGTATGATGTTCTCTTTTGGTCTATACCCTATAGGAACTCCATGCCAATTCTGATTCTAGGTTCCTTTGCTGGCCACACTGACATAATTATCTTGTTTTCTATCTTTAGTTGTCTGTTGATACTAAACCCCCCCTGCCAAAAAAATGTTTTCTATAGCTCCAGATGACTTTGAAAGACAGACAGACAAGCTAGCAGTAGAGCTGAGATTCCAGCAGAATAAGAGAATGACTGGTGTCAAGACAAAGGATCAGAACTAAATTTGAAATCTTTACTTTTAAATGCCACAACTAATAAGATTCTTTTGAAGGATTCTTTCTTCTTCTTCACTATATTAGATTTAAAAAATTACAATTTGGTGAAAAAGTTATAGAGGGACTATACCTAAGGTTTTTGAGACTGCCACATAATTCTAGATATCTTTAATGTAGGCATTCAATCTGTCTGCGAGATAGATGTGTGAATATAATAATATCATATCATATCATAACATAACATAATATATATTTATATTTGTGAATATAATATAAAATATATTTATATTTCTTAAAATGTTTACATAGTGTTCCACTATGTGAATTGATAAAATAATAATAATAAAAAGCAATGTAATTGATTGCATTCTTTAATGCTAATTTTGGTATTAATAACTATTTCCATATTTATATGTAAGAAGAAATACATAAAATATCTAATTAATATTTTTGTTCTTCTTCACATTTCCTCTACTTTTATTTGGTGGGAAATGGGCACGCACAACTTTAAGATATATGTGATTTGGAATTTTGGGAAAAATATAATTTTTAAAATCTAAATACTGTTGCATACAATGGCTGTGATATAAAAGATTTGCTATATGACAATCTTTTCCTTCTCCTAATAGCCGCTGCTTTTAAGATGATTCAAAAGTTTGCCTGAAAAGGGTGGGAATTATATGGGAATTGAACCAATCATTTATGCACTAACAATTTAATCCTATTCAAAACCCGAACAAAATAATTAATTTATAAAATGTGTAAACCATGCCACACCTCTGTTAGAATGTGGAGTTCCAATGAAAAAAATCTAACTTCTATTATAACTCACCAGTCAGAGATATTGACATTTGATTGGTATTGTATATCAAGCTGTAACATAATCAAATGCAGATTGCTTATATTCAGCACTGTCAATTGCCAAATTCCACAGTTTGTCAGCTGTCTAATGCTATAGCTCAACTGCTGTCAAAAATGGACTATGTCAATATGATGCTTGGTCAGATACCTGTCAACAAATGTTCATTGGTACATGCTAGATAATGATAATTAATACAGATCAGCTGTCAAATGTTGCTAGCTTTGTGCCAGATATGACCACTGATGCATATCAACTGTCAGAGAGTATCCAACATTCTTTCTGCAGAATCTTCAGATATCAAATTCCAGTCCTGAATACCAAATATGGCTAAAATGTTACCTCTGAAGAATATTTAATCATTTCTCTTTGCAGTGGAGAAATAGGGTATGTCTGTCTCTTCCCTAAAGGTTTCCTAAAGCCTCTTACATATCATAGACACTATGTCAGCTCTCGCTCAATATTAACTGAGTATGCAGTATGCATTATTTATTTAATAGAGGGATTTTATCTTTCTTCAAGAGATGTTAGGTGGATGTGCCTGATATTGTAATAAAATTCTGTGAGTTAAACTGACCCCAGTAATGTTGTACTGCTCCAAAGCTAACCAGTTAATTCTATATTCATGTAGACATTAGAGTCCAAGCCACCTCCCCAATTTTCTGTATGTTTCCTCTCTGTTTATTATGAAAAATAGCAGAAATACGCTGTAATGTTTGCTTTTGAAAAGGTTTAGCAAAATATGTAAACAACCTAATTCCCTAAGATTGTCTTTTAAAACCCCCAGCTCTCAGAGACATCTTTTGGAAATTGCTTAGAATTTAGGTTTCAACTTGCTGCAAAGTTAAATAGCAAATTAACCCCATCTCATAGCTTTTAATGGCACATTTAGTGTACTGCAGCTAGAAAGATTTAGAACATTAATGCAAGGTCATGTTCATTAGAGAACAACATGATTACTTCCCTGAGAAGAGCAGGCATGTAATCACTCCTTATGCATCTTTTACATAGAGTTAAGATTGCTTGGCATCATTCAAAGTAGTATTTAATAGAAGAAATTCTCCCACTTGAGGCTGTGGAAGCAATGCATTTAGCACCAAAGAGAGAGATAAAAAGATATGTGTAGTTCATATTGGCAAAGTTATCTTCCATACCAGTTTGTTTGTTGGAAAATATGAAGGCCATAGTTAGCAAATCTTGATTAATATTTGTTTAAACTCAGATTTGCCAGTTCAAACAGGGTTATATGCAACAGAATGGGGGATGCTTCTAACTAAAGCTGCACTAAATTATGCCTGCCTAGAAAATTATCCGTATCTTCTTTATTTATTTTATTCAATTTAAGCATTGCTCAATCCAAATTAACTCAGGAGGTCTTACAATATAAAAAAGGAATTGCATCCAATAGGATAGGAAGAAACCTATTAAACATAAGACAAGATGGCAAATCCAGATAACAGCAACAACATGATCATATACTTTACCAGGGGTTCCAACTAGTTCAGAGTTTGAGAAAGCAGCCAGGTCTTCAAGGCTCTTCAGAATGTCATCAGGGTGGTGAGTTAGGCAGATATCAGTAGGAACATCATTCCAAAAGGAAGGTGCCACAATAAAGAAGACACAATTCAGGAGTTTTGATGGCATGGCGCTCCTTGAATGAAGGAACCCAGAGCATATCAATTCTGTCAAACTGAACCAGCTGGGTAGACCCCATAGGAGCTAGATAGATGCTCTATCTCATGTGGCTTACTGAGGCGTGCCCATCATTGCCATACCACTGCATTCTGGATCAGTTGAAGCTTCTGAATGCTCTTCAAGGGCAGCCTCATGTAGAGCAAATAGTGAGTGCTTCATATCACTTAATGATAGCATTTAAGCTACAGCATAAACCAGGGACTTCCGGTCTTGTGTCGTAGTAATGCGGCTGAGGGATTGCAGGAATCTGCACCCCATGGCTGGTTTCACCCTGCCAGGTGACCCTAAAATGGGTCTAAAGTGGCCTGGAGAGGCAACAAAGTCAAAGCCAAAATCCAAAAGCCCTTACCAGAACAACTGTTAACGGCGTGCTTGGAACTGGGTAAGAATATCAATGTTCTCTCTCCTATTTTGTAACTGATTTCCTGGAAAAGATCCCCAAAAAGCAAAAAAATCCTCCAAAAGTGAGAAGGGAAGGGATCACACCCCCACCCTTCCATAGACAGAAGTGGTGGTTAATGCTCATGGGGGACAGAAATATATTGAAATGAGGTTAATAAAACTACAGTCTGGATACATCTGAAAATTATGAAAACTATTAAGATTTCACATCTGAAAGAGTATTGATGAAATTATAAGAAAATAATTCTTTGTCTTAAAAGTTGGAAAATGAATAACTACTGACATCTAGTGCAGGATTAGAGTATAAAACTATAGCAGCATTTTCTCAGAAATTGGCAAGATGCCCAGAAATAGAGAAAAACGTGTTCCTTTGAACCTCAGTGACTTTTAGCCAAATAAAAAACAGCTGCACAGAGAAAAGAAAATACACTGGGCTATGTACTACAGAGTGAAAACTGCATTTGTTTTAAAACTGATAACCTTCTGGGATTATAAATACTTACTGAGCTGTGATTTCTAAGTTCAAGAATTGTTTGCAGAGAAAGAAAAACTTTGAATTTTGGCTAATCTTCTAGGGGGGAATTTACTGGATAGCTATTAGGTGGCTAAACATTCTGGATTGGAATTTTGACTCGTTGAAAATGTAAAACCCCTGAACAGAAGAACTGTTATAAAATACTGCTTTCAGTGGTGCTTTGACAACTGGAAATGCATTAGATCACAAAAACCATATATAAAGATAAGAACTATATAAGATTTGATTGTTTGGATTTTAAGATTGGCTGGTTTGACAAAGCTAATTACAGAGACTATGGTACTGGTGAAAGACTATCTGGAGGAGGAGACAAAATAGATGTTGCATATCTAACTAAAAGTGACAGGAAGCCACACCTAACATCCCCTTCTGAAGGCCCCAGCCTGGAACATCGGGGATCTGCAGGAACAATACTCCAGGACAAGGCAAATACTTTCCAGGAGGAAATGTATGTAATGGTGTGACAGATTCAAATGACAATTGTTTCAAGTCATGATGAGATTAAAAACAATTTTGATGACATAAATGAGCACATCTCCAACCTAAACTTACAATTAAAAAACTCTCAGAAAACAACATAAAGAATGGACGAACAAATCAGATAACAAAACATAAACCAGAGGAAAGTGACCCAAATGGGGAAGCTACAAATTAAGAGAACCACAGCTTAATACAAACAAAAGAAAATCTGCAAGATTTTGACACAACAATGAAAATGGAAAAGATATTTCATCTTTCAGGACTTCAAAACAAACTTAAGGATAAGAAAGAAGATCTAACAAAATGGATTATAGAGCTGCCAGGAGAACCATTAGAATTTGGGAGACAAAAAATGCATATTCTACTTAACTAGTCTTTCTTATGCCCAACAATATTCACAAAAATACAGGAAGAATCCCCTGGCAAGTGGAACATACTGACATGAAAAGCTATGTGGCAAAAGAAGAAAGCTAGAGTTAGATTCAAGAGATTCGATTCAACTTACCAGACGGAGTACTATATGATTAAACACTTGTTTGAATATAGTTAAAAGAATGAATAAATTTTGAATATAAAGGGGCCCTACAGTAAGAGGAATATATAAGTAGTATAGTATTTTTTATAATATTTGAGGTGTAAAAATATTGGGATGGTATATGTGAATAAAATTTTTGGCTATTTAAAAGTAATTAATTTTGAGAAAATTATGACTGGTCTGGAGACTGAGGGGAAATTAAGCTTAAATAAGAATCTTGAAAATAGGACACGTAGAGACTTAATAAGATTACTTTTACAAATACAATTGAAACATAAGCTGATTAGAAAAGATGTTATATATGAATATGTGAATGTTATTATGTGCACAAAAAGAAGAAAAATGTTTATATCCAACCTTGTATGTATTGAAAGTATTAAGAATTATATTCGTTTGATGTTGACAAAGAAGAATACTACTGGAAGAAGAGAAGATCGAAGAAATATATCATTAACTAACATATTATGGAATTATAGAAATTAATCATTATTTATTTCTTTTAAATAAATGAACCCAGACAACACACTGTTTACTAAAGATTACTATTGTAAAAAAATCAATAAAATATATTTTTAAAAAAGCCCCAGCATTTTGATTGTCTATTAGAACTTATAACACAGTATGGAAAAGTTTCTGGTTTTAAAGTCAATAACCATAAGACTAAGATATTATCTAAGAATATGTCAGCCAATGACAAGGAAAGTTTGGTTAAAGCCACAGGTTTTCAGATGGTGAAAAAGGTTAAATATCTGGGAGTATATTTAACTGCCTCAAATGGAAAATTGTACAAAAATAATTATGAATTACTATGGGCAAAAGTACAAAAGGATTTAAATGACTGGAAAAAACTGCAATTGTCACTGTTGGGGAGAATTTCAGCTGTAAAAATGAATGTTCTACCAAAGTTTCTTTTCTTGTTTCAGATGATACCTATTTTAAAAAAAGATGTAAATTTGGAGGAATGGCAGAAGGGTATCAATAAATTCATTTGGGCTGGGAAAAAACCAAGGGTTAAGTTTAAGATTTTGCAAAATGCCCAAGAAAGAGGAGGACTTAAAGCATCTAACTTGAAATTATACTATGATGCAGCCACCTTAATTTGGATAAGTGATTGGCTTAATTTAACAAATAAGGATATTCTTGCTCTTGAAGGGTGGGATTTAATGTATGGTTGGCATGCATATTTAATTTTTAATAAGAAAGTGGACCGGGCTTTTAAATCACATATTTTGAGGAGTGCCTTACTCCGAGTTTGGAAAAAGTATTATTATAGGTTAAACTATAAAATACCCATCTGGGGGATTCCTAGACATGCAATTGAGGGGATTTCTAAGGGGATGAACTTTGATAAAATTTCGTATAAAGAATTATTAATTTGGTCAGGTTCGGATTGGCATTTAAAATCTCTAGATGTATTAAGGCAGGAAAATATTCTACAGTCATGGTTTCAATATTTACAAATAGTGGACAGGTGGACTGTAGATAAGAAAGAAGGAATAACATTAGAACATGGAAATCTGGTTATTCAGATTAAAGATCAGAGTCAGGCCCATATAAAAAGAATTTACAATGCTTTAATAGAATTAGACTCTGAAACAGAATTGGTTAAAAACTGTATGATTAAATGGGCTCAGAATATCCAGGATCCGATCCCATTGGACTTATGGGAGACAATTTGGATTAGAAATGTTAAATTTACACAAGCTCAAAATTTGAGGGAAACTTTTTATAAAATGTTTTACAGATGGCATTTAGATCCTAAAAAGTTATCTTGTATGTATCCAAATTTACAACCCAAATGTTGGAGATGTGGTAATATGGATGCGACATAATTTCATGTTTGGTGGAATTGTAAAAAGGTAAAGGCTTTTTGGATTATGATTTGGTGGAACATTCAAAAGATTTTTAAAAGGAAGATAAAGTTCACCCCTCAATTATTCCTATTGGGTATCTTTGTGGATTTAAATGACAAAGAAACTACTTTAATGTTGAATTTATTAACTGCAGCAAGGTTATTAGTAGGCTCATATTGGAAGAAGGATTTGTTGCCTACTTTAGAAGAATGGATATTTAAAGTTTCTAACTTTGCAGAAATGGCAAAAATTTCTGCTTATTTGAGGGATCATACACAAGAAAAATATATTATTGTATGGAGAAGATGGATAGATTATATTCAGAAAAAATATGGTACTATAAAGTTTCATTTACTTTATGAGTAAATTTTATAGTAACTGTTGTAGAGATTTGTTTATATGACTTAATTTAAGGGGAGTTAAAGGTTAAATATGATGTTTTTTTTTTTTCTTTTTTCTTTTCTTTTTTTTATTATTGTTAACTTTCTTATTAATAACCCTGTACTCTGCTCTGGGAAGCGAAGGGGGAGGGTTGAGGGTGGGTGGGTGGGTGAGTGGGTGGGTGGGTAATGATAATATAGTCATGGTAAATGCTTGGGAATTTCCCCTATGCTGCGTTCATGTGTGTGAGAGGGATGAGAGGGGAGGAAGGAGTAGGGAGGAAGTAGAATGGTTAGAGGAGAAGGGGGGGGGAGAGTAGGAGGGGAGGAGAGAAAGAGGAGGGAAGTAGGGAAGGATTAGAGAGGGTGGACGCGGCCTGGGGGGAATGGGCAGGCGGTACCAATGGTTAGGAATTTATTTTAATTGAATTGAATTTTGTATGAATAAATGGAAAATAAAAAACTTTTTATTAAAAAAAAGCCCCAGCATTAACCATGGCTTACAAACGCCAAGTTGTTGAATTTACATATTTCAATAAGCCCAAACCAACTGAACCACATCAGGATGGCTCATAGTGTGTTAACCCAAACCATTGAATAAGAGAGAAGTTTGAGAAATGAGGTAAACCTTATTTACTCTAGAAATTCTGCTTATTGGCTTGGGAGCTTCCTTGAAGACAAACAGAGAGAGTTGCAACCATGACTCCTTGGAGTAATTTCCCAGATAAAAGAAACTGGGGGGGGGGAGTATAATTTGAAATCTGAATGGAACATTGTTAAAAGAGGTATCATGAAAAGCCAGGTTAGGAATATTGTGGAATGGTAATGCTGCACTGAGGGCTATTCTTGAAACCTTTGTAATATAATACTTGGCTTTAAATATATATATATTTTCATATCATCTGATATGTATTCATTACCAGGAATAAAATCAAATCCTATTACTGAGATTAAAAATATTATCTGCTTGTATTTTTGTGTATTTAGATCAAATAGTAATTGAAAGGGTTTTTTAGTACTATTAGATTACAGATTATAAACAGTAAATGTTAATTACAAGTAGGAACAGAGATATCAGCTATTTTAACCACATGTGGTATGGCGAACCTATTGTTTATAATGCCTTCTCCTAATTATGTTTTACACACAAAAAATAATTAGTAGTTAGTGCATATTTGACAAAGCAGTCGTCTATATTTAACAGATTGGCTGAGCAAATGTTCCATAATCAAGGGGATAAACAGAGCTCTTTCTTTGAAACTAATATTGTAAACCGAAGGGCCTAACCAAGCTAATGAAAAGAGGGCAATGGACTTTTTGTATTAAGCTGAAAGATTTCCAATTATTATAATAACTCTGGGGAAAGCAGAGGCATCCTTTTCTGATATTAGTTTGACTTTCCTCCAGATTTCTGTAAACATTGATGAGTTGAGAAATATGATATTTATAGCAGCACAAAAAAAATGTTGATGCATTTTTCCTAGATGGGAATTGCCGCTCACAGGAAGCAAAGCACTGCTAACCTCATATAAATTCAATTAGGATTTTAAGGGCAGAGTTATTAAGTTTTTTGTTGTTGTTATTGTTAAAGTTCAATTCAGTTACATTGAGACTACTCAGAAAAGTTCCTGCAGTTTTCTTGGTGAGGATTTTCAGGAGTGATTTGCGCTGGCCTCCTTCCTAGGATTGAAAGGAACCGATTGACCTAGGCAGGACTAGAACTCACAGTCTCCTGGTTTCTAATCTGATACCTTAAGCACTACACCATGCCAGTCTTAGTAACTCTCAGCATTGATCAAATAAATTGAAGACCTCAGATATTTTGTAATATTGTAATAATAGAACAATACAGAATTCCAAAAGGGATGGTGCTCCACTCTTTGTGCTCAGTTGAGAGATAGAAATATTCAACTAGGAAAAAGGTTTACTCTATGCTTGTTCTCAAACCTAGAGACATCCCTTATGGAGTATGCCTTCTCCAAAGCATGATTGAGGGAACTGACATTCCCTCTCCCCTTTAAACAAGAATTTCTTCCTGCTATAATTTAGTTTATTAGCTCAGGATTGAAAAACCTTTTCTCAGTTGAGGGCCAATTTTATTCATGGAGAGGTATATGGTTAAGGGGTTGAGGATGCAGATAATCCTTAGGTTAGAATTGCAATTGGGGATGGCATTGCCACTGCTATGTGATGGTGTCACATGACCACATCGCAGGTTGCAGTTGTAATTCCAGGATGGAACAGGTTGCTAAAAGAGAAGAGGTGGCAGTCTCAGGTAAGGAAGGAGCAAGTGGGCTCTTGGAGAACAGACAGACCAACAAGAGCAGCACCTGGACTCTGAGAAGCACAGGTAGACAGAGGAGTGCTATGGAGTAAGACATCCCTATTTATTTTATTTTCCCTTCTTCCTTTTTCTGGCTAAACATCTTGTGTTTTAATAGGTGCCGAGTAGGCAGAAATGTTTATTCATTCGTTCAGTTTATGAGCTGCGGACTCCCAGAACAGCTCTGGATGACTAACAGGGTTAAAACCAAAACCATTCACAGTATAAAAACAAAAATGATTCTGAAAAACACTCTGTTGGGAACAAAACTCAATCCTTGTACATTTATAGAAACTCCTATGTCATCCTGGCCCAGTGTCTGGGAGAGGAATTAGGTCTCCAAGACCCTCTGAAAGACCAACAAGGTTAGATCTAGCTGAATCTAACAGGGAGCTGCTGTTGCAAAGGACAGATACTTTGACGGAGAAGGCACACATTTTGCATCCCAGCAGTTGTCACCATTTAATTGGAGGGACCCGGAAGATGCCAACCCTGTCACATTTTATAAGATACCTTGATCAAACATTCATCATGAAAAAACCTCCCTTTATTCTCCAATAACCTTTCCATCATCATACACTGTATGCCTGCAAGACGTGGCTTGTATTTTAAAGGAAGTTGGGACTATAAGAAAATAGAATCATATTCTCCCAAGATAAACTGAAATCTTAATTACTGCTGGAATACTAATCATAACTAGGAAGGATCCCTATTAATAATTTGAAAAGTTATTAAGTGATCATGTATATAAGGGAGGCTATGTATTATACTGAGCTGGTTGAATAGGAGCAGGAAGATACAGATTCAAACCTTCTTTATAGTTCTGGAGAAGAATCACAGAAAGGAGCTATTATATGCTACCCTGTGTCTGTTGTAAAAAAAAGACAAGATTTCTTTTAATATCCCTATAATCCCTTGCATCTGGCTGGTGTTGGAGCAACTGAATGGAGCTGAGAGTTTACTGGCTAGATGCCCTTCCAGACGTCTATGTGGAATTTGAAGCAGATAATTACTCATCGTGGCCAGAGAGAGAAATATCTTCTGCTACCTAGGATCAAACTCACAGCCTCCTGACTGTGAAGCAAAAGCTCCACTTCTAGATGCCTCTCCACATCTGTCAAAATAAATAAAATAAATCTATATTATTTTAAATATTTCTATGCTGGAAGATTCCCCAGTTGCAATAAGTTGGAGAGGGGTAGCATCTACACTGAATAATAAATATAATACCAAAAATAATAGAATAAAATAAAATAATAAAATAAAATAAAATAATAAAATAATAATAAAATAAAATAAAATAAAATCTTTGTAAAAATTGGTGAATGTTGCAATGCATGTTTTATGTGTTTCTGATAGAGAAGATTTAAAGTGATGATTTACCCCAGGAAGAGATTTGCCTTTTGCTTAACTTTGAGTGTTGTAGCTGGCTTTCATATGGTTCCTTTTCCCACTGGAGTAGCTCACAAAAGTTTGGCCTTCGGAATGTAAACTTAAAGAATATACAGCAATGGCAAAACTAACAGACTATACACCCAACAAAAATTCAACTAAATTTAGGCAGGAATTGTTTCCATACATACAACACATCATTCAGCATGGCAAATATAATTACTTACAGTTTATCTTCTAAGAGGGCCTAAATGTCTACAAATATTGCAAATTTGCCAATGTATAAAAAGGGGAAAGGTAGAAATGTAATATTTTTGTTTTATTAATTTTCTTCTCTTCTTTTCCTTTTCCTTTTTTTCTCTTTTTCTAATTTTAATTCATCCTAAAGTTTCTCTTTTCATCTATTTTTTCCATGTACTGTATAGATATAGTAGCAGTACAATGGTGATTTTAATATCAAGTAATTAGCTTAAGATCTTTATTATCTAACACATACTTTAATGTAAGTTGCAGCAGATTTCCCCCCCTCCAAAGTTACATATAGGTTTGAATGAAAAAGTCAAATAATTTTAATGTTTGTAATAATGATATTCTAAATTGTAATTAATATTGACAGAATATTTTTCCTCTTTGCTATGTTCAACACTATAAGTTATAAATTTTAATTTCCTATAAGAATAATCAGAGTGTGGTATACAGTTCATCCTAACCAGATTAAACTTTAGTTCAGTTTTCTTCATATAATCTGGTAAACATTTTAGGCCCTAAAAGAGTTTAATTAATCAAGTACAAAGATGGTGAAGGCCTCTTATCTGATTAATCATACTCTATTTTGATCTTCCTGGAACTATCATCTAGTTGTGAATAAGATGACACTATTTTGAGAAGAAGCTAGGATGAAATTCTGATAACCATTACAATTTATCTCATGGACTTAGATAGCTAATTTCTTATTCTATCTCTTGTAGGTGTTTGTGTCTTGCAGGTTATTCTGGGGCATTCTGTGAACTTGGCTTAGACTTTTGCCTTCATCACCGTTGCTCAGACCATGGCTTTTGTGTAGCTAATCAGAATAATTACACCTGCCAGTGTGTGCTTGGCTACGAAGGACCATTGTGTGAAGTGGAAGCTAACGAATGTTCAAAGTCTCTCTGCAAAAATGGGGCCACCTGTTTGGATTTAATTGGCCACTTCTTGTGTCATTTTGCCACCAGCTTCAAAGGCAAGTTTCAGTGTTCACCCTTTCCTTAGCATATTTCCTAGCCCATTCTTCTTCGTTGCAGCTCAAATGGTCATTATTTTTAATTAGTCATTTTTCTTAATCTACTGCTGTGTCCCCAATATTTGTGAAAAATGTAATGTCCTAAACACAAAAGAGGAGAAAACTACAAACTATCTCAATGATGTAATCTTAGAGCTACTTGAAATAATACATTGATAAAAGGATGTTTACGCACTGGAAAACATTCTGCACCCACTGAATAATGCATAGTTATAGAACAACTACACAATAGAGTACTGTTGTGTATTTCAGTATGTGGAGAAGCAAAATAGACATAACAACATAGGTAAACTATTCTACTATAAAGTTATCAGGTTTGAGTTGTAATGTTAAGTTGCAAAAAATTGTGGCAAGGGGAAAATTATTGCATTAGCCTTGTAATTGTAAGCATTATAATTATATTATTTACATTGCGTTACTTACAAGTAGGAATGTTCACTGATTGGTTTGCTTCACTTAAGAACCAAATATAGAAGCAGGTTGGTGAGTCACAAATTTCTTCATAGATTCCCTGATTCAATTCAGTTTAGGAACTGACAAATAAAGAGTTGGCTATATGTATATCTCAGTCTTTCTTATATACTGAGGGAACGTATTCCTCAAAAATGACTAAAAATGAACACCTGAACTTAATACACAGTGCTTTTTTTGTAAGAAAAATGGTGCCGGAATCAGCCCCCCCCCTACCAGGCCATTCCTTGATCGGCAACCTTTCACTCTCCTCCTGAGCCAGACTGCCATGCTAAGGTGGATGGGATGGGCGGGGACGAAACTATTACAATGACTCAGGAACTGATGAAACAAGAATAATACTGTGTAAGCATATTTATGCAACAGCATCCCTTCTCAAGCAACATTACAACTCCCAGCAGACATTGCTGGTTATTTATACCCACTGAGCTGAGAAGGAAGGCAGAGGTGGGCAGGGTTACCGCTGTTGCCATAGCTGTATGAGTGATGTATAGGATCAGGGGCAGTTCTACGATGGGTTGTGAGTCAGTCAGGGAGCAATTGGGGCTGATGTGCTGCCAAGGGCTGGTCTAAAAAAGCAGTCAATATTGGCCTTTGGCCTGTGCAGCCAACTAACCCGATTGATGGTTCGAGGGTGGGAGGGGACTGCAGGGATCACCTTTCGCCACCACAACTACCTCAGCACCTCAGGAGCAACCATAGCATCTTCTAGAGACCCTCCTTCCCCTCTCCATTTTCCTTACTTCCTCCAGGCTGGGGTTCTCGGTCGGTCACTCTCCTCATGTGAGGTCCAGCTATGTCCGGACTGCTGGGGGAAGTTGTTCAGGTTCAGCCTGGGGGAGAAAGGCAGCAGAAAGGGGCCTTCTCCCCAGGAGGCCATCCAGAGGCTTAAAGAGACCGAGAACATGCTGAGTAAAAAACAGGAGTTGCTAACCTGCTTCCCAGCTCTTGCATGTTTCTCTTCTGCTGCAGGGAAATGGAGTTTGTGGGACTAAAAAAAGTTCAGTCAGACCTTCCAACTCCTTGTGAGATCTTTTTTTTTTTTTTTTTTTTGCAAGAAATTGAAAGGTATAACTGAACTTTTTTTTAGTTCCACAAATTCTGTTGAAAAAAGGTGCCAGAACGCTGTTCCATGCGTTCTATGACAAAAAAGCCCTGTTAATACATATTAGTAGATAGTTAAAGACTGCATTGTGATGGACTCTTATGCAAATAGCATATTAAGAGAGGTGTAAGTGGTATCTTTTTTATTACTTAATAAACATTTCTGTACAACAGTTTGAAAAATACAAATATATTATGAGTTACCAGCATCATTATTTTGTTTGTTGCATAGTCAGTCAGATGTTTAGACTGAATTTGGCATTTTTATTCATCTGTTGAGTCCTTCCCAAGTTCCTTATTATTATTACTACTGATACCAAACAACCTATTATAAGGAATAGTACTTCATACTATTAATATTTCAATTAGTATTTCAGTGATATTAGTTTTATGTTGTTAGATTAGTATGGGTTATCATTCTGACATATTTACTAAAAGAAAAAAAAGAAAAACTACTTCCAAAGTTCAGTATATCTTAATAAATCACAGAAAGAAGAAAATATTTTGAATTGCAATAAAGAACTTACCAGCATCCCAAAGATCCAACATCCTGGCTCTTAGTGTCAAATATTAAATAGTTTGCTTTGTGATAAATTGTTTCCCAGATGATAGCATCTGTTCAACTTTGATTTGACTTGGAACCTAAGCAGGGTAAGACCTAGTTTCTACTTGGATGGGAGTCCATCAAAAAATCTCAGGGCCAGGGAAAGACCCTGGAGGGATCCAGTAGGCAAATGAAAACACCAACCACAATAACCACATTGAACTGGTACAATGCAGGCTCTGTCTTTTTTGTATATGCTTTATAGTTTCACACACATTGCAGTACTGCAAGCATGTCATATTGGAATTCAATATAACGCAACCCAAGCAATAGAATATAATCCAACCAATAACTTAAACTTTAAAAGAGCTGATTTTAACAAACTCAGAGAGACCCTAAGAAGAATTCCATGGATAAAAATCCTAAAGGGAAAAACAACTCAAAAATGTGGGAAACTCTGAAAAATATGATTATAAAAGCCCAGTCTAACACAATGCCACTGAAAAAGAAAAATAAGAACTCCAAGAAGAACCACCATGGTTACACAAAGATCTCTCTGATAAACTGAAAGACAAAAAGGATAACTACAAAAAATGAAAAGAGGGACACATAAGGCAGAATATGGACAAAGATGAAGAATATGAATATGAATCTGCAAAGACGAAGTCAGGAAAGCAAAGGCTCAGAATGAAAAAAGACTTGCAAAAAAAGTCAAGGATAATAAAAAAAAGTTTCAGCATATAAATAACAAGAAAAAGGTTAAGGAAACAGTCCGTCTGCTAGAGAGAAAAGATGGCAAAGAAGTAACAGGCAGTAGAGCGAAAGCAGAGCTACTTAGCTCATTCTTTGCATCAGCCCAATCTACCAAAAATATTAAAAGACAGACTAGAAATAAAAAATTAAAATAAGCAAGAAAATGGTAAGGGAACATTTGTCTGACCTTGATGAATATAAATCACCGGGACCTGATGGATTACATCCCAGAGTTCTGAAGGAATTGGTAGATGTTATCTCAGAATCATTGTACCATATCTTTCAAAAATCCTGGAGTACCAGGGAAGTACCTGAGGATTGGAAAAGGGCTGATGTGGCTCCCATCTTCAAAAAAGGAGGAAAAAACAGACCTAGGAAACTACAGCCCAATCAGCCTAACATCAATACCTAGGAAGATATTGGAAAAAAATAATCAAAAAACAGATCTGTGACAAACAAATAAAGTCATAACTAGTAGCCAGCACAGATTTGTTGAAAGCAGATCATGCCAAACCAATCTTATTTTTATTCTTTGACTAAATTAGTAGATCAGTGAAATGCTGTGGACATAGTATACTTAGACTTCAGCAAGGCATTCGACAAAGTAGACAGCATCACCACCAGTTGTATTTGTAACTGGCTGACAAACTGTACTCAATGAGTAGTCCTTAATGGTACTAAATCTACATGGAGGGAAGTAAGCAGTGAGGTACCACAAGGTTCTGTCTTAGGCCCAGTACTATTCAATATCTTCATAAATTACTTAGATGAGGCAATTGAAGGGGAACTCATCAAATTTGCAGATTACACTAAACTGGCAGGAATAGCTAACACCCCAGGATAAATAGCCAACACCCTCAAGCTTCAAAAAGATCTTGACAAACTTGAACAATGGGCCCTATCCAACAAAATGAATTTTAATGTGGAGAAAAGCAAAGTTTTACACCTAGGCAGGAAAAATCAGAAATACAAGTACAGGTTAGGTGAAACCTGGCTCAAAAACAATAACTGTGAGAAGGACCTTGGAGTCCGAGTGCATGGTCATTTAAACGTGAGCCAGCGGTATGTGGCAGCAGCCAAAAAAGCTATTACAATCCTTGGTTATATAAACAGAGACATAGAATCAAAATCATGTGAAGTATTAGTACCACTTTATAAATCCTTAGTAAGACCACACCTGGAACACTGCATCCAGTTTTAGTTACCACATTACAAAAAAGATGTTGAGACTCTGGGAAAAAGTGCAAAGAAGAACAACTAAGATGATTAAAAGCCTGGAGACAAAAACATATGAAGAATGGTTACAGGAATTGGGTATCACCAGCCTAGAGAAAAGAAGGACTAGGAGTGACATGGTAGCAGTATTCCAGTATTTGAGGGGCTGCCACAAAGAGGCAAGACAAGGAACAATGGATGGAAAGTAATCAAGGAGAGAAGCAACCTGGAATTAAGGAGAAACTTCCTAACAATGTGGACAATTAACCAGTGGAACAGCTTGCCTTCAGAAGCTGTAGGTGTTTCATCATTCAAGGTTTTTAAGAAAAGACTGGACAAACACCTATCTGAAATGGTATAGGGTTTCCTGCTTGAGCAAGGGGTTGGACTAGAAGACCTCTAAGATCCCTTCCTGCTCAATTCTGATTGATTTGATTAATTAATGTGCATTGAATGTTGCATATGGATCTGCCCAGGACTTCAGGCTCAACTCAAAAGTCAAAAAACTCTTCTTCCAATGGGAAACCCCTGACTGGCATACTTACAAGAAGGAATGTGCACTGAACAGATATATCCCTTATAACCAACTATGGAAGAAGGTTGGTGAGTCACAGACTTGTTCAACTGATTCTGTATTGAAACCAATTCAATACAGTTTAGGAATTGAAATACAAAGAGTTGGGTATATCTCTAACTCAGTCTTTCTTATATGTACTTGCAGAAATTAGCTACCGGTACTTATTACAGGATCAAATCCTCCAGTTTTAGACAAATAGTCACCATGATTTTGCTGCAATTGTTCCAAGTATCATCATTATTATTTAAAAAAAATAATTGCAGAGAGATTTTGTCTTGTCTCAATGGAAGTTTTTTTTTTTTTTTTTTTTAAGAACCAGTTAAAGTTTGCCATTTCATAAGGATTATGTTTGCCAAGTTTCAACTGAATGAGTTCAGGATTTTCTGCTAAAGTAACATTTCTATTTGAAGGCTTTCAAAAAGATAATATGCTTATCTTCCTTTTTAATGGCAAGGGAAATGGCATATAGTACAAGAGGTGGCCCTGCTAAGAAAGCTGTATTTTTTTCTGAAAATAATGGGTTGGGTTGGAGGGGGAGAGAAAAAAGGAGTTTGCTTTCCCTTCCCTCTTTTTTGTTTCTTTGTTTCATCAGAGATGAGTTCTTAGAACAAGAACCTTGAAATGTTCAAAGCGAGCAGGAGCTCAGAATTCATGATGAATAGAAAACAGTTCAAAAACCTTTTTAATGTCCTTTTCAACTGGCAGTAAATGTCATAGAATGTGCACTAAGCCACAGGACAGAGATAGATTTTTATTCCCGTGGCATAGAAGAATAAAGACTTGAATATCCAGTGTTTTTCAAGCAGCCACTGCTACAGGTCCAACTGGGACACTGATTTGACATTCCAGGACATCTGTTCCTAGAAGAATGAATGAACAGAGAACCTTGAGTAGAGTTTCCAGGTCACAGAATTACATACCACTGTTTCTGTTCTATTCTGTTCATCTTGGAGTTGTCCTTCAATGGGCAGGTTGGAGAGATACCTATCACTTTGGGCAGGCATATTAGCTTTCTTCAGGTTTTCATCTGAACAGGTGGAAGGTATGAAGGTAGCTAGAAAATGGAAGTATGTTTGCAGGGTCACCTCCATCTGACTTTGATCTTCTTCCATTCAGGTGGTGATCTGAAGGAGATCTGTGATTTCATTGGCACGAATATGAGTGCAGCTCTCTAGCTTGCTTTTTCTTTTTCTTTTTTTTTAAAAAAAAAATCAAGCTCTCTGCTGAGTTCAGTAGGATTGTTGGCTCTGTATTTTTCTGGATTCTGAAGTACTAATAATATTTTGGAAAGCTTCAGATTTAAATTTAGAAGAATCTCATTTTACACTTGGGATTTCCTGAATCTGCCTGATTCAAAATAAAGCCAAGACAATGTAGTAAAGATTGTCCTCAAGAGCTATATTGGAAATGTTTTTACATTTCCAAAATTCAACAACTTATACTTTTGCAATGTGCATATTGAATATTAGAAAGAACAAAGTGCATGTACTTACATCAGTATCCATTAAGAATGTGATTGTGTACCAAAATTCAAATATATTTATCTCAAAAACAAAATTCAAAATGAGTCTTCATGCAGATCACTGTATCAACATTGCTTTCTTGGGAGTTTTTTTTCCCCTCAGTGAAAATATATGCATGAGTGAATGGGGAGGGGATACATAATTGAATTATTTTTTTTTTTTTTTTTTTTTTATTGAAAATTTTTACATTTTACAAAAACAAATCCCCTTCCCATACCCCCCCCTACCTCACCCCCCCCCCCGAATTATTGAAATTGAAAGTATAAATGCTCAATTTACAACAATTACTTTTATAGATTATTTTGGACCAGGAGTTCTTAAAACCTTCAGCTCATCAGCTCGTTTCTGTAGTTTCAGATTATGCAACAATATTTACTGAATAAAAATAATTTAATAACAATAGTTTAATGAATAGTACTACAAATAACAATAATAATGACTTCATAAAAATAGGTAATAGTGGAAATATGAAAAACATATGATTCAACATTCCTTTTTCTGAAACAGCTGATATCCACCTAACCTTCAGGATTATAAACTGACATGGAACTTTATAGATGCCCCCAAAGATTAATTGACCCTAATCTACCTTCCATCATTATCAACAAATTATTGACTGCCAGATATTTATTAACCCTCTTTTGACTCAAAGCCATTTATTGACCTCTTGGGTAGTCTATCAGTCTTTGGGAGTTGATATTGACCAATTTAGAAACTCTCTTCTAGATAAATTAGAATTCAAAATTCATTATAAGGCAGAGAAAAATGGAGAAGCCATAATGGAATGTCACGGGAGAATATTTTCTCTTCCATTCTATTGAAATAACCTTAGGTTTTTATTCTTTTTAAAAATCTTCTTTGTTTTTGGACAATAAATGCCACTTCTGAGTTTAGTGGTTACAGCGGCAAAGATAGTATTGAATGAATAAATATAATTCTCTTCCTCATAACAACCCAGAATTCTGGCAACGTGCCCAATTTCATTTAAGTTGTGGTGATTCTGATCTGCTCCCCAATAATATGTATAATAAAAAAGTAAAATAAATAAATACCAAACAAGATCGTAAAGGCATAAAAACAAATGCAGTGTAAAACGTAACGCTACATAAAACAAGCAGCAGTAAATGAAGTCAGTAAAATCAAGTACACTCAAATGCTGATATGCCATAGTTTTAAAACTCTGGATTCACTGGTAGCTTTTAAGCCTGAGAAAACAAAATAGTCTTTCTTTGCCCATCAAAAGAGTCAAAACACTAAAACTAGGAAAACAGCTAAAGCAGGCAGCCAGGAAACATCACTGAAAGAGCCCTGCCTTTTATAACTATCCAAAATACTTATTTTTCAGAGCCCCAAGTAATGGCATCACATAAGTTCAAATTCCAGGCAAATCTATGTGGCATAAAATTATGATCATAACATAATAGTCCAGTTACTAAACTTGCTTTCCTGTTTTTGCAATAGGTGAAGTTTTTAGACTATTTTCAGGAGAAGATCAGTGTTGCAAATAAGAAGTTACCAGACCATGAGTGAGGTCACTTAGACTATATATGTAGAGCTGGATTTTTAAAATCTTTTTTATTATACATATTATTGGGGAATCAATCAGAATCACCACAAATTCATGTTGATGAGCCCACTTGTCAACAGATGCTTAGGCATTCCAATTGAGCTTTGAGGTCATGGGTCTCTAATATTAATTCTGGATCCAACAATATGCAAAATTATGAATCTGTTCCTTTGGATGAATGGCGTAGGTTGAATTCTATTGAATTGTATATTTTATCAATTAATAATAATAGCAATAATCCACTCCATGGATACCACTTGGTCATGGGGGATGGGCTTGGATGCTCTGATGAGGTGGAGAGCTATGCTGAAGGTACCAGAAAGGTCACCTCTGACAAACTGGTCTTGGTGGAAGAGCCAGACTTAGCGTATCCATCAACCGATTTAATATGATGAGAAGAAAGGAAAAAAAAAATTCTGTGTTGTCCAGGTCAACAATGATAGCACCAGTTGTTAGAATGCCTAGGCATCTGTCAACAAGTGGGAAATGACACTCAGGAACTATGGCTGGGCAACAAGGATCTAGTCCTGTAGGATTACTGGGAGAAAGACAACTACAGACAAGACAAAAGTATACTATGTTTGAAAATTGTGCTATTATGACCTGCTGCTTTAAATCAGAATCAACAAAGTAGGGATATTTAAAGCAAATGACTGAACGTTGGAAATGAATTTATCTAGAATCAAATATCCCTGAAAAATGATTAGCAGAATCTCAAAGGAGATTCATTACCAGAAATAAGCTATTCAGGGATGCAGGACTAGAAGAGAGTCAGAAAAACTGAGAAGATGGAAGATCCAAAAACAAGTGTTGAATAGTGGAAGCAATTCAGATAACAACAATTGGAAACATAAAGGAAATAGCTGATGAGAACTGCAGAAGTGATAACTTAGAAGTAATAAGAAAAGAAACAGTACAGGCATTGAAATAACCTATAAATTGACCTTCCAACAAGAAGAATCAAAAAGAGAAAATTATGGCATATTCAGATTTACAGTGGAAAGACATAAACTGCCAACACTGAAGGTAGTGCCCAGAAAAGATATATATAATAAAGGATGTGAATAATGTGCTTGCTGAGATTGAAATAACATCTGTTGAACAGACCAGTTTGCCTGTGGTACACAGGGACAGTTATAGAAAAACTGGGTATCAGAATTAGAAAACCAAAAGCAAAAACATATTCCGTCCCAAAATGGAAATATCAAACTAGAGGCCAAATGAAATAAATTAAGATCAGATGCAAGCAAGAAGAATGTAAGCTTAATTAAAAATACTGGCTTGGCACTAGAAAAATTGAAGAGGCTTTTGGAAATCATAAAGCAACAAATAACAGCAATAGCTGGGGGAAATTGAATGCTTGAATCATCCAATTTAAGCTATATCAACAACTTCAATCAGATCAGAGGCGATTCTACTGAAGTATAAATCTGAAAATGGAAAATCAAACAAAAATGGGGGGGGGAAATCCAGTTTTGGAAAATATATAGGAAACTCAAAAAAATTATAATAAAAATGCTGGATGGATCAAAGAATGTAAAGATGAGTTTAATAAAATTCAAATGGAAAAACTAATAATAACAGCAAAAATAGTTAAAAATTGAGTGAAAATTATTAAAAACTTGACATCTACTGGAAATAATCAATTGCATAGTTTTTGGTTCAAATATCCGACTAGCTTACATCCAATTATAGCTAAACAGCTTAATGAAATATTGCATAAAGGAGACATCAGTGACTGGTTAATGACTGTCAAAATTATCTGATTCAAAAAGACTCAGCGAAAGGAACAACACCAAGAAAATATAGATTGATTACATGCTTGCTTAAAATGTTTAAATTACTCACAGGAATAATAGTGGACAACAACCAAGATTGTTTAGAAGAAAATGACATCCTTCCAGTAGAAGAGAAAGGAAATTAAAGGAAAGGCAGAGGTATAAAAGATCAACTTCTGCTTGATAAAATGATTGATAAAATAATAAAATAGGCTTATAATTCCCACTGTAAGATAAATAGAGGAAAATTATTTCTGGGATTTCAGGTACAAGGTCAGATAGGACTATGTTTTCAGTCTCTACAAATAGGTAGAATTGGACCATAGGTAGGATTCATCAATCAGAATAGAGCTGGAAGGGAACTTGGAGATATTCTAGTCCAACTCCCTTCTCAAGCAGGAGACCTATATCATTTCAGTCCAGTGTTTTCTTAAAAACCTCCAGTGATGAAGCACCAACAACATCTGAAGGCAAGCTGTTCCACTGGTTAATTATTCTCATTGTTAGGAAGTTTCTTCTTAATTCCAGGTTGCTTCTCTCCTTGATTAGTTTCCCTCCATTGTTTCTTGTCTTCTAGTGCTTTGGAAAATAAACTGACCTCTTCTTCTTTGTGGCAGCCCCTCAAATATCATGTCATGTCAACCTAGTCCTTCTTTTCTCTAGATTAGCCATACCCAACTTCTGAAATTGTTCTTCATATGTTTTTGTCTCCAGGCCTTTAAATCATCTTAGTTGCTCTTCTTTGCACTTTTTCCAAAGTCTCAACATCTTTTTTGTAATGTGTACAACATCTTTTTTAAAAAAATAATTCACTAGAAGCTAGCTGGATGTACAGTTGCATTGAATGAACAGAGATGTTTCAAATGTCTCCTGAATGGATGTCAGAATGAACTGGAGGATGATGATTATTACTAACTGGAATCCAATATCATATTAGTGGACTTTTGATTTGTAAGTATTTTTTCCATGTGCTTCCCACATCAGAAATTCATGGACCTTAACAAGTACTCCAGAATATTTAGAGTTATGTCTAAAATACAAATATCCCCACTCTGGGTGAAAATTAAGTCACCCATGTGACAATCTATTGAATTCATCCATTTCCAGAAACTTTTAACAGCTGGATTCCACCTTGATCAATTCTCCATTTTAAGATCACCCATTCAGAAAAATCTTAGCCAGAGAAACAAACAAAAATATATTATGTAGTGATTTTATCCTTGACAACTCTATGAGTTGTCTATGCCCCCTTTTGGTTTTTTTGGTTTCCCATTTGTTTATAGATACAAAGCAAAACCATTCTCCAGTATAACTCTTCTTGTTTTAAACAGATCACAATAGGTGTGAATTATACAGTTCTGTCTGTTTTGTCAGCTTTCCATTAAGCTGATTATATCTACTGTATGTCTTCATTAAAACCAACTACACCAACCTTGGCTTCTGTTCTAATGCTATTCCACCAGCTATGTACAATGTCCTTCCTCAAGTATCTGTAGACTGAGTGTGTTCCTTATGGCTCCCAGTCTTAAAAATCCTACTGAAATCAATAGGACATATTGAAATGTTTAGAATCAAAGGTGTCCATAGGAAGAGTGGGGATGATGTAACTAGTGAAACAGGTATTACAATATCATCATGCAAGCTCCACTTCTGAAATATTTGTGCAACAGTGCAATACTAGTATAAAATGGCAGAGTTGTGACAGGATGACACCACATAAGATTTATCATTTTGGCATTATCATGATTAGGAATGGACGTATGTTTAGAAGTGAGTTGAAATAAACACCATATGGTCAAATACACAAACATAAGAAAATGAGAAGTGGATATTCAGATGCATACACAACTGACTTAGGAAATCTGGGTTTATAGCATAAATATTTTAAACACTATAAATTTTAGGAAACATTTACTACGGCTATGTTTGATGATCCAAGTGAGTATGTAGCATATAATTATCAGAGACTTTCTCATATGAATAATTTGGCCTCATAAACAATCTTGCTGGGAGGGAAAATGAAAGGTTTTCTTTCTACGCCCTCCCCTGCTCATTTTTCAAATTAGAACTAGCAATACAATTTATATTTTCTTTCTAATGATGGATGGACAGCTAGATAAGCAGCTAATATTACCTGATACTGATTCAGTTAATGATGGATGACTGATAGCGAGGTGATTAACTAAAATGCACCGATGTAGACAACAATAATATTAATGTATATGAATGCTACAGAGGGGAAGCTAAGATATTGAGATGTAAAACCAATAGGGACTTAAGTTACCCAGGGACTTAAGGCAACTTCTATATAAATAAATTCTATATAAATTCTGTCTCTGTTTAAATGTATGTGAATGTGCAAGTAGATTAGAATTTACTTTGCCAGTTGAAATATTATGGTTTGATGAAAATAGGGTCCAAAGTTCATAAAATTAAGTTTGATCCCATGATTCCTAGATTAATGCATGAGTTAGAAGAGTAAATAATAAAGATTATAAAGATTATTGGTTGTATACAGTGAAATTATGTATTCTAATTTAGATTTAAAATAGTAGTGCTTTATAGCATTATCTGGGTGGTTTATAAATGTCATCATATTGCCCCCAACAATCTGTGTCCTCATTTAATCCATCTCAGAAGGATGGAAGGCTGAGTCAACCTTGTGTCCATCAGGATAGAACTCCAGACTGTGGGCAGAGTTTGCCTACAATACTGAATTCTGATCACTGTGCCATCAGGGCTCCCAGGACACTATTGGATTTAAAATTTAAATTTAACAATTTTACCTGAGCCTAAGAGCAGCTACGTAACAGTGAAAATAGTAAAGAGAGGGTTGTTGAAGCCCTATTTTTTTTTTTTTTACAATGGGAGAGAGAAGACATAGATGTGGAAATGAACAAGTTGTATAGAATTAACACAAGCTATGAAAAGTTAAGAAATGTATTAAGAAACATTTTTACACTGAACTAAACATTAAGAATAGTAGAAAAGGCATGAGAGAAAAGGATATAAAATTAACTTGTTTGATCAATGATAAGATAATTAATGCTTTTATAAAACTTTGGAAACCCTTTATGGACTTTCTGCTGAAAATGGACAGAAATGAATTGATGGCTTCTGGATTTGTCAATTGAAAAGGGTTGAAGATGGGAAGAAGCAACTATGTAATATAATCTTAAAATGAGTAGAATGATACTAAGTTTGTTTATAATGCTATAAAGAAGATCTGAAATTACTTTTTAAACATATTTTTCTTTCCTTATTTTCTGCACTTTTTCTGTATCTTTTCTTGTTTTAATCTACAGCTGATAGAACAACATCTATCGGCTGTGGCCAGGGGGACCTTTGCCCAGGTTCGCCTGGTGCACCAGTTGCGGCCTTATTTGGACCGGGAGGCTCTACTCACGGTCACTCATGCCCTTGTCACCTCAAGACTGGATTACTGTAATGCGCTCTACATGGGGCTACCCTTGAAGAGCGTTCGGAGGCTGCAGTTGGTTCAGAATGCAGCCGCGAGAGCGATTGTGGGTGCACCAAGGTACACCCACGTGTCACCTATCCCCCGCGAGCTGCACTGGCTTTCTGTGGGTCTCCGGATGCAATTCAAGGTGTTGGTTATCACCTTTAAAGCCCTTCATGGCTTAGGACCAGGTTACTTACAGGACCGCATACTGCCGCATAGTTCCCAGAGACCGGTGAAGTCCCACAGATTGGGCCTCCTTCAGGTCCCGTCGGCCAGATAATGTCGGCTGGCGGGCCCTCGGGGAAGGGCCTTTTCTGTGGTGGCTCCGACATGGTGGAATCAACTTCCCCCCGAGATTCGAACTACTCCCACCTTGCCGGCCTTTAAAAAAGCCATTAAAACTCTCCTGTTCTGGCAGGCCTGGGGTTGATGTCCCCGTGGGGGCCGGGATACGATTGGGACATGCTGTATGAAAGCACTTATTTTACTGTTTTATTGTTATATTTATTGTTTTAATTTTGTACACCGCCCTGAGTCCCTAGGGATTGGGTGGCATATAAATTTTATTAATAAATAAATAAATAAAAATAAAATCTTTAGTATTTTTTCATTTTTATCTTTTACTTGTGGAAAAATCTAATAAAAATTATATTCAAAATATAGAAATATAAACAGAAGATCAGAGTATCTTCTAATTCTATCTACAAATAAACTATGATGGATATCCCACAATTCTCAGATTTCTGATTACAACTTCTCAGTTATCTAACATTCCGAATCAGAGAAAAAAAATTGAAGTTTTTTTATTACAGTCATGCCTTTGTTACTCAAAATCATATTCAGATGACAGCACAAAGGGCATCTTAAATCCACCCTCTCTCTGAGGGGAATGGAAGTCTCTGGCAATGATGTTGCTCCATTATTAGTTCAATCTTCTCCCCTACTTTTTGTTTGGAAACTAAATATAAGTAGGTGTGCCAACAATCCAAGAGATTTAACATACTTAACATTTAAAAATTGCATCTCATCTCATCTCATCTCATCTCCTCCCCCATCATTCATGCAATCTTTCTAAACCATCCAATACAGTCATAAGGTTGACCCTTCAAGATAAATGTAGTTCCCAGTGTAGTTCATAGGGTTGTCTATTTATATGGTGCATATCAAGACCAGCTTCTGTGTTTCAAGGTTGAACTCCATGTTATATAAATTCTATAGGAAAAAAAAGGAGAAGGAGATGTATAGTAAAATAAGTATTATGCAATATGGCATGGACTCTCACAACTGATTATGCATTTTGTTTTACCGTATATTTTTATTATTTCCAAGGATTTTTTCACCATTTAAAAAGAATGTTTCAGGTGATACATAAATAAAAACTAAGAATGTCTGCAATTCTTGGGATTTGGGGACTGCTTCTGCTCTGGCAACAGATGTGTCAATACCTAAATGTTTGACCAGTTCACACTAAGCAAAATTTTTATGATACCTTCCAGTGCTCCATTCACTCATATATTCACAGAACCATGAATATCTCTCCACCTTGCTTCCCAAACTAGGTTTGATTTCCTGAAGAATTCAGATTAATCAGTATAATTTTCAAAAGGCTTGATCAGTCCATAAAATTTTGACCAGCCTTACCTCCTGTGCTTTTCCACCTGAATGCCATTGCTTCATCCAATTGATAAAGGACCAGCTGCTGTTTCAAGAACCAACTTATGTATTTTTATATGTATGTGAGAACCATACCTTGTAATGTTTTCTTAGAAATTGTGAATTTCTATATTATCAGTTCTGTTAGAACAAACTTTTCTGCCCCTTTGTAACTTGCTTTGAGGGGGCTTCACACTTACTGTCTTTCACACATCTCTATTTACACCTTCCCACAAATATACGAGATAAAGCTACATATGTGGAGGCGTTTATAGCAGTATAGGTTACTGACAATATATTAAGAGTCATATTGTTATGTATAGATAACATATACTGTACTAACACCC
Source organism: Crotalus tigris (assembly GCF_016545835.1). NCBI lineage: Eukaryota > Metazoa > Chordata > Lepidosauria > Squamata > Viperidae > Crotalus > Crotalus tigris. Next base: position 687,554 of record NW_024097182.1, on the reverse strand, counting down.
TCAACTTGTTAATCAAGCTGGTTGGAAACAAGAACAGCAATTACATCAAACTTTATAATATTTTTTTAAAAAAGGATTTTTAATATAATTTCTTTTTTTTTAAAATGTACAATATTATTTTCTTTAGAAAGAGACACCCTTATATAATCTGGATAGGCCAATCTTTGAGACTGTTTAAATAACAATGTATTATTACAAATATTTTCCTTTGATGTTACTATGATTAATTATTCTTTCTGCATGTATACATTCAGGTGAAACATATAACAGGACTGCAGAGCAATGTGGTGATGGGCCATGCAGGAATGGTGCTACTTGTGAAGATAGTGTAAATGGCTTCAAGTGCTACTGCCCATCAGGTAAAAACTTTGTGAGAATTTCTTTAAATATATACATATATTTCTTACGCGGCTTCTTGGTTCCGCAAATGCTAATTGATGCAGGTATAATTTATTTAATTTGTAGTTTTGACATGGGTTGTACAGGTAGTCCTAGATTTATGACCTGCCATTATAACCATAAATGATGACAATTGTGAAGCAAGTCACACACATGACTGAACCAATTTTATGACCCATTGTGCAGCAGTTATTAAGCGACCAAAGCAATTGTTAAGTAAACCAGTTGTCCACTAGGTTTGCTGAAAACTAAAAGGAGATGCCAGTTGTCAACAGAACATTGCAAATCACAGTCACATGACTTCAGGATAGTGCAAACGGCTGCTAATGTGGCTGGTTGTCAAGTGCCTGAAATGCAGTCATGTGATCCTGGAGGGGACAGTCATTGGAACTTCAGAAACAGATCATAAGTACCCCTAGAGAGAAACTAAGCAACTGTATAATTTATTTTCTCTCTCACTCTCTGTCTCCTACAGGGATCTGTATGTTGATATCTCCTTATAGCTTTTCAGGCTACTCTTGCCTCACTCTAGACATTTCCTGGGAAGGAACTAGTAAATTATTTCCCTGTTTCATGGAAGATGCAGACTTGTTTATAAGTGCATTCACTGTACTTGCTTCAGCATATCATTAATTCATGTACACATCTACATTTGCCACTCTGTTGGTTGAATAGCACTCATTCTATGTATAAATGAGCCATTGCAGATTTAAAATGCTTTCTCCATATTTCCCTGTGTGGTGTTACCTCTAATGCACTGTGGGGGTCAGGTTGCACATTCAATGATGCATCATAAATAACTCAAATGCACCTTTTAAAACAACCTTTATTCCTCTGCAGAATTTTCAAGGTATATATATATAATCTTCCCCATAATAGAAACTGAATACATGAACAAACATAAAGCAATTGTGAAAATATGAGATGAATGTGGAAATCATTACTTTTGTAAAACAATTTGCATACCTGAGTACACTCTTCTTGCACAAGTGAAAGCACAACCTCTGGATTTTGGACTGAAGCATGAAAAACCTGCATGCTGGGGGGCAATCATCCTCCAGAGTTCACTAACTTTTTTTCAAACTTTTCAGACAGCTTTTATGGTCAGGCACAATAAATCAGGAAGCAAGGCAGTTCAAATAACTACAGGTTTATTGCATGCTAATGCTCTCTACAAGAATCTGAACTAGTAATGATCAAGGCAAATTGTAGATAAGAATCAACAAGATTCAAGATGGGCTGGACTTACTGTATATCTCTTGTTGGCATGGAGGATTTGAGGTTGATGACATGCTTGATCCCTCCCTCAGGTTCAGCCTGGTTATCTCCTACATTTTGTCATGTCATGTATGTAGAAGCACAAAAACAGCACTGCTTTCAAGCAACGTAACACTGAAGAGAATTATATCCTTATTTTAATTTATAATTCCAGTCCATAAGTGCAATTCATGTGGAGTTTTGCTACCTGACTGAAAACAGCCCAAGTATATAGAAAAACTGTAATGCGAAAAAGACTCTGAATATCTTCACTTTATTCTGTGTACTAGAATTTACTATTGCAAGATGCCCAAACTGTTTTCTGCCTCTGGCAATACATTTTGACATTCAAATAATGTGCATTATTTTGTCAGGTGAGGAATATCCAGTACATACATACATACATGCATGCATACATACATACATACATACATACATACATACATACATACATACATACATATCAACTTTTATGGCAATTCTGATTTAAAACTTTCCATACCATACAATAATATGCTACTCACTAACTTGAAATAAGGCAACCCTGGAGGCTGAAATGGTTTAACCTTCCCCCTTGGCACCAGTGTCAGTAGTGGAAATTAAACACCTTATTCAATCACTGAAAACCAAAAAGTAGTCACAAGAAACCTAGTACATGGTAAAGACTTCCTACCCCAAGGACTTTTTAGGACATACATTGAACACTGGGCTTCACTGCCGGAAGAGCTGTTTACTATCATACACTACTCAAGTTATATTCTAACAGTATGGGAACTCTCCATCATAATTTTAATATACAAAAAAGATAACGAAGACCCTAAAAATTACAGAATACAAGCATTCTTGATATAACAGCTAAGATGTATGCAAAACATATTTTGAGCAAAATAAAGGATTGGGTGATTAAGAGGAACATACAGTATTAGCGGAAGAACAGGCTGGTTTCAAAATTGACACTCTAGATAATTGCCCCATTCCTCTTATTCACATAATCTTATTATTAAATATTCAACATATGGTAAACACCTGCTTACATCTTTCATAGAGCTTAATGTGGCATATGATTCCATAAACTGAGATCCCTTATGAAAGAAGCTGATCAGACTAACACCTGATACAATAGGTTTAACACCTGATACAATAAAGGTCATCTATACAAATACATGTTGGAAAGTCCATACTGGAATTGATGTTTTTTTCACATATAGCATACCCAGTTACAAAGCTTTAAACAAGGATGGATCTTGACCCTGATATTATGTATGTCAATGTTTATTCCTTCACTGTATGGATGTTTGTGTGCCAAATATCCTTAACATACACTTTAACATCCTTTTATGTGCAGATGACATGGTTCTGATGGTCTACTCACAAGTAGATCTGAGAATTTGGCACCTATTGCCTCTGTATCTCTGAATATTAATAAGACTGAATCCAAAGTTGTGGTTTCTGTAAAAAGATGTTACCAAATATAACAAGCATTTGGATAGGGAGCCTATAGAACAAATAAACACTTTCTTATAATTTAGGTGCTTTTTACAGATACAGGGCCTTGGATTAAACACTTCAAATGAAGTCTAATTAAGGCCACAGCAAGTTCTAAAATGTTAACTAAATCATTCAATTATAACTATCCCAGCACTCTGGTCTCTATTTTAAAGATCTACAAGGCAAAAGTTGCACCAGTGCCAAAATATAGTGCAGACTTGTGGGGCCTGTCAAAGGTCTCCATACTGGACCAAAATGTCCCTGTATCTCCAAAAAACCACCCCAAGATATGACACAAATGTTTATTTGTTCTATAGATTTCCCATCCAAGTGCCATCTTTTTAAAGATCTATTTTGTGGAACAATAAAAAAGCCTGTAGCAGCTGTCAGAATTGAAACAGGCACCCACTCGGTTTATAGTATAACTGTATCAAAGTCTTTAACTATGAGTGGAGAATTCTCCCGTAGAACTTGATACATTGCCCTTTTTTAAATTTAGTTTTATTCATTTATAACAGTGTAAATACAAAAGCAAATAGTAGGGGACAACAGTAGAAAAAGGGAAAATGAAAAAGGTGTGAAGAAAGAGGGGGGGGAGAAACAAAAGGCATTGACTTCCAACTCTGTTGCAGTAAAATCAGACATTAAAACCAAATCTCAACTTTTTACATTTCTATAGTAGTGTGCACTAGCCATTTCTGTATCAGCAAATCAGTCAAGCATAAAGTCCAGAAGTGGTTTCCAAGTAGAAACAAAAATACTTATGTTCTTTTCTTTTTTCAGCATAGTCAATTTGGCCATCTCTGCTAATTCCATCAGCTTTTGTAACCATTTGTCCATGGTAGGAATCAAAGCCTCCTTCCACTTTTGTGCATAGAGCAATCTTGCTGACATCACCATATATAAAATCAGAGTTCCAAATTTTTTTTCCAGTTCTCTTTCCATTAGGCCCAGAAGGAAAGTTTCTGGTTTAATCTTTATGTTCACTTTAAGAATTTTCTCCATTAATATATGAATCCTACTCCAATATTTCTTTGCCTTATCACATGTCCACCATAAATGATTTAAAACGTCTCTTGTTTACATTTACATTTACATTCCTAGATCAGGTATGTCAAACTCGCGATGTCGACATATCGTGATTTTTCTCCATTGCCGGCAATGGGGTAGGCACAGTTTTGGTGAGATGCATCTGGCCCATGGACCAGCAGTTTGACATGCCTGTTCTAGATGATACATTGCCAAAAATGTCCCTTTAAGAACAGAAGGAGAAACCCATCACATGGATAAATTCAGTTGTCCAAATCATTGAACAGCGTGGCTTCTCGATGCAATATCTACTCTCAGTCAGATATCGGGCTAAGACAACATTCAAACAAAGAATCTTGGATGTCAATGCTCAAACTAATATTGAGTCACTTGCAAACCCCAGGTGGTTGAAATGGCAGGCCAAAAATAAAATGCCTTTTCAAACAGTAAAATACCTGACAATGGGCTTGATTCAATGCTCAAATGATTCCACTAAATATCTTCTGAAAGAACGTATGTTTGTGGTAGAGCATCAGAAATAGAAGACATTGTGCCTGTTCTATTGAACTGGCAATTATTTGCCCCAGCAACAGCTCAGTATGTAAAACCATATCCTGGGACTGTGACAAAAGATCACCTTATTTCTGCAAGGCACAAAGACATCTGTAGTTATTAGAACTACTGGGTTTATAGTTAGGGGCTGCTCAACTGAGAAGATATTTATTAGAACACATTGGAGTTGCATTTAAAGATGATGAATTCACATAAACACATATTTATTTTGTATTTTAATATTCATCTTATTTTACGTCTCTGCATTCCATTTCATTTACATTGTTTTATCTCACTTTTTAATATCTGCTTTATATTGCATTACTATATTGCTTTTATTATTTTATTTTATCTTATCATGGCTGATGCCCATGGCTTTGATATGGTCAATGAACTAACAAATAAAGTGATAGCATATTTATTTATTTGTTGGCCAGGGCAAGCACAGGAAGGCTTGTGAGCTTTCACCTTTTGCCATTAGGGTTACTAATGCCAAAAGGTTACTATTGGCAATTTATTTGAATGCAAATAAATGAGGTGATAAAATTAGGAAAATAATAGTTCAAGATTGCATTGTGGATAACATGGACTAAAACAAGGGTGATCCAGGTTCAAATCTATCCTTAACTATGGGATGTAGCTTAGCTATTACAGATTAAATTTGGATGAATCATGTTCTTTCAGTGAAATCTATTTCACAATACTGTGTGGATAAATTAAAGAAGGAAAATTCCAAGTAAAATGTGTTGATTTCCTAGAAAAAGAAAAGGAAACAAATAAGCTTATCTAGGTGGAAGACTTCACTGACATTTCTGATTTCATACAACTATTTATAATGGGATGGGATGAATATGTGGATGAAAGACTATCAAGAAATCTTATGGCTGCAGCTAGACTGTCCAATTGAAAAAAAAAGCTACATTCCTTCTGTAATGTAGTTAAGAAATTTACCCAGACAAAGCACAAGTCAAACCCACCTTAAAAGAAATGTCAATTTTCCCAAAATAATATTCCCTTCTTAAGGGAATGTAGAGAAATATCAGAGAAAACACTGAAGCAAAATGCTTCAAATATTTATAGAGGATCAACTGTGACTTGAAAGACTGCACAGCAAAAATTGTATGACTATGAAATCATATCAGTATTAGTTCCAAAGTAAGTTCAATTAATTTTGCTCAGACCTAATGATATCACTATCCTGTTGAGATAGATAGATAGATAGATAGATAGATAGATAGATAGATAGATAGATAGATAGATAGATAGATAGATAGATAGTTGGTGATAGATAGACAAATAGAGAGAGAAAGATAGTTAAGATGCTTTTAATATTTTTTTAAAAAAAATGGTTGAGAAGTTTTCTTCAGTTTTTAATTGCAGACATTGAATTTCAGGTTCTACTTTAAAAAAAACCAACTTCCATTCCCTTGTATGAATAGCCCAATACTGAGTTTATTTCTGTGAGATAGGATGTTTGGGGAAGAACTTAACATTCATTGATTTTCATCTGTATTATTATTCCAATGTTGAGATGTACTTTCGGTGAGGATATATTGCAAGGTGTGAAAGGAGGGAGAAATGTTTGAAACATTAGATACTGTGACACATTTGTATACTTTATTCCTTTCTAGAGTTTTAACAGTAGCCAAAATAACTGGATATAGAAGCAAATAACCATAAAATTTGCATTTATTGTAAGAACATATATTAACCTTTGAATAACATGGTGTCCATTCCTAAAATAATTAAATTACCTGTATAGAACTTCTATTTGATAATGTATGATAATGTAAAGTATCATTTGTTCTGCACTATGATCCCTTTTGGAATTATTATTATTCTAGAGTCATTTTATGGGTGAAATAAGCAAAATATACATTAAATAAATAAGATAGTAAAATAAATTATTTTCCTTTTCTCTCCATCTTTCTCTCTCTCTCTCTCTCTCTCTCTCTCTCTGTGTGTGTGTGTGTGTTTGTGTGTGTGTGTGTGTGTGTGTGTGTGTTTTCTCAGGTTTTCGCGGGTGTTTGTATGTAGGTCTTTGGTTATTTGGGTTTTCTCCCGCGTCAAATTGGAAATGTCTTGGCGACGTTTCGACGAAGTCCCATTCGTCATCTTCAGGCTGGTGTTTTCAGCTTCATGCTTCGAGGAGCAATGTGTGGTCTTAGCTGTTTCTTCCTTTTAACTGCCAGTGGGGGTATGAACTGATTGGGTGGGAGCTTGTCTGTGTTCTGATTGGGTGGAGGTGTGTTCTGATTGGTTAGGGGCTTGGCTATGCTCTGATTGGCTGGGGGGTTGGCTGTGCTCTGATTAGCTGGGGGGTTGGCTGTGCTCTGATTGGCTGGGGGAGTGTTCTGTTTGGGTGGGGGCTTTGTTGTGCTCATGTTAGTCTGAGTTGCAGGGGGTTTAAGATAGTGGGCTGCCTTGCTATTTTTTGGCTTCGCGTTCGTGGTCGTGCCTCATCTTCATGGTGGGTGTCAGTTTGCTTCATGTATGGATTGGAGGGGTTTAAAGTGGCTAATGATGCAGCTGTGTCTGGCTTCTGGTTTGTGGACGACATTGCTCCTCGAAGCACGAAGCTGAAAACACCAGCCTGAAGACGACGAATGGGACTTCGTTGAAACATCGCCAAGACACTTCCAATTTTACACAGGAGAAAACCCAAATAACCAAAGACCTACATATTATATATATATATATATATATATATATATATATATATATATATATATGTATGTGTATATATATATATATATATATATACACTACATACCGTACTTTCCGGCGTATAAGACGACTTTCGCAAGCTTTAAAATTGGCGCCGAAGTCAGGGGTCGTCTTATACGCCAAGTCATCTTATACGCCGGAAATAACGGTAGTTTCCGGCGTATAAGACGATTTTCTAAGCATGAGACTCGGCGCCGAAGACGGGGTTGTCTTATATGCCGGGTCGCCTTATACACCGGAATATACGGTATACACACACACACACACACACACACACACATTCATGCATTCTTATATAAACCAGATACCCACATCAAATGATCTGTTTAAAAGCTTCCATTTTCACATCCTTTTGATTTTTTGCCCATGCTATTAAATCTAAAACTCTTTCTCTTGATTATTCCTCTATCATCTAATATGTCATACATTTAGAAGAACAGAAGCTTAGGTAAGGACCCTTTAGCTTCCTCATCTTCCTTAGATAGGGAAAGAGATAAGGAAGCAGATGGAAATTAGATTAAGGCAAATAGCTTTCCTAATATGCATACTTCTAAAGATCAATCAACTGGAAAAGCACTTCTAAAATTGCTGTGAGTCACATTGCACGTTTTACAGAGCAATGTGGTAGCATGGTGCTTTTCAACCTTCCTGCTTCAGGAAAGATTCATCTAATTGGCTTGTCTGAAAAGGTATTCTTGATTTTCTGCTGCTAAACCTCTGAGCATTGCAACGTTTGAATATTCTTCTTATCCTCAGTCTTCTGCTAAATTTGGGTTATTACTTCCAGTTTTATTGTATCCTTCTGAAAGGAGCAGGGAGCAGTTCCATGTGGTTGGTGTTCCATTTTTCCAATAGTATTTGTTCTAACATAAAGGAATTTGTCTAGAAATGATGGTGAGATGGTGACTAGTACATAATTACTAGTGAAATTCATTCCTGAATAGCGATTTTGATTTTTCATTTTAGTCATTCTGTCTGCACTGAACTAATTTGTTAAAATTTGTTTTTCCCTTAACTGGCAATGTTATTAGACTAGCGGTAGTTAAGTTAATACTTCTTTTTTCTATAGCTAGGAAAATATGTTTAAATTTTGATGTTGCAACTTCTTGTATCATAGGGGGTTGTTTATGAAGATTCTTGTAACAGATGTTTTTCAAAAACATCTACAATGCATGTCACGCTACTTGATATATTTGCTCATGTGTGGTCTGACAGTGGAATAAGGCACCACAGCTTCCTAGTTTTAAATGCCCTTCCTTGAAATTTTCTAGCATCTCCCTATGTGTCTTCCTAAAGATGGGAAAGTCCTATTTCTACTCTCAGAGACACCTCCACCACCATCATCCTTTCATATGACCACTATATCCTTTGACAGCATTCTGCAATTTGCCGAAAACTCCAGCCATTAAGCAACCACTAGAAATAAGATTTTGAGCCTGTCACGCCTTTTCTTCAGGAGGTATATGTGTCTGTCTCTAGGCCTGTCTTTTCCTGATAGAGAAGTTGATTATCTATAAGGTCTTTTGCTTCTCTTGCAATTTGCAAGAGCAACAATATTTATATTTATCGTATTTAGGAACCTCCCATCTCCCTCACAGTGCGACAATGGGTGATATACAAATAAAATGTCAAAAACATAAAAATAGAATAGAGTTGGAAGGGATCTTGGAGGTCTCCTAGTCCAACCACCTGCTCAAGCAGGAGACCCTATAAGATTCCAGACAAGTGGCTATCCAATCTTGTCTTAAAAACCTCCAGTGATGGAGCAACCTCCCAATTCCTGAAGGCAAACCGTTCCACTGTTCTCACTGTGAGGAAATTTCTCCTTAGTTCTAGGGTGGATCTCTCCTTGATTAATTTCCATCCACTGGTTCTTAATCTATGTTCAGGTACTTTGGAGAACAGGCTGACCCTCTCTTCTTTGTGTTACTCCCTTAGTTATTGGAAAACTGCTATCCTGTCATCCCTAGTCCTTCTTTTCATTAGAGTAGACATATCCAGTTCCTGCACCCATTCTTGATATGTTTTAGCCTCTAGTCTCCTAATCATCTTTGTTGATCTATATGATCTGAGAGATCCTAATAAGCAAACCTTAGGCAAAAATAATAAATATAAAAACAAAGCAAACTGTGAACTTTATGAAAGAGCTTCCAGCCAATGAATGAATGACTAACAAACAGCAGCATGTTTTATTTAATCTTTTCTGCCATTTCCCTTTCCATTAAGGGGCTTTTCCAAACTGGAGACATCAAAGAAAACCCAGGTACTTTGTAGTGACTGATTGCCTGATTTCACTTTTATGATCAGGGCTTCCTTTGTTCTAGCTGCTCAAATTAGGGCTACCATATTCAGGATGCAAACATCTGGACCATCAGTAGATAACTACGGTGGGAGTTTATATTATCTTTGTTGCCATTGTGGGGTCTTCTGGATTTTAGCAGACCAGAAATTGAAGATTTTCTCATCCATGTTTAGTATGGAAACAGGAAAGATGCTTTCTGTGTTGTGATTTATGCTGCTGGTGACAATCTCACCAGAATGGACTCCTAGAAATTAGGACATGTTGCTGATGTTGAGGGGTATGTCTGATATTAGTGACATCTCCTCTAAAATTGAGGCTATCCTGGCAGGTCACCTGATTCAAACCCATTTCTTTGAGGTTAAGCATAGAAAATCTTGAGGCGCTTTAATAAATTATAAATCTGATTTATAACTTGAATTCTCATCTGATTGCTTTCAATGGTAGTTACCCCTTCCATCTCATACTTTTGAAAAAGGATAGCATTATATATTGAAAGAGGGTATTTCCTTGGTTAGGATAACTTTTAATTCATTTATTTTCTTGTATTATGTGTTATGAGTACCACTGGTGCAGAGATTAAGGCATTAGGCTAGAAACTGGGAGAGTTTGAGTTCTTATCCCACCTTAGGCACAAAGCCTGCAGGGTGACCTAAGGCCGGTCACTTTCTCTCAGCCCTAGGAAGGAGGCAATGGCAAACCACTTCTGAAAAACCTTACCAAGAAAATTGCAGGGACTTGCCCAGACAATCTCCAAGAATTGGACATGATTGAATGGTTCAAAAAAAAAAAATCTGCTGTATTTTTTTTTACTTAAAAGTAAGTCCCATGATTGTATGTCTTTTCTCATATATCAAAGGGATTCTTCTGATCCTTCCATGTTTTTTAATTAATAATTTTATTGAAGTTTAAAAAGACATGGATAAAAAACTAATGCAAAATATGAAAAATATAAAAAAGAAAAAAGTGCAGAGGAAAAAAAGGGGATGAAGAAAGAAAGAAAAGATATTACAAGGGAAAAATGTGTCTTCCACTTTTTCATGGAAAAATGCAATATTATTTGCAAAACATCTTGCAGATGTATTGCATTCTCCAATTCTCTCTTGTCTGTTCTTCTATTAAGTCTATTCTTGATATAATTGGCTTTCAGCACTTAATTACAAAGGTAGGTTTATCTTTTAAAGTCATCTTGGTATAATAGTTGTATCAAATTGGCTTCAGTTTTTCCATTTATCTTTTCCATTCTTTTGTGTCTTGCACATGAAAGAATACATGCTCTCATTTTTAAGTAGTTTGTCATTCTGGAACACTACTCACATACACCATGTAGAAATTATACAATAATAATCCTGCATCATTTACCATTTTTCTTTTTTCTTTAAAATTAAATTTGCTGCTGTTATTTTCCTAAGGACAAACACTGTACTGTACACAGTGCTTATTTTTCTAAACACATCATACAACCCGCCTTGCCTACCCTACAAGGTTCCATCCAAAAAAGGTGCCGGAACTCCGTTCTGGGCATTCTATGAAAAAAAAGCCCTGACTGTACATAGATCAAGCAAGATTCTTAATATCTGAAGGCATAAAATGAAAACAGTTTACTGAATGTTTTAAGAGATTCGATTTGTTAAAATATAAAAACCTGGTAAGGATGGACAAAAAAAATTACAACAACAAAAGGGACATTTCCATGGGACGCTATATGTGTGTATATTAGGATTGTGCAAAACATTTCATTTTGAATCATTTTTAGTGTGAAATTCCACAGAACATCCAGATTTCCATGTGCAAAGCCTTCGAAATGTGCTACTTTGAACATTTCAGAGTGTCCCAAGCTTTGGAGTGGCATCTTGTATTTTAAACAGCTGTCTTAAGTTCAAAACGGCTCATCTCACAGCCAAAATGGCAGGTTCAAACTATTTCAGGATATTTTGCATTCAGAATAGTTCAGAATCAAACATTTTGAAGCCTAATGTGAATATGTTTTAAATAATCTCATTATATTACTGGGCATATTCATCACTTTTTTATTTTCTCCATCTATGCTGAGTTCTAATTAACGTTCACTTAAAAAATGGAATCAGTCTCTTGAATATTTGCATTTATTCCCAAACTGCCCAATAAATTAATGCATTAAGCCTATGCACTGAAACATATAGTGGGAGGGAATTCTATAGTAAAATTGCCATTACTAAGAAGACCTTAGTTTAGGTAAATACTCCGTAGTAACACTAGCAAGGTCTGTTCTGTTCTAGAGATCTCAAGGGCTAGGATGATTCTTCCTGAAAAAGGTATTCCAACAAAACTAACCAACCTGCCAGTAGAATAGAACAAAACAATAAAGTTGGAAGGGACCTTGAAGGTCTTCTAGTCCAATCTCCTGCTTGGACCCATTCCCATTCCATACAAGTGGCTGTCCAGCCTTTTCTTAAAAACCTCCAGTGATGGTACAGCCACAACTTCCGAAGACAAGCAGTTCCACTGGTTAATTGTTCTCACTGTCAGGAAAGTTGAATGTTGCCCCTCCTCCTTCCTAGCAATTTCTAGCAATTTCACCCATGATCCTGCTTCTTACTTCCTCACTTGCCTTCTCAGCAGTTGACACAGCTAGTGAAGAAAAGAAGCAAGCAATATAACTGACAAGATCATTTATCAAATGGAGTCTTAGCTGCCTCGTTTCTGCTGTCCTAGGATTTTTCTTTTTTCACTTTACATGTGTCCTCTGGGTTGTGAGATGTCAACTCTTCTTCAGTACATAAATGCTGGGACTAGTTTAAGCTACCTATATTTTACTCCATTGTTTAAAGAACCTTCTGGTGAACCGATATTTAGTTTTATACTGATATAAAGGTTTCCCAAGTGCTTAGTGGGAAAATGGTGGCAATCTGATTTATTAAAAAAAAAAAAGTTGCCATCCTGCATAAAATTCAAATCCAAAAGTAAAAACTATGACAAACAACAACAACAACAACAACAAATGAAACATTTGGAAGATATCTCAAGGAAAGTTATATAATTTTTGACATTTTCATAAGATTTCCTATAGTTTCTGCAGAGGAATCCAGAGGTATGATTGTTTGTCTCAAAAGTTTGACATCAAACGTATTTGAGAGACAAATTCATAGCCTTGGATACATTTTTTTTCAGGTGTCTACTAGGGATTGCCTTGTTAAAAAATTGTTTAACAACAACAGCATAGCTATACTATTGTGTACACAGATTAAAATGCTTCCAGACTTAGCTTGCTTGGCTTTTCTAATCCTTTGGGTAATTATTATTTTCTCATCTCATCCTACTGAGTAACATTTTGGTGATAAACACATTGTTTTGTCAGTTGCTTGCATGAAATTTAAATATTACAATGAATTGCTTTCTCAAGATTTAAAACATTAATCTAATACAGGGGTAGTCAACCTTGGCTCTTTTATGACTCGTGGACTTCAATTCCCAGAATTCCTGAGCCAGCATGGCTTAACTTGGAAACCTCTCCCTTTCCCCTCAGCATGGCTGGCTCAGGAATTCTGGGAGTTGAAGTCCACGAGTCATAAAAGAGCCATGGTTGACTACCCCTGATCTAATATTTCAGCAGTTCCTCACATTCCCTTTGTCACTTTGTCATTCCCTTTTGTGAATGAATGAACGAATTTCTCTTCAAGCAGAGATACAGTTATTTATTCTCTCCTTTTAGCAAATTCATATTTTTTTCTCTAATCAGTTTCTCTTAGATGCATGGCGTGTACCTATAGTCATCTGAGAGTTTCTGTTGATTCCAACAACCTTCTTTTATTCATTGATTTCTAGTCATTCATTCATTCATTTTATATACCTCCCATCTCACCTGGAGGCAATTAGGTAACTATAGCTATACCACATATATGTAATATAGACAGACAGACAGACAGACAGACAGACAGATAGACAGATTTACATTTATATGCAGTTTATATAGCATTGCATTCTTTTAAAACAATCAATCAATTTATTAAATATAAAATTTGAGAAATTGCTCTTATGATATGCATAAAGAGAAGCGACAGATGTCTAAACTAATCCCTGGCTGATTTAGATTTGTTTATTTTGGCAGTGGTTGGATAGTGAACAATTTCAAAATTACTTTCATGTAACAGTGGGGAAAAAAGCATATTGTCCTTTATTACGCACTAAAAATGAGAGGTGATTTTCTCGCTAAATTTAAGAACACTATAATATCCTGTATAACTTTAGAAAATGATAGTACTTCATTTGGGTTTGATTGTAGAAAATAAATGGGAAATTTGTTTAACACATAGTGGTTTGTTTGAACATACCATTTCAGTTTCTCTTTGCAGTTGTCAATATATGTCTACTTAATTACTTTTTACTCTTGGAGCGAAAAAAAACTCAGGTTCATTATAGTCATATAGCAGCACATACCTCATTAACTAGAAGAATAAGAGAGCCCTCTGCTGTTCAAAATAATGCTTCTGGTTAAATTTTAAAGTACAAATTATATTGTTTTCAATATAGTTCATATAAAGCTACTCTAAAGAAACTTCCATTAAATCTGATTGGGATTACTTCCACATAAACAGGAATAAAATGTCAGATTTAGTTAACAATTTTAACATTATATTTTAGTGACTTAATCTCTTATCTTAATAATGTAATTAAAGTCCAAGTACTTTAATCAAACTGCAATCCAACAGGATTAAGAATTTCAATAATTAGCTTCCTTCTAGAAAAACACTGTTTATTACTAACTTTGTATACAGCCAATTCAGCAAATTGACTCATAGCTTTTTTTATCTCTCTTTTTAGGCATTGATCAGTACTAGTATTTTAAAAACCCTTTCTTCAGTTTGCTTCGCTGTAATTGGGAAAATTCCACTGAGACAGTATTACTTGATCTTTCCTTACAGAGTTTTTCTATAAATACTTTTTCTTTCTAGAAAATTTACTTCCCTTGCTGCAGGTGTTGTGAGACAGTCAAGTAATTCTCCTCTGCACCTCAATTAACTAACACAAGGACCTTTTGTCTTTAGAGGTTGGGCCTTTGCTTGCAGGTATTCTATTTTTCATGTCTTCTTCAAAAATCAACAAAGCACACCTCCTCCGTCCTGCCAAAGTTCATCACCATGTCTGATATTAAGACCAAGAGACTTCAACAGGACCAAAGAATGTCTTTCTGTCTTTTTGTCTCTTATGCACAAATACGTAACAGTGTGCCTACTTGCATCTAATCATACCCATATTTGTGTTCCTCAACCGCTGTAGTGTAGCTTGCCTTGAGTCAAGTGGAACACAGCAATATAGCAAAAGCAATAGCAATAGCACTTAGACTTATATGCTACTTCACAGTGCTTTACAGCCCTTTCTTAAGCGGTTTACAGAGTCAGCATATTGCCCCCAACATTCTGGGTCTTTATTTTACTGACTTCAGAAGGATGGAAGGCTGAGTCAACCTAGAGCCCCATCAGAATCGAACTGCTGGCAGTCAGCAGAGTTAGCCAGAAATTCTGCATTATAACCACTGCACCACACTACCATATATCCAAATATATGAATGAATGAATGAATGAATGAATGAACAAATCATTGCATTCTTCTTGTTTTCAGTCCATAAATTAGACAGAATCATGTAATCCTTAGCAATGGAACTGCTAAAGTGCTGTCTTTTTATTCAAGATGTTATTTAAATTTAATAATTCATATATAATTTATTAAATATTCAATGATAGTTGCAAAGGATATTATGTCACCCATCACATTTGAGTTGACTAGCAATAGGTAGTCTAAGAAAAGTGTTTATTGGTTTCCCAGACCTTGGTCAGCCATATCTGTTGCCATTCTGGATTGTTGTTTCCCCCCCCCCAAAGAGCAATATGCAGCATTTCTGGGTGGTTAATTATCAAAAAAATTGTGGTAACACTAGACTGTTCCACCAGGATCATGTAAATTGTATGACTGTCTCTAATTCTCTTCAATGTAAGGTTGTGAAAGCATTTAGTTCAATGTAAGGGTGCAAAATGATGGGACTAACTCCCTTTCCTACCGTCTTCTGAACAGAACACAGAGGAAGCCAAAAGACTATTGTGTTGTCTAATTAAAGAGAAAGAAATCTTAAACAAAGGTATCATTTGTGATTCAGATCCTTTCATGTCTTAGATCTGTTTTCAATTTAAGTTTATTTAATTTGGATTATGATAGATTAAGGAATGGCAGGAAGAGTCTAGTTAATAGTGTTATGAGTGAATCAGATTACTATGGTCTGTTGAAAAAAGTACCTGTCATCACATTCATTTATAGTAAGTCATTTTTATTTTGACTGAAGTTCTCCATGTGTTATGGGGGGGGGGAGGAATGAAAAAGCTGGATCAAAGCTTAGTTGTGATTCAGTTAAGGACACTGAAATTCATTAGGCCAAACTTAGCAGATCTACATTTGCAAACTGCATTGGCTGAGTTCTCATAATGTGCTAAACCAAACTGAAACAAACTGTGTTATAGCTTGTCACTATATTATGTGAACAAATTGAAACAATTGTGTATGTTTAGTTTCCTAAATAAAAGCTGTGAGTTGTCTACAATTAATCCTTTTTTTTTTCAAAAAAAGGCATAGCAAAACAACAGTATTCTGACTATGTTCCAAAATGCAATCTTCTATACTTATATGATAATTTTAACTCCTTATGCAGAAACTTCAAGCAAAAATATAAAGATCTGCAGAACTTCATATTTTAGCTTGAAGTTTCTGCATAACAGTTTTGTTTGAGGGTGAAGGGAGGAGAATGAATATGTCAATCAGACATGGCTGTATGTTGAAATGCAAAGTCCCAGGAGGTCAAGCATTCTCTTGGCTGGAGATAAAAATTTTATGGCCAAAGTTTTGCATCCAGTAATGAGAAATGTCATTTAAATAGATTTTAGTGGTATTTGGAACCACACGCAATCTTGCACAAGGGAACACTTTTTAAACGTACTAACGAAAGGTCTTTTTCAGAGCTGACATGCTCAGCATTACAGAAAGGATGTTCGTTCTCAGGAGACATAAGTGGTATGCTCAGGAAAGCTAATCTCTGTTTCTATTATTTTTAGTAAGAAGGAAATTTATTAATGGGGCAATCCTATGCATATTTGCTCAGTTAAAAAAAAAAATCTGTGGAATACTTACTTTCCCCTAAGCATGCATAAGATTTCAACCGAAATCTTTGTGTCTGCAGCACGACTATGTGTCAAAACACCAAAAACTTTAATTCAGCAGAGCAGAAGTGGCCAGATCTATGCTATTCTTCTAGAAGCATCTGTGAGAGATGTCAGAATGGCAGTTACAGCAGCATGAATGAAGCTCCACTTCTGTATAAATGATCTGAGGGGTGAAGCTTCAAATCTGAGGCTGCCGATAACATTTTGTCTTTTTCCCCTATTTCCTCCCCCCACCCATCCCTCCCAGCACACCTCAGTGAGGAGGATTATAACAACGTAAGAGTAACACATAAGATGGAAGAGAGTTCCATCTAACTGGAGTTAGTCATTTAAGGTTTGAGTTTGTTTATTATGCCTTTATTTATGTGACTTATAAAACTGCCCATCTCACATATGTGACTCTAGGTCAGGGGTAGGCAACCGTGGCTCTTTTATGACTCATGGACTTCAACTCCCAGAATTCCTGAGCCAGCATGGCTCAGCTTGGAAACCTCTCCCTTTTCCCTCAGCGTGGCTGGGAGTTGAAGTCCATGAGTCATAAAAGAGCCAAGGTTGCCTATCCCTGCTCTAGGTGACTTAAAATAAAATGCGTAACGTGCACAATATAGAAAATATAAAGGTAGTCCTCAGCTTACAAGAGTGCATTTAGTGACTGAAGTTACAATGGTACTAAAGAAAATGATTTATGGCCATTTTTCACACTTACAACATGGCAGCATCCCATGGTCATGTGATCAAAATTCAGACGCTTGGCAACTGACTCCTATTTATGATGGTTGCAGTATCCTGAAGTCATGTGATCCCCTTTTGCAAAATTCTGACAAGCAAAGTCCATGAGGAAGCCAGAATCCCTTAACAACCATGTTACTAACTTTACCGTTGCAGTGATTCACTGAACAACTGTGGCAAGAAATGTCGTAAAATGGGGCATTAACAAATATCTCACTCAGCCACAGAAATTTTGGGCTCAACTGTGGTCATAAGTCGAGGACTACCTGTACAATGCAAAAAAATAAAAAATAAAAACTCACAGCAGCTGAGCACCATAAGGAGGAGTAATCAGCAAAGCCAAGAGATGGGTCTATTCCAAATTGTCCAACCCAGGTCTAAGAACAAAACTAAGTTTTCAGGGGCTTATAAAAGGCCAATAGGATTGGAACCAAGGTGGAAAGTTGTTCCAGAGGACAGATGCTGTGGCAGAAAAAGTTCTCCTCCTGCACACTGCCAAACTTGGTAGGACCAGTAGAAACAATTAGTGAGAGACAGTCTTGCAAAGAGCCCAGTTAGAAGTCATGAAGGGCTTTAAAGATAGCTACCAGCAACTTGATTGCACATGGAAATATAATGGAAACCAATGCAGCTCATGAAATAGTGATATTACATGCATCAAATAACCAACATTATTAATTGTCTGTGCCACCAGCTAAAACTTCCATATGTTGTTCAGGGGCAACCCCATGTAAAGTATGTTTATTTTGTTTAATTATATCCCACCTTTATCATTTTTACAAATAGCTTAAGATGACAAACATGATTAATACTCCTTCCTTCTCTGATTTTCCTCACAGCAATAACCCTGTGAGGTGCGTTGGAGTGAGAGACAATGACTGGCCCAAAATCACCCAGCTGGCTTTCATGCCTGAGGTGGCATTAGAAGTCATAATCTCCTAGTTTCTAGAACAGCACTTTAATCACTAATCCACTCCAGAGGTTGTGAGGGCATGAGTGACATAGAACAGGGCTCCACAATCTAAAAACAGGCACAACTGTTGCAGAATCTGAAGTTGTGCAAAGACCCCTAGTCAAGTGTCAGACATGACACTTAAGAAAGGAGGAAGGGGAAAGAAGGGAATTCAGTACTGGTTCCCTTTACCTCTCTCTCCCTCTCTTCCCTCCCTCCCTCTCTCCCTCCCCCCCCCCCGTCTCAAAATGACTTGAGGAATGAAATGAATAAAAAATTATTGGAACAGTATGTAATGTGATATCACATTACATTGTCTTAAAAGCATCAGAAATAAGGAGGTACAACTCAGATTGGAAATAGTACACAAAACAAATGTCTCCCCAGTTATTTGACTGTAAAATATTGCGATTCACCTAAGCACACTTAAATATAGCATTAATAGCAGGAGTTAATGGATTCCACTACTATTAATTATTCCTTGTTAGGGGCCTTTCTCAAAATCTATGTCTGTTCAGGAAAAAAATGTAAATTAAACATATGTTAGGGCTTAGTGTTATTTAAATCAAGTTTCTGTAAGGAAAACTGCTTAAAAATAAAAGCAGCGTTAACTGGAATAACTGGATGCAAAGAAGTATATATTGTGAAACCCATGAATCATATTAAATTATTCATACCAGATTGATACAGGAGAAACTAGGAATTTGCATTCAAAATCCCCCAAATGAATTAGCGAGTAGTTTGAATGGAATAATTTATATGTCAGGCCAACTTTCCCTCTGGCCAAATCAACAACTTAGAGAGCCCTCTGCTTTCAAAATCACATTAAGATACAACATGCTTTGTTTAGTTTGGACTTCATTTGGAGTGGTAAATCCAGCTATTGTTATTTGGAAAAAAAATGACTTCTTGCAAAGAATGGTAACATTTAAAGGATTGGAAATTATAATTCTGTCTCCCAACCTTCTAGGGGGGCTGCAGAAGGCCATCTGATAATGAAATGAAACCCATAACTGCAATGTTAAGGAACTAACTACAACTTTCCTAATTCTAGCTGAGCAGAAAGTATACACCCACACAGTGTCTTAACATTTTAGCTTAGATTACTAAGTGAGCCCAGCCCATGTATTAATAGGTGGTCCACGTGTGCCCAAAAACCATAAGCAATTTGCCCTGACAATATGATCTCCCCATTGATATGTAACAACTATTTTGCTAATTAAAGGGAGGAGATAATTCAACAATAAGTACTCTGGGGAGGAATTTAAGAAAGATCATACTTTAAAAAAAACAGGAAGAGATATGCATTGCATATATCATAGATATGTAGAAGATAGATTTTATTTTGGTTTGTATAGTAAGACTTTAGTGTGGAAAAGATCATATACACCACAACTGTAAGAATGGTAAACCATATCAAATTGCTCAAAATGTGTTCAGTGAGCTGAATTCCAGATATGTGTGTGTATCATTGTTGGTGTTAGAATGCAGGCATGACAAGGGAAAGATGCTTATCCTTTTCTTTCTCATTTAAATTAACAGCAAGTGATGGCCCTCACAGATTGAATCAATTTTGATTTGCACTTCACTCTAAAAATCTGATTCATTTATTTCTGCCTTTGAATGCTATGGAAACACAATTGATTGTAGCTTCTTCAACCAACTGTAGTTTAACACATTGTAGTTCTTGTTTAATGGTGAGGACCTAAATACTTCAGGAATTTTGAGATGTTTCTGTGTGAACAATAATGGAAAATGACCTATTTGCTATCTTTTAGCAAAGATATCTAAGAGAGCTCATGTGTCATGGTTCCAACAGATGAAACCCTTCAAAAGAACTTTGAGGCATTGTTTACCTTAAAGAATCTTTTATTTGGGAAACAAAGTATCAGCAAGTTGAACCCAAAAACTAAATTCGCCTCCCCTGGATACAAAGTAACAAAGTGCAATTCCTACCCCCAATAAACAGTCATAAATCACATTCCCCAATTAGCTTGAAGCACAGGTTTTCTCCCCATCTATCCACCTCGCCAAAAGTTATCAGCTCTGGACCCAGTTGTTCTTGGATTCCCACAGCAGAGTTATTATTATTATGGCTAACTGCATTCTCATCCCAATCCCCCCTCCTGGCACCAACTGATTCTAAAAGCATAGAGAAAATGGCTGCATTTTCATCTGTTGTCAAAGCAAGAACATCCGATGTTAGCAGTGTTGACATCATGAAGGGGAAAAAATACCATCTACTGCAGGGGTCCCCAACCCCTGGGCCATGGACCGGTACCGGCCACAGTGTGCCAGCAGCCAATCCTCACAAACAAGCAAAGCCCCATCCGCGGGATGCAGGCAGCACACAAAACCATGGACTCTCTGGTCCACAGAAAAACCTCTCTCCATGGAACTGGTCCCTGGTGCCCAAATGGTTGGGGACCTCTGATCTACTGTACAATAAATATATTAGGATTGACTATGATTCACATTCAGTTAAGGCAGGCTAGAAAGTGCCTTGTATTAGAGAAAAGCACAGCATATACTGGCTTTTGAAGTCACTTTAATAAGTTCAGAAATATTACAGGTAATCCTTGATTTACAACCCCAATTGTGATCAGAATTTGAGTCGCTAAAATGTAGTGTTAAATAAGTCAACACGTGTCTGGATCCAATTTTAGGACCATTTTTACACAGTTGTTAAGTGAATCAGTGCAGTTGTTAAGTTAACCACATAGTTGTTAAGTGGATCCAATTTCACCAGTTGCCTTTGTTTGTCAGAAGTTGACTGGAAAGGTAACAAATCTCAATCATTTGACCACAAGGCATTGCAGCTGTTGTAAATGTAAATGTCAGCTGCCATCTTATGCTTGCTTGTGCTTCATTGCTATGCCATGTCAGACTGCCATGAACTGTGGGGGGGGGAATGGTTGGGGAAACGAAAGTAAGTGCTGTATCTTCTTGAGATGCTGCCTCAAGGTCACCCAGCTGGAAGAAGGAGGGAGCCACATACCAAACTGCACTTAGACTGACCATTATGAAAATATCTTGCCTGGACCTGATTGGTTACACTAGGGTGGGCAATAAGACATAGTTAAGGGAAGAAAAAGTAGAACTTTGGGATTTTGGCACATGATTCTCAGTTCTGGCTTTGCAATACTGCAATACACTTGACTTCTAATAAAACTATACCTTTCTCGACAAATTGAGCCATGGATCATTTCTGTTTGGAGGTTTAAGTGGTACCAGATCTGACAGAGCTGTTGCCCAGTATGATCATGCAGGGGTGTGTGATAGTCAGACTTCAAGGACAGGTCAAACGTCACCATTTCCAAGACTGTTGTAATTTTGAATTATTATTAAACAACTGGTTGTAAGTCAAGTACTACTTATGCTTTCTTTTACTTAGCGGAAATAATTACTTATATTTTCTTATTCTGTATCTCCTGCTTCTAAAGTGTCTTTCTTATTTGTCTGATCTCTAAGAATGCACAAGTATCCTGCTAAATCTACAGAGGTATATATGTTGTCTTACTATTTCTTGTTCTTTCACTACTCAAAATTAGAAATTCTTTTTTGCGTTTCATTTTCTCTGATGCAAGGTCTGCAACACACTGAAATGCCCTGGTTGAGAACTGGCAAGAACGTCTGCTCCTAATTTATTCTGCACTAGCTCTAAGTAAATCTATTACATTTGTCATCAATCTAAAATTTCTTCCCAGATGTAGGGTGAACAGATCTATCAAGTTTGGAATTATTTATCCTCTAGGCCACGGGTCTCAAACTTGCCACGTTACGTGATGCGTTGTGACGTATCACAACTTTTTTTGCATTGCTGGAGCTTGGATGGGCGTGGCCAGCATATGATGCAACTGGCCTGTGCGCGGGCAGTTTGACACCCCTGCTCTAGGCTTTGTCAAGGTTTTTTTTAATCATATGAATTTCTATCAACTTTGCCCATATGTAAAATATTTCCTGTACATAATATATTTATAAGTGGCTTTCCTAATGGAGATATTTTCCAGAGCAAATTATTTAAATGTACATATGCATTTTCTTCAATTATATGCACTTTTTGTCTGTACTTTTGCTTAATGGAAACATTTTGTATACATATTTTTAGCTGTAATATATTTTTAGTTACAACCTGTACCACAAAGTTTGAAAAAGTGCATATTTTGATACATTAATGTTTTCCAGTTTGCAGAGAAATTCAGATTTAATGTATTTTAGGGCAATGTGAAGTATACATTTATTAAAGGGCAGTGCATTGAGTTGATGAAGCTTTTGAATCAAGTGTGGGGAGCTGTTTCAAAGCAGCAAATCAGATCAGATGGCTATAAACCACTTGGAACCTTTTTGAAGCCTGCATTTTAGGACTTGTCTCTTGCTGCTGGGATAGCTATAGACAATATGTCCTGTTGCAACTGCACTTCCAAATATAGAGAATGTTGAACAGATGGTAACATTGATATAAGTTGGTGACAAATAAGGGGAGTTTATAGGACCACATTAAAATCTGTGCCTGTAAGGACTCTTTTGGACTGATTGTAAGAACTGAAACTGGTTAGAACTAGCCATTTCCATGCTTAAAAAGCATCTCTCTGAAAACTTAATATCTCCCAAGCACCCATTGGCTTGGAAAGGTTAAAAAACAACACCCAATAATGCAGTTATTTATTTATTTATTCATTCATTCATTCATTCATTCATTTATTTATTTACATTAATATGCCATCCATCCTGCGGTTCAACACAACTCTGGGTGACCTACAATATAGTAAAACATTCATATATGAAAACATATAAAAATAAAAACAGATTAAAATTAGAGAATATTAAGAAGAAACTCAGAAAAGGAGGTTGGAGTGGAACAGTGGTGGCACCTCCTGTGTTACTGCACCAGCCACCACCAGCCTACAATTTCTCCTTCAGGTTCTCATGCCAACAGCATAGCCAAGTTTTAAGGCTTTTCCTGAAAGCCAGAAGAGAGGGGCAGATCTCACTTCCAGGGGTAAGATGTTCCAGAGGATGGAGGCCGTAATAGAAAAGGCTTTTGTCCTTGACCCTGCCAGCCAAAATTCCTTGGCTGGGTGGATTGGCAATTGTCCGCTTCTGTCAGAAAGAGTGGATAGGACAATCCCACTGAGGAAAGATACCTGGCCCCGTACCATATATAAAAGAGTCTGAATGTCTTCCTCTGTTATTAGCAATCAAATGTTGCCCTAGTAGCTTCTTTACTGTCTGCAATAGAACTTCAAATCTAGCCAAGTCACATCTAATAGTCATCTTCCAAAACTAGTTAAGTTCTTCATAAGGGGTTAAGTGTGTGAAGAGCCATTACTGATGGGCAAGTCCTGCTAAGAGACCCAGGTTAACATCTATACAAGAAGGTCTTTTGGAGCTTAAGAATAGGTTCCCATTTCAGTGGTAGCATCTCTCCCTGGGTGTTTTTTTTTTTTTTTTGGCATTTAATTTCATTTATAGCTTCTCAGCTACATTTCCCAATTAGATAAATAGACAGACAGATAGAGACAGAGCTAGAGCTACAGATCAATAGATATATGGAGAGATATATAGAGTAATCTTCACTTTATATTTATCACTTACTTTTTATTGTGGGTTTTTTGGTAATATATTATGTGTTTTTATTGTTATTTATGTCATTTCTATTAATAAATAATTGTATGGTTTAATGCAATGCTGTTGGCAAAGGTTATTTTTGAGATTGTGCACCTTGAAATTGCTTTCAGTAGTTTCACAAAGTTGAAGGAACAAACTATGCTGGTTTATGAATGTAAATCAGAATGGTCTGATTTAATTTAATTTGAAGGAACAAAGAACCGGATGACATGCAATCCTATTTATATATTGTAAATCCTTCAGAGCCTACAGTAAAGGATTCTAAATGTTACGTGGTTTCAGTAGAAAAAATGCCCATCTTTTCTGGCAGCTGTCATGTCACAGCTTTTACATGTATTAATTCCATTGTATATCTTTCCATTATGCACATAACATAATATGACATTACTTAATGAAGTATTTCTGAAATTAGCTAGACAGGATTTTGGAGATGTGGATGAGGTCACCATGGAAACTTTAACAACCAAAACACCCTGTTATGATTTGCATAACTCATTATAATGACCTGAATATTTTCATTTTTTCATTCCTGTTTTTTTAATAACATTTTTAACTGGGTATTCTCCAACAGGTGTAGTTTCTTTCAAAAAAAATTTTCTTTCTAAAAATAATCCCATCTATTATTCATCCACAGCTTTATAGTTTAAAAATTGTCTTAAATCCTACATGATGAAAGAAAAGAAGGATTAGGGGGGACATGATAACTGTCTTCTAGTACAGGATTCCAGTAAGTTCTGCAGCTCATTACTGGGCTGTGACCTATTTGCAACAGGGCTGCATGAATGGCGGGCCAGTTCTTGCAGCCTCACCTGGGTAAATGGTGTTTTGCCAAATTTAGTCTGGTAAACATATGAGGCTGAGCTTCTGCAGATGAATCCGAGTAAGGCCTTTAATAATGGAGCTTCTTGGGCAGTGGTGGGGTTCAAATATGTGAACAATTGGTTGTCTGTGTGGCTGCCGCTTCCGGAAGTCCATTCTGGGCCTGGGCAACAAAAAATTAGCTACCGGTTCTGCCGAACTGGTGTGAACCGGCTGAATCCCACCACTATTCTTGGGTGACATTTTGTTATGGATCATAAAGTAGAAGAGGCCCTTCCTAATGAGGTTTAGTAAACCTTCATGAATGGCACGATTATTCAAAGACTTCATATATTCTAAGTTTTGACTGAGCTAAGAGGTAGAATACCAATTCTTTTCACTACTAAAATCTAAGAAAATAAGATGATAAGAGAACAGATAGGCTAAAACCAGAAACCCCTTTGTGACTGAAGCATCACTTAAGCTAATAAACAAACAAACAAAAAAACCCTTGATATTATAACTACAAAATTGTTAATTAAAATATCTTCTTAGGCTCATAGTAGACCGACAATTCCTCCCACTTAAACTTGACAGACTTTCTCATCAACAATAAAAGCTATTGGAAGTGGGGCTTTGAGATTAAACTATAGCATCTACCAGGAAGGAGGA
Organism: Crotalus tigris; assembly: GCF_016545835.1. NCBI lineage: Eukaryota > Metazoa > Chordata > Lepidosauria > Squamata > Viperidae > Crotalus > Crotalus tigris. The sequence goes on along the minus strand of NW_024097182.1, from coordinate 661,840 downwards.
CTCAGCTGGCTCATAAGAAAAGGAGAAGGAAAGACATAGCAGGACTGGGGTTTGGCATGATGCCTATGACTTCAGGGCCAATGTTGGTTGGCAAACTGGAGACAAAGCATATTCTGGGGACTAACAAATTTATATGTGGTGGTGGTAGGGTCACTGGACTAGAGCTTCAGATATCATAAAGACTTTTCTACTTTATGTCCAGCTTTAATCTATAAATTATAGCCATGGATTGTGACATTGGTGTTCCCAATGCGATCTGTTCCAACCAAGTCTAGGACTGGGGAGTGTCAGGTGTGGGAAACCAGGAGCCAGGTTAGAGTTCAAAAGCACTGCAAGTTTATTCAGTGTAACCTATATATAAGAATCTGATCTACCAAAGGTCAAGGCAAATTGGTGCTAGATAAGAGTCAATGGACTTTGGGGTGGGGGGTGGACTTAGGTCTCTTTCAGGGGATAGGGACTCCAGGCTAATGATGTGTTTGACCTTGCCATGGGGCTTAGCCCGATCACCTCTATTCTCTTCTATTGGAGTTACACACTAGTGACTTTCTTTGATCATGATCCCAGCATGGTCATAGCAAAGGCTTTGCCAAGGATATGCATTCATTATAGCTACTGTATATTGCATCAATTGTTAATTAGAGGTGTGATGTTATTTATATGACAACTTCAAAAGTCAGACATTGGAGGCTGGGTCTGACTCCATTAATACAGATATGGAAGGGCTAAGTCCCTTGACAGATTCTTCATATGTTATTGAGGAGGTTGTATATACTAAAGTTTGTAAATACTACTGCCTCGCCTACCCTATGGTACTGATGTGTGTATGGCCAGAACTCCAAGAGAATCATTTCTATTTTTCCATCCATACTACACAATTTATTTATCAGATTTATATCTTGCTTTTTGTTCAGGAGCTCAAGGGGTGGGGACATAATGCTTTCTTCTACTTTTAAAAATCATTTTCTGCCATATATTACAGCAACATACAGTACATCTGCTGTGTTAATTGACTTTTGTGAACAGAAGGAACTCTTCTGCTTATGAAGACTCAAAGTCTGTATTTGGAATATGGCTGTTTGAAAGAAATAGAATAGTTTCTTCAGTAAGAAACTGCATCCAACCTGCATCCAACCATCCATCCATTCCCCCATCCATCCATCCATCCATCCATCCATCCATCCATCCATCTATTCCTCTATCTATCTATCTATCTATCTATCTATCTATCTATCGCTATCTCTTTATCTATTAATATGTATCTACCTATCATCTACCTATCATCTATCTCTATTTGTCAATATCAACCTACCTATCTATCTATCTATCTATCTATCTATTTATCTATCTATCTATCCATCTAACAATATCTACTATCTATATCATCTATCATCTATCTATTTATTGCTTTACTCTGTATTACAAGACGCCAGTGGGAACTGCCATTTTTAAAATGTGAGATTTCATTTCATAATAGGGGATAATGAAATTCTCATTCCAGCTGTTCAGTATTTCTTCCCACTGACAGCAATCACTTTGTTTACTAAAGATAAAAGGTAGCAAAGATATTTTTTTTAGGAAATAGCCATTCAAAACCAGCCTTTAACTGAAAACATTCATACCTTCAAATGGAAAATCTAAAGACCGCGCTTAGCACAGCAGTTGAAACATCAAAAGGCAATTCACTTTTTCTCCATGAATAAAAATAACCTATTTGAAAATCATTGTTTTATTCAAGCCATTGCAATGGTTTTTCCCCCCTTGAGAGGACATGTCAAACATACAGGAGATAAGAACATGATGCAATATATTAGAAGTTAAAAATATATGATGAAGAAACAAGGAAGTAGGTAATAAAAGATGCCAAAACATATAATAGACACTCTCCCTGCCCTCTTTCCTTCCTACAATGATAAATGTTTCAGAGCAAATTTTTCTACAATAGGCAAGGCAAGGCCCTAATAATCAATTTTCTACCTAATTATCTGTCAATCTTTCACACTGATATCATAGATTGTTAAGAGTAGGGCCTTTCTCCCATCCATCACTCACCATACTTAACAATACAGAGTACAAGCCTCAAACAACAAAAGGGCTGGATACTTGCGGTATTCATTTTCCAGAAGTGCTATTTTGATTTAAGTACACTGGTCAAGTTGGTTGGACAGCACTGATTAAATTTATTCTATGTCTAGCTTGGCAGTGGGCTTACCACTTTAATTTTCTGCTCCAGCTATCAAAATGTCTTATATTACCTTGGTAACAAAAGTGGTAGCTGCTGGGATGACATCAAGGAATACTTTAAACGCTTTAGAGTTTAAAATATAAAACATAATTGTAATGCAAAACAACAGTTAAAAACAATTAATGGAAATAAATAGCTGTAGCCATAATCATAAAACAGAAGCTTAAAGCCAATGTACATTTCAGCAGACTGTTAATATGGAAGTTGCTGAAAACGCCTATCCATATGAGAGGCTCTCTCTCTTTTATGACTAAATGTAACCAGACAAAATTAGTAGGCAGCCTTCAGGTGTGAGTATGTATACATATGTAGTCAATTGCGCAAGTAATACCTCACCAAAATGCTTATATCCCCAAATGACCTTAGAAAGTATAAAATACTATACAAATGAAAAATCTGCAATCTCTGTTATTGTCCTTACAACCTATGTTGTCAGTTGGACAGCATTTTTTCTGCTGTTGTCATTAATTGTGCATGTTTGGAGAGATAGATTGGGCTGGAGCCTTAAGGATATAGAAAAGGTGAAAGAGGAAAACAAAAAGAGAAGATACGTACCGTACCTTTTAATTTGACCTTTGTAATTGATTTGCTTTCAGTTTTGGATTATAAATAAATACATTTAAAAAATGGCAACCACCAGACTAGTGGTAAAGCTTAGTGAGGGAAGAGAGGATTATTGGAGCTACTGATAGAAAAGGAGATTATCCCAGAAATATTACCCTAAAAATAAATGATGAAAAGGCAAAACGAGTATTTGTAGCTGTCTTATCTGCTAAAAATAGGAGTAAGAAGGGAAGAACAGTTTGTAAAGATGGAAGAGGAAATGAAAGAAGACATTCCAAAATAGTTGAAGAATATATAGGACAAGTACAATAAATTAATGACAAAGTGGAAATTGAAAAAAGTAAAACAGAAGTAATGAACAGAAAGATGAAAAAGGTGTTACTGGAACTGAAAGGAAAACAGTTCTGCTTGAGATTTAGAGCAGTTCCAGATTTTCATGAAGGAGACCGTACAGATATGAGATTGTCTAGATCAGACATGTCAAACTCATGTGACTTCACGTAATGTATCGGGATGGTTTTGTCATTGCTGGCAATGGGATGAGTGCGGCTTTCAGATGACGCATCCGGCCCATGGGCTGACAGTTTGACACTCCTGGTCTAGTTCAAGAGATGTTAGAAGAAGAATATAAGATGAAAGCAACAATTGTTTGCAGAAGGATGTAGTTTGCAATCGTTTTCATACAAACTTTAAGAGAAAGATTTAAATTAGACAATGGGACATTTGGAACTGAGCAGCAGAAGACAGAATTTCAATTGAATTATGTACAACTGGTGAGCATGTAATTGCTAAAATGTTAAACTTTTGCTGAAATTTGAAATGAAGAACAAGTGAAGGGTGTGTGATAAAATGGGTTAAGAAATTTGATTATAATATATTGGAGCAATGGGAAAACATGGTTGAAAAACTGATATTCACAAAAGAGATTTTTTACAGAATAATCTAATGTATGGTATATGACTCCAGAAAATGATTTAGAATATATAAATATTCTTCAAATTTATGTTGGAAATGTGGACAACATAAAGAGCCATTTTATCATGTCTAGTGCTCTTGCAAAAGATCCAGAAAAAAATGAAGCTACAAAGATGCACAATTTTTTAAAGTCTAATATTCAATCCAAACCAGAACATTTTTTTTTGCTTGGGACTAATGGACAGATGGAATTAAAATTGCCAGGAGAAATATCAACAACCTAAGATATGCAGATGATACCATTCTAAAGGCAGAAAGTGAAGAGGAACTAAAGAGTCTCTTGATGCGGGTGAAGAAGGAGAGTGCAAAAGTTGGCTTGAAACTCAACATTAAGAAAACCAAAATCATGGCATCCGGCCCTCTCAATTCCTGGCAAATAGATGGGGAAGAAATGGAGGTAGTGACAGATTTTATTTTTCTGGGCTCCAAGATCACCTCAGATGGGGACTGCAGCCAAGAAATTAAAAGACGCTTGCTCCTGGGGAGGAAAGCTATGGCAAATCTAGACAGCATACTAAAAAGCAAAGACATCACCCTGCCAACAAAAGTGCGTATAGTCCAGGCCATGGTTTTCCCAGTTGCAATGTATGGCTGTGAAAGTTGGACCATAAGAAAGGCTGAGCGCCAAAGAATTGAGGCCTTTGAACTATGGTGCTGGAGAAGACTCCTGCGAGTCCCTTGGACTGCAAGGCGTTCAAACCGGTCAGTCCTAGAAGAGATCAACCCCGACTGCTCTTTAGAAGGCCAGATCCTGAAGTTGAAACTCAGATACTTTGGCCACCTAATGAGAAGGAAGGACTAACTGGAAAAGGGCCTAATGCTGGGAAAGATTAAGGGCAATAGAAGAAGGGGACGACAGAGAATGAGATGGCTGGATGGAGTCACTGAAGCAGTAGGTGTGAACTTAAATGGACTCCAGAAAATGGTAGAGGACAGGAAGACCTGGAGGAACGTTGTCCAAGGGGTCACAATGGGTCGGACATGACTTCGCAATTAACAACAACAACAACAACGGACAGATAATTAGAAAACAAAATAATTTTTATATATGATCACCACTACATGACTATTATGTGTACCAAAAATGCCTAGATGCCCTGAAATACCCATAAATGAAGGAATGGTTGGTGAAGGTGAAGGATCTAGTAGAATACCAAAATCAATTTGTTTGCTAAGAGAAATATCATTGACTGCATTTATTAGTGACTAGAAACTCCTTGTGGATTTTTTGCTGAAAAAAAGAAAAAGAAACAAACTGATTATTTATGGATTTGTTGATTTGATTTGATGCCTTAGTAAGGCCACACTTGAAATACTGCATGCAGTTTTGGTCACCACAATATAAAAAAGATGTTGAGACTCTTCAAAGAGTACAAAGAAGAGCAACAAAGATGGTTAGGGGACTGGATGCTAAAACATATAGGAACAGGAATTGGATATGTCTAGTTTAATGAAAAGAAGGATGAGGGGTGACATGATAGTGTTCCAATATCTCAGGGGCTGCCACAAAGAAGAAGGAGTCAAGCTATTCTCCAAAGCACCAGAAGGAAAGACAAGAAGCAACAGATGAAAACTAACCAAAGAGAGAAGCAACCTAGAACTAAGGAGAAATTTTCTGACAGTTAGAACAATTAATTAGTGGAACAACCTGCCTCCAGAAGTTGTGAATGCTCCAACACTGGAAGTTTTAAAGAAGAAATTGTACAACCATTTGTCTGACATGATATAGGGTTTCCTGCCTGAGCGCGGGGGGGGGGGAGGTTGGACTAGAAGACCTCCAAGGTCCATTCCCACTTCATTATTGTTCTTGTTGTTGTTGTTGTTATTTGAAAAGGTAAATTATGGAAAGAAGGAAGTTATGGTCTAATCTTAAGAGTGGGTAAAATATACCTGCACTTATAACTGATGTTCAAAAGATCAGAAGCCACTTTTTAACTGCTTTTCTTCTTTTTCATCTTTTTTTCTTTTTCATTTTCTTATTAGTTTCCTCTATTCTTTTTCTCTTCAATTCAACATTTGTATTGTTTTTATTTTATTGAAAACTTTAATAAAACTTATAAAATCAGAAAGTTGGGGAAATTGCTGGGCTCCAAGAGAACTGTTACCAAGTACATCAATTAGAAATTCCAAAAGGCTACATAATATTGAATACAAGGTAGCTTATTCTGGTAAGCCCCTTAAATTCAGCTTGGCATATTGCTGTTCAAACTATTTTTTGTTTATGACTTAGATAATGTTATAGAGGGAATGCTTATTGGATTTGCAGATGATGCAAAATTGGGTAGGATAGCTGTATCTTAAAAGGCATAAACTAAATTCAAAATAATCTTGATAGATGAGAAAAATAGAATGAAAATAATAGAATGAAACTAATAAAGAGAAATGTTACACTCTTTACATACAGAAAAATGAAATGCCCTGGAACAGAAAAAGGAAGAGTTGGTTTGATAGTAGTACGGTACATGTGAAAAGAAATTTTACATGACTTGAGTCAACACTATGATGTGATTGCAAAAAGGACAATATTTTAGACAATGTTAAAAAAAAAAGCCTACAAAGGGCAGGAAGTAATTAGCCAGTTTGGACCAGTGGTTAAAGCACCAAACTAGAGAATGTAAGTTCTAGTTCTGCCTTAGCCATGAAAGCCAGCTGGGTGACTTTGGGCCAGCCATTCTCTCTCAACCCAATTCACCTCATAGGGTTGTTCTATGGAAAACAGTAGTAGGAAAGTGTGTTGGATATGTTCACTGCCTTGAGTTATTTGTAAAAGCAATAAAGGCAGGATGCAAATAAATAAAGAGTACTATCTCCATTTTGTTCTATAGTAGATGGACTTTGCTTTGATTTAGGGATATCATCTGCAAAGAACAATTCAGACCAGGGTAATGCAAGTGTGTTTTAAAAACAGAAACTAGAATACTATAGCAAAAGACTGAAGAAACTGGGAATTATTAATCTAGAAATGAAGAATAGAGTGAGACTCTTCGAAAGCAAGAAAAGAGAATTCACATAAGAAGGTGAACATGTACCCTGTATTTTCCAAGAGAGCAGGATATGGATAATAGTCTCCAAGACATATCGTAATAAAAATAGTTCCTAATAAATTGAGCAGTTGATAATAATACCTGTTACTTAGCCAAGTGGAATAGAACTGGATGCATCCATGTAAAACTAGATAGCTACTCTGTTGAGGATGCTTTAATTTGAATTTCTGCACTGAACAGAGGTTTTGCCCCGAAGAAGAGACAGACTGGCCAGTGTCCTATATATAAATTCACTTTCAGCACTTTACAGTGTGGTTCTCTGAAGCCAGAGTTAGGTTAATACTTCATTGCTTTCCTGACATGCAGTTTTGAGATATTGTGAATAGTTTGGGTTGCCAGAGTTCTTTTGCATAAGAAATTTCAATCTGTTCTTGAAATGCCATTACCTGCACTTACTGCTGTATATCAGAATCAGTGCTAAATAAAAAAAACCTTGCAACATAAAAATCAGCCTCTGGAATTCAAACAATCCTGGTGTTATCCAACATTCTGTTTGTAATAGCAGCCAACACAATGTTCTTGGGCAGTCACAAGCGGGCAACAAGTAAAGACACTTCCATGGATGTTTGCCACCTGCATGGATATCAACTCTATCAACAAATAGTGTCTCATTTTGCTTTAAATAAGCCATTCTGAACCACATACTATTTGCTAATGTAAACTGATTCCCTTCTTCTTATTAGTAATAGAGGACATGGTTTTTGTTTATAATTTTTCTAGTTTAAATTGCAGGCCGAAACTAATGTGCAAATGTTCACCCTTCTTATCTGCAATTAAAAAGCTAGCATGTTAATACAAACAATTCAACTAGAAGGAATGGGCAGTTTGCTTGAGGAAGGAATATTCAATTTTCTTCTTCACCTTTTCTTGCTAAAGGACTAAATTTTCAAGACAATATTGGTGAGTGCTAAGAATAATTGTGACATCTTGATGCCATTGCATTTGAATATATCATATTCATTTATTTGCTAATAGGGAACAGCTTTGGAACATCAATCATGTGCCTCAGGAAGTATAATTTACTAAACTACTTCCAACTAATTCTGACATACAGTATATTGGTACAAGTCGAACAGGAGGACACCGTGGACTTTAATAATACAGTAAATTGTTCTGTGTAATTAATAGCAATTGCATATTTTGTAAGGGCCAAATAATTGTTTTAGTAAAAGGTTGAATAAATGCAGATATTTCTATTCTACTTGATAATTAAGCAAAGACTTGGAAAGTTCTCCTGATAGTATTTCCCAGTGTTCAACAGTCTTTTTTATCTTCTTATAATACTGTGTCTCTATTGTCTGTCTGTCTGTCTGTCTGTCTATCATCTATCTATCTGCAAGAATTAGTATTTTTAAGGCAAACCAAAAAAAGTGAATATATCCATAAATCAAAGCAGGTTTTTGGGGGACAGGCAAAGTTCTAGATAAATTTCTGTAGATAAATGTCTTCCAAATGTTAAAACTATACATTTAATCTGCTTTAGCTATTCTGTATATTGGCCTACTCAAAAATCTTGTCTGCTTAATCTACCAATTGACTAACAAGGAACTGTGTTAGCCTATGTGTGAGATTGCAAATTTCCCCTGAGGCCTATGTACCTATTGTATAACACAGATCATGATTATCATTGATAGACTGGCCTTCTCAACCTAACCAACCCTTTGTGTAAGATGGAGTCATATTAACCTATGGGTGGATGAAAGTGGGGCAAGGAAAGCAGCCCGTCATAGGCTCTTTCCCTTTGTATCTTTAATCACTTATAGCAGGGGTTCTCAACCTTGGCAACTTTAAGACTTGTGGACTTCAACTCCCAGAATTCTGGGAGTTGAAGTCCACAAGTCTTAAAGTTGCCAAGGTTGAGAACACCTGACTTATAGGCTGCTTCAGCCTGCTGCTTTACTTGCCCCGTCCCACTTGCATCTCTGAAGTCCAGTGCAGCTGCATACACTGCAATCTTCTTAAACCATCCCTGCCATAAATAATAGGAAATAAAAAATATCTTCTTTTGATATTTTCAGTGATCACAGATCAGGGTTGCTTAATAGATGTTGATTATGATATGGTTTCAAATCAATAGAACTGGAAAACAAAGAATGAGACAACTGGATAGTTTGCTCAAAGACCATACAATTCTCAAATAATGCAATAGCTTTGATTAAGGAAGGGTCTTCTAAGGCATGAACTCATCACATCCAAGACATAAATAAAATACATAAATATAAGTAATACATTAATTATGTGAAGCATTTTCTATTTCATAAATAAGTAGATGAGAATCCAATTACATATTTTTTTTCTTATGTATGCAAGATGGAGCATATATATATAACTACTGTAGGTCATCTGTGTCTAAAAATATTTCCAGATGTGTTGGGAATAAAACTCCCAAGCCACCATTATCACTGGCTGTTCTGGATGTGAATTTTAATCTCAACTTATGTGGAAATTCTTATTCATCCATCATTGTCAACGAAGACCTCTACATTGTTTTTTAAATCACATTAACACTAAATATAGTGTATCTGAAAATGACTGATCAAGCCAATTTGGGCACAGAATGTTCTCACACATGTTGGACAGATATGTGAAGGCACTGCAGTTGTGCTAGTGGCTCTGAGCTTATGCAGCTCATGCTTGCATTGTGCTTCAGCAGTGTACCTTGCTTCATAAGCTGGATAGCCCTTGTGAATGAGGCCACACCAGGTAGGGCAGTTTGTGCCAGCATTTCCTAGGAGCGTATATCAAATCAGATAACTTGAGAGAGGCCTTTGTGTGTCTTTGAAATGTTTCTTCTGCCCTCCACGCAAGCATCTTCCAGCAGAAAGTTCCCTAAAAAATGGTGCTGCTTAGGAAGTGCTTGTCTGGCATACAGATAAGGATTGGACCTTCTGTAATGGAATGTTGGGGAACCAGTTGAAGAGGTGTCACCTAGGAAACAATCTGACAAGAGCAAAGTGAGTACTTCCAGATTTGCAAATTCTGTTAATGTAGCCTTACAATAAAATAGGATTAGTTCATCTAATCATGTTTCCTGTATGATTTACATGGAAGGACTGACATCACTTTTGAAAATCTGGAAGTATAAACTTACCACCACCACTTTAAACTGTCTGAACAATTAAGACGGGGGCCTTCCTAAGTGTCTCTTTCTGACTGCTAAGCCATTGGAGGCTCCTGCTTCTCTTGTCTCAGCTCTTCCACAAGGTTATCCTCTCATTCCATTACAACTGCCTATCAGGTCTGCGCTGTCATCGGCTGTGTATAGACATGATCTAGGGGAAAAAAACTTTAGTGTCAGGGACTTTGTCTTGCCATTTAATGTCTAATATCCTGCGGAAATAAGTCATGTGGAAATGATTGAACTGCCTTCAATACACAGTCCATGTTTCACAGGCATACAGAAGGACAGCAAGTACCATAGCTCTATAGACCTTCATTTTTTTATTACTGTGCTGATTCTACAATGTTCCCATAGAGTAGAGTAGAGAGCAGAAAACAGAGCTTATTTTTGCTATTTTGCAGTTACCTTCTACATCAATCACTGTTTGGGAAAGGGTATTACCAGGACAGTTAAATAAGTTCACTGCCTCTAGTCCCTCAGGACAGTTTCCTTCACTTAGTAATACAGTATCTTTGAAGTTTTCTCAGTTTCCCACCCTTTCTGTACTTGAGGCTGATTTCAGCATCAGTATCCTGAAAGGCATCATTCAAGATGACAGTAAACATCATGCTGAACATTGTGGATTGAGAACATAACTCTGTTTGATGCCCTTAATGACAGGAAATGCCTTAGAAGATTATCCACCATCCCACACCCTAATCATTATGCCATCAGGGAACTGGCATATGATCTGAGTGAATTTGGTGGGACAGCCAAATATTGACATGATTCTCCACAGACCTTGTTGGCTAACAGTGTCAAAGGCTTTGATGGGTCAGTAAAGATTGTGTAAAATTCATGATTTTGCTCCTTACATTTCTTCTGAAATTGAAAGGGGGGAAAAAAATCATGTCACTTGTCCTCACGATCTTTTTGGAAGCCACCCTGAAACTCAGGCCCAGCTCCAGGTGAATAACCAGTTAAGGACTGGCTGGTTCTTCAAGTATGGTGTCTACCCCTGGAGCTTTGCCTTTAGATAGCTGGCTGACAACTTTTGTAGCCATTGGCTAGGCTGGCTGCAAATTTTAATCTCAGCATATCTGGAAGTACATAGTTGGGGAAGTATGGTCTAGGAAATGCCCTTCTCTTTCCTTCTCCATTGTTCAGTTCTGGGGAATTCAAAGTGCAGTAGTTTGGCAAAGTTGTTGCTTTAGCAACCCCAATCAGGCAATAAACTAAGAGGGGTTTTTTTTAGGTCTCAGTATAGCATTTTACAAAGTTAGTGTACTGTCCTTGCCCTTACAGGCCACAAATTCTGTGGGCTGAGGGGAGCTCTAATGCATGTTTCTTGTAATTATCCAGTCAAATCTAAGCACATTTTAAGTCCCATTAATTGCAATAAAATTGTTCACATATTTAATAATATCCCCCCATAATTGAACTGTCTTAACTGTTCTTAATTTTCTTTGGATCATTTACAATAATTATTTCCTATATGTTTAAAATCCAAATTGTACTGACTTTTGTCTAATAACGTGATAACTCTCTGATTAAATTTTATGTAGCATAATCATTCCCTGAGAAAGAATGATAATGTCATTAGGAGTAAGGCTAATACTCTAATGTTAATCAAATAGTAATGGCTAAACTTGTGAGAAGGAGAAATGGCATTCTTGACTTGAAATTGAAATATTTACCATGATTAAACTTTCAAAACCACTGTTAAAGTTATTAGTTTCCCTGATAGTTATACTGCCTGCAACTCATAAAATTTGAAAATCCATATTATCTAAAGGATCACAGTTTCCATTCCATATTATTCTATTAGATATCTGTTTATTTCTATGCTATTTTTTAAAAAACTATATATTATATGAAAGACAAGAATTTTTTTTTCCAGAAGAATTGCATTTTCCTCCTTCCGTTATATATTCAAGATATAAGTATTTAATATTTATTTGCTATGTATATGTAGGGGTGTGGGTCTATACATATGTTGTTCATAGTATGTTTAGGTGTGTGTCATGTATGTGTTTCACTTTGAGAGCAGGCAACTAAATTTCATATTTGATGCGTGCTGTTGTGCCCACAGGAAAAAAATGACAATAAAGGTTATCTTATCTTATCTTATCTTATCTTATCTATAAAACTTGTTTATTCATTAAAACTGTTATGATCTGCTTTTCAAATGAACATTGCTGTTGTCTTTATGCTCACCCTAAAGATCAGCACAAAGAACAGAAACACACAGTGGTAAGCCGAAATTATGGATAGGAAATCTGTGTCAGCGGAATGATGAGTTCAGGCTGATTAGGCTTTGCAGTCAGGCAATATAGGAAATTATGCATTTCATTATCTTTTTAAGGATGGCTTGCTTTGCAGCCTGTAATAGTGTAGCTTGAAATAATATCCTTCTCACTGGGACTAAGTGGATGAAGCTGACTTCTGTGCTTGGTCACTTTTTATTGTTGTTGTTGTTGTTATTCCAATCTTTAAACCTGCACGGAACTATTTAAAAGTTCAAGAGCTGTTTATATACAGAGTTAGAATACTTTTTTATAATAAATTGTAATTTGGGGCTCAATGTATGATTGTGTGTGCAAAGAATACATACAAATTGTTGTGCCCAGTTCCTTGATTCAAATACTTATGGGTTACCTTGAGGGAAGATGGGCAGCTTTTTAATTTTATGAATGAATGAATGAATGAATGAATGAATGAATGAATGAATGATAAAAGAATTACTCTCATGGGCAATGGGGTTAGGGTTAAGGTTAGGCTTTTAGACTTTTATTTCTGTAATCCCTGAGTTTGTTCTCTGCATCTTCCAAAAGTTTCCTTAGTAATTTCCCTGCAATTCACTCACTATCACCCAGACCAAAATCATACTCTAAAATAACTTGAGGGATTTGTGATGTGTGCCCTTTGATTAGTGGAGCACCTTGTATTTAAATGTTTGCTCTTTAGCAAAGTCTAGTATACTGGCTTCTAAGTAATTCCTTCAAATCCATTTAATTAACTGGCTGTGGTATGGTCCTGCAATCATTTTGCCATTAATTCCATAAGTGTTAATAAGATCATCCACATTGGCTCATGTAGTATATGGTTCAGAATGAAATGTTTCATTATTGTGGCAATATTTCCCATGACTACAAATTTCAGTGGTATATTTTACATGGATACCTTTAGAAGATGGTTAACTCTCAAACATCCTTGGGAGATAGATAATAAATGAACCCATTTTTTTTTTCCTTTGGTATATTTTTTCCCTAAAGAAGGAGTGCTGAATTATGTCACAACCTTTTCACATGAATAAACAGGAAAAGGTAGCATGATTGAATGAGCTTCTCTCAGATATCCCAGGAGGTAATGACAGCTAAGAAGACAACCAAAGGATACTGACAACACTGATTTAAACTTTGCTGATATGTTGGGCTGTCAAAAAGATCATGTCAAGAATCCTAAACCAACTGAAAAAGTTTGTGGATTAAAAGATTTCTTTCTGATACTTTTCTAAAATGTTATACTGGAGAGACTTTCCCCAGAGAAGTCTTTAGAAAAAGAAGCAATGAAGGTTAACTTCTTAAAGTCCATGCTGGAGTTGTGATTTCACTCAACACAACTTTTCTAAATGATAGGAGTAAATTCTAAAGAAAAAAATATGAAGTGAAGACTCAGTGGTTTGAATAATCTGGTATCTCACTGAATGCACACATGTAAATTGAAAAAAAAGGTTGATAATAATAGTCGCCTTCAGAATAAAAGCAATTCAGGTGGGATGGACAAGGACAGCCAAGCAGCAGATGTGGTCTGGGCCCACCCAAAAGATCTGATCCAGCAAGTAGAAAGGGTATCTTGATCTTATATTTATGCTATCTGAATGAGAGGTGGTTTACAGAATTAAATATTCTATATATTTAAAAAATGAACTATTTGTTTGATTTGCTGTTCAGATGGAAATATTCTTTATGAAATGAGTGAACATTTCCTAACTTCTGAACTAATACTAGCCAAACTAATCTTACTCAAGTACTTGGTCAAAAGAGTCAAAAGGGTGCCAGGCTTTTCAAGCACAAGAAAAATTAAATGAAAATTGTGTTGCTTCCCAGCTAGACTGCTAAATGTTTTCCAAAGGAAGTGCACGGTAGCCCTTTTTTGTTCATTTCTAAAGAAAGAAAAGTGGAAAGCAGAACAAAAGGGAGAACAGCTCTAAAGGTTAAGAACAGTATTTGAACTTTTTCTCTTTAGCATATTTTCATCTGAATGCCCTCATTATAGTGCACAAATGTTCTGAAATTTACAGAAATAAAATGGCAACCATTTTATATTATGAAACCTATTTGAAATGATTAGGACACTTTTAATAAACTGTCAGGAAACTGATTTTACCATGTTGCTGTGATAAAAATAAAAGTAGGGAAATTGATATTTTTTTCATAATTACAATTATCTCTTTTCAGTAAGGGTTTATCTAAAAATCTGTGTCTTCATACTATTAGAGGTCCTCCTTTGAAAACCACAACATATCATGTAATGGTAAATTTATAGCAGGTTTATGCATAGAATATAAAGAATTTTATTATGACTCATAATTACCTTGTAATTGTCCTTTCTTTTTCACACTTGCCCTCTTCTTCATTCTGCCAGTAGTTTAGCTATCGTTTCTTAATATGCTAATAATTTTGAATTCCTCTAATACAAATTCTGGCTAAACTAAAATTTTATTACGAAATGCCAGGGAAGATTAGGTTTCTTTTGCTACTTTACCCTTCAAAAAGATTAGGTTTTTTTTTATTATTATTATTCCAGCTCACTATTTCCTAGTTCTTTAAATAAACCTGTACAATTAAAGGACAAACTTTTTACAGATCTTGAGTTCTGGATAAAGCAGCATTTCTTACAAACTTCAAATTCAGGTTTGACAGAAGTACCAAGAACAAAACAGAAAGCCATATTTTTATCTGCTTTGATAGGCTTTGCATAAACATTTATTCATAGCAAATATCCTCTGAGTTAGGTTATAGTAATACTAAATGAATCATAAGGCTAACACTGCCATTTTGTGTTGGACGTAAGTCGACTGCAGTTGTCTTAATAATAATTAACAAAGGAAAAGTTTTGCTATTAATAAATTGAAATGATAACTTCAGTTACAAATGCATGAGGTGAATAATAACATATGCGATATTGTGGATTTGTCCAGAGATCAACACATTTGATTTGTGACAGATAAAATCACCGATTGATCATTTAAATAGGATCACATCATGGGTAAACTATAGTTACTCAAAAATGTTGGGTCTATTTTTTATTTTTATTTTTTTTTAAAGGCCAGGTAGAGTCCCCGAGGAAGCTTGAAAAACAATATAAAGTAGTTTTTAGTTAAAGTTTAGATTTTATATGATGGAAAGATACAATTCAAGAAAAAAAATGCATATTTCTCCACTTGATGTCTCTGAAAAGTGATATTTTGAATGCCACATTCACATCTACATTTTTACTTTACTGTCTTTGATTGATTACATTGCACATATTAAAAAGTACAATTACTTCTCTGAGCAGAATGTTGCTTTGTTTGTATTCCTTATTAATAGAACCAATCATGGCAACAGGGTATTTTATTCTTATGTCATGCTGAGCTAATATTGTTACTGTGCTACCATAGCTTCTCCTAATTGTAGGCTTTAGTTTACTCATCTATGAAACTCACATAATAATGTACTTATCTCCTTCACAGGGGTATTGTGAAGCTTAATGAATTAATTTTGGAGAGTGCTTGAGATCTGCAGATTATAGGTGTGCTGCTAGTGGAAGCAAATAATTATTACTTTCATTCCTACTCTCTCTCTCTCTCTGAAGATTTATAAAGTATGAATCAGTCATTGCATTGAAAGTTACATTTATTTTAGATTTGCAGCAGGAGACTTATATGTTTGAAATTGGATACATACATCAAGACATATCAGGAATTTTGCAGTCTTTTATTTGTTTATTTCTTTTGGAGGACCTCTCAATAGCTCTGTTTTAGATAGGCATACATAAGTGGAGAAGATGGGCAAGAGAAAATCACAATATTATAGCCTATGTAACATGAGTCATGTCATTTACACAATGACATCGTAATAGCAATTTCCCTGTGATTCTGACCAAAGGCCTACACTGTCTTATGCACTAAATACTGGCTGATATAATATTTGATGCCAATAAAATGAGGAGAATTATTCAAAAGCTTCAAATTTAATTTCCTAGATTTCAGTAGAGTAAGCATTGCATTTTTAAATTAAAGGTAAATTAAATTAAAATAGGGGGTTACATTTTGAATATAACAGAGAATAAATAAATACCTGTTCAGTTGGTCTGCCCCAGACACTATTGGGTTTCAGATAAACTGTTTAATTGCCCCCTGATTTCAACATTTTTTGACATTCCATTGCTTAAAATGGGTAGTTATAGAGACCATGGACTGGATCACATTTTTATGGATTCCACTTGTTTGAGGATCTTGGAGAGCCTTCAGATGCTCTCTGAGATATTAAATGAACAAAGGGACACTAGTGAAGGAAAATAAGGCATGAATCCAACCAAGCATATGTAAGATCTTTTCTTAAAGATCACCAGCTGGCAATCAGAATATTTCTCTACAGTATTTTCAGATTACTTGCTAGCAAACATAGGTCCCCTAGATTGTCCGGTACTAGCTTTATCTAAGATAACCCACTTCTAATTTTGGAAAGGAAGGAGTAGGAGAGCATCTGCAAGGCCACTGAGATGATTATTCTTGGCATAAGTTGGATAAAGTTGCTCAGATTTGCTCTGAACTGGTTGCCATTGTGAAGGCCTCATAGCTACAACTACGTCATGGTCTTACCCTGTTATTTAGGAAGGGATTGAGCTTCTTAAGAAGTGGACAGTCATTGGGATTGTAAGAGTAGTCACCCATGCTTTAGATCCATGCTGGATGGTCAAGGCCCCCCATGTGGTGACATGTAGTTCAATTCATATGATGTTGAATGTATTCTTGAGAGAGCAAGTGGTACTGCCATCTGTGAGGGAAGTAATGGTCCAATCCCTCCTCAAGAAACCATCACTGGATCCAAAAGAACTGAATATTTCAGTAGATTCAGTCCAATCTCCAACCTTTCTTTTTAGAGAAAATTGTTGAGAAAATGGTCAAATTGTAGTTTCAAAGCACCTTTGAGGAAACATATTATTGGGACTACTTCCAGTCACGTTTCAAGACAGGACACAATACTGAGGTGGCATTGATCATGCATTTTGATGGCTGATGGCAGGTTCTGGATGTAGAAAGTACGTCTCTCCTGGCCCTCCTTTATTTCTTAGTGGTCATCAATACCATCAAGCATAGTTTACTTATGAACCAATTCAGGATTAGGAGAGGGAATATGATGGCTCTTCTTTTTTCAGAATTGGTTCCAATTGGTGTTGCCTTAGGCTTCTGTTTTCCATTCTCTCTCCTTTTTTGCTTAGTGTCCAAATGCAGCATTGACTGAGATATATTGGCATAGGACAGAGGTCTTCAAACTTGGCCCTTTTATGACTTGTGGACTTCAACTCCCAGAATTCCTCAGCCAGCATGTCTAGCTGAGGAATTCTGGGAGTTGAAGTCCACAAGTCATAAAAGGGCCAAGTTTGAAGACCCCTGGCATAGGACCAAATATCATTAATATGCTGGTGATACTCAGTAATGCAGTCTCATTTCTCTTTCAGCATCTGGAAATTGCTGGGAGCTGGCTAGGGAAAAAACAACTTAACCCTAGTAAGAACATGTGATTGTGGGTTTTGGGTTCCCATGAGATCAGGTTCTATGGATTTTCCTCTCCTTGCTCTGGGTAAAGTTGTGTTTCTTCATTCAAAGCTGGTATGCAGTAAATTATGAAGAATACCACAGCCTTCCCAGCATGGTGAATCTTCAGATGTTTGAACCAACTCCACGAATTCTCCATCCATTTCTGAGAATTTTAGTAGTTGATGTCTCTACATTTGAAGACCACTAAAATTGGGACTATCTGGAAATAAAACTTTTAAAGCTATAATTGCTAGGATATATAAAAAACTATACTGATTCAGAAATATTCTAAACTATTCTTGGTGAATGATAACAGAAGTGTGGCTTCAAAACATTGGCACAAAATAATATATTAATATTTATTCAAATATCTGGAGGAATATTAACTTTCTAGGGAATTAGGGGGGTTCTCTTAGTTATGTGAATATTTTTAATATATTCTGTAACCATAGATGTACCATATATCTCTGCTGAATTCAACAAGCTGTTGTCCCACTATGCTAATAATCAGACTGCCCTTAGTAAACTGATATTTGTGTGACAAAAGCCTAACTGCCGTTTCTTTGAATCAAAATACTATTTTTTAATTCCTTAGGAAGACTAAATAACTATTTCATAATAGCTGGTGATTGCCTTTTAAGTTAAATGTCCTGATTTCTTATTCATCTAGACAGGACTAATACTGACATTAAATTTAAACTATATGTAGGTGGTGTCATTGAGGCTTCACCGTGCCTGCTGATATCTGAGACAGTTTAGTCTGTTTAGGACATCTCATTCTGTGTGACATCCACACAGAGAACTGGTTGTTTACATATTCGAATCCCACCACTGGATATGGGCATCCATCAAACTGCATGTGCCACCACCATCTTGTAAATTCTGACGTCCTTTATAGAAAATTCCAGGGCTTTTTTTCTCCATAGAATGGAGTTCCAGCACCTTTTTTGGAATGGAATCTTGTAGGGTAGGCAAGGCGGGTTGTATGACATGTGTGAGTTCTGGCACCTTTTTTTTATTTTTTATTTTAGAAAAAAAGCACTGGAAAATTCTGTCCAAAGGTCAGACTTCGGAGACAAATGTAGTGTAAGGTAAGATGGGTAGTCAATCTATCAATCAATCAATTAAATAAATAAGCAAACCAATCAACCAACCAACAAATCTGGGTTCATGGTGTGTTTGGATATGACTATCATACAGTAATATATAATGCATTGTTACTGTTATTTTTTAATGTATACTTTTAATCTGTTCCAGTGATTTTTTTTAAAAACTGCTGTGTGTTTCTTTCAGTAGGAAAGTGGTGTGTGGGTATGAATGCATGTGTATGTTTGTTCCATATTAAAATATCATTTTTATTCTCTTTTAGATAAGCTAAAACTGTACATATAATTTTTATAATACATCATCAATCTTTTCTCAAAAATGTGCTCCTTATTATCTTAGACATGCATATTTATCTCCAAATTATTATTTAAGTAAAGATATCTTTTGTTTTTGTGCTAAAACCTTAAACAGTAACAGGTTAAATGGAAAAAAAAATAATCTCCAAATACTGCAAACAGCCTAGCATAGTGTTCACACAATCAAATTGCTACCATTTCTTTATTAAGACTTGGAGAGCAAATTGCCCATCAGGTCTTCACTCAGTTGAACCTTCACTCAATGTTGCTTCTTTCTAAAACTATGTAATCCTTTTTGCTTTGTTTTTTCACTGTTTAAAGTTTTCTTATGGCATAGGATGACTTTAATGAGAGATGCCTCAGGCACTGTAAGTAGATTCCCTTTGCAGATATGTAGCTGTAAGGCCTACCATAGAAATTGTTCAAATCAACAGAGAGTATCTCTGTTACTTCAAAGGAATTTGAACAGGCAGAAGAGAGTGCCACCTTCTTTACATACAAAGTGAATCTGGGTATTTTTAAATGATCAAGGTGATCTGGATATTTTTAAATCTGGGCAATATGTAAAATCTTTTTCTGCGGTTGTCTATTGCCCTGATCAGGCTAAGTGAATATAGCTGCTGATAGTCTTTTTAGCAGCTATGCTACCAAGGAAAGTTACAGAGGCATTGTTGTAAAAGCATTTAAACTCTTTTTTCTGAAAGCCATCCAGATCAGTGTTTTTCAAGCATGGTAACTTTAAGATGTGTAGACTTCAAGTCCCAAAATTCTCCAGCCAGCATGCTGGGAGACAAAGTTCGTACATCTTAAAGTTGCCAACTTTGAAAAAGGCTGCTCTATATAGTGATGTGTGTGTGTGTGTGTGTGTGTGTGTAAAAGAAAACAAAGACTATTTTTGTTGCTCTCATAATATCATTGACAATATTTCTATGATTTGAAGACCCATTGACAGGTTGATATATCACAAAAGCTACCCAGTGATATCTCTGAATGCCACAATGACTAGAACAAAGAAAGAATAGTGAATAGGGAGAAGTAAGTGAGGTTATGAGAAAGATTTAAAAATTAATTATAAGAGTTACATATTTAAATGTCCATTGTTTCATATCACACATACTGAACTGCATGCTTTTCAAAATAATACAATCCTGAATCAGGGTATGATGAGTGTCAGCAATATCTCATACTTAGAGACAACAAAACAAAAATGCTACTTCTAGTTCTAAAGTAGACATGTCAAATTCGCGATGTCACGTGACGTTGCATGACATATCGGAGCTTTTCCCCCATTGCCGACAATAGGGTGGGCTCTGTTTCCTCATGATGCGTTCGGCCCGTGGGCTGGCAGTTTGACACCCTTATTCTAAAGGCTCAGTAGTCAGTTATGTGGTAATCAAATATGAGAGTGGTTGCAGGTTTCTGTTATTGACATATGCTTTATTTTTCATAAGAACAAAACATCATTTCATTATTTCATTTATCAGTGCATTATTTTAAACAGATTTTAACTGTTTAACTGCATTGTTTAAAATAAATGCCTATTGTGTATGAAACGTTTACTTGCATAACTGCTTTTCTTTTCTCAGCAGATGTTCAATATTTTTAAATTTCAAGATTAAAATATTCTTTATAATGAATTTTATTTTGATACTTTAGATGTTCCAATATTTTATGAATAGTTTTTGTGTTATAATTTGAGCATCCAAAAACAGAAAAATATTCGGATGATTTTGGCTATTTTTTTCAAATATATACAAATTGTGGTAGCTTATTTCTCACTAATTTATAAATGATAATTGTGATCTAGAGTTTGATTATCAGAAAGAATATATATAGAATTTCTGTTCTGTAAAGTTTTGTTATTTCATTAGCATCTTTTTTCTGCATCATCTCTTCTTCCAATTTACACCTATTTTATACACTTTTATAAAATCAGATAAGAATGTTTATTTTTTATATACTATGATATAACTCATTTATGTTCACGCACAAATATTATGCCTCTATTAAATCTAATTGTTATTTTAATGTATTTACCTTTTGACAGTTAGAGTACAATTATTTTATTTCAAAATATGCTTTTGCTCTAAAGAGTAATCTTTTCAGTTTAATCAGCAGTCATAAAAACATAAATATTGCTTAAAATTGATGATACTAACTGAGCTCCTGAAATAATGAAAATATACCATATTTTCCCGAAAATAAGACCCAGTCTTATATTTTTTTTGCCTCAAAAAGAGGCACTAGGTCTTATTTTCAGGGGATGTCTTACCTTAGGACCACCACAGCCAGCTCTCTCATGCTCCAACACCTGTCCTACTGCTGCTTGACTTCTTCAGCAGCCCCTTGCTGCCAGACGCCACGTGGTGCATTGCACCTGCGTCGCCAGTTGTGGCAGGATGCTGCATGGTGTTTCATGCCAGTGCTGCCAGCCATAGCAAGAGGTTGTGTGATGCTTTGGGCCATTTGGAGGAGGCCACATGGTGCTTTGAGCTGTTGCTGACAGTCGCAGCAGGAAGCCACAGGGCGCTTCAGGCAGTAACTGCCGGTCGCAGCAGGATGCCGCATGGCGTTCTGCCACAAGAAGCAGCAACAGCTTGAAGTGATGCTCAGTGTACTTCCGTGAACAGCGGCAATGGCCCAAAGCACCATGAGCCATCCTTCCATGAGGAGTGGCAATGGCCCAAAGCATTGTGTAGCCTCCTGCCGCAATCAGCAACAGGTTTTGGGGCATGGGAGGCCTGCCTGCAGCAGTCTTACCAGTAAGGTAAGTAGGTGTGGGACGTGTGGGGCACCTCCACCCCTCTATCCCCACCCTAGCTTGATTTTTAGGTGTGCGCCTTGCCCCAAAACTAGGGCTTATTTCTGGGGTAGGGCTTATATTAGGCTCACTCCCAAAAATCAAGCTAGGGCTTATTTTCAGGAAAACATGGTATATCTTCTGTATTTCTGGATGTTGCTTTTTTACTCTTTAACTCAGAACAAGGGGGCATTTCAATGACTGGTACCTCCATTCCAACATAATCATTTCTATTTAACTATCTAAGAGGAAATTTGTTTCAGAAGAGCAAGCAACTTCTTCATAGTTGTCCCTATCTTATTATGTGCAAGACTCCTAGAATAGAATAGAATAGAATAGAATAGAATAGAATAGAATAGAATAGAATAGAATAGAATAGAATAGAATAGAATAGAAGGGACCTTGGAGATCTTTTACTCCAGCCCCCTGCTCAAGCAGGAGAACCTATACCATTTCAGACAAGTGACTGTCTAGTCTCTTCTTAAAAACCTCTAGTGATGGAGCACCCATGATTTCTGAAGGCAAGCTGTTCCACTAATTAATTGTCCTCACTGTTAGGAAGTTTCTCCTTAATTCCCGGTTGCTTGTCTCTTTGGTCAGTTTCCAACCATTGTTTCTTGTCTTGCCCTCTGGTGCTTTGGAGAATAGTTTGATGCCTTATTTTTTGTGCTAGCCTCTTGCTAGGCATAGTCTTTAGGGCAGCTGTGTGAGCTTTCCAGAGGACATGTGTGCTTTAAAATATTGAGGTCTACTCCTCATACCAACTGTGAAACATTTATTTTGCACCATTTGCATAGCCCTAGCATTAGATGAGGTGGAAATGAGTAAATAAAATGAAGAAGTTGTACAAAACTTTGTGAAGAAATAAGTCTAAGATGGGCTTTAAACATGCAAGTTTTTTCTTAATTTCTCAAAATATAACTGAAATAAACCAGAATTTCTCAAATTCATCCATCAGAGTTTCATCTGCAGGCTGGCTCTTGTAAAGTGTGCATTGGTAGCATTGAGTTTGAGAGCTCTGAGATTGGGTTAGCTCTATAGAACTATGATATTAACCAATAAAGAAACTATCTAAATGTTCAAGCAAAAATTAAACAGCTCTGCAGCCCATCCTCAATCCTCAATTTTCTACCATGACATATAATACATTTTGTCTTCTGCTCACCTACAGTGTATGTGTTTATATGTGCATATCTACATGGACACTATTGAAAATTAACATATGCATTTCAAAGAAGTTAGAGGTTATTTATCAATTTGCCAACCAATAATAATTATATAAACATAAACAAATCAGAGGGATATTAATCCCAAAGTAAACTCACGTAATATTATATGATGCCTGATCCCATTTTTCCTATCCAACTTGCCCTTAAATTCATTTCTTTGATATTGTTAAGAATGGAATCCTTTAGCAACTTAACTGAGAAAACAATTAAATTTCCTTGAAAAAATACATTTGATTTACTTTTCCATGAAATTAAATTATGGAATGTTTTGAAATCTCTGGTTAATTTTTTTTCATTATTAAAATACAAGATTTAAAAGTTGAAACTAGATCACATATGAGTTCAAATATATTATACAGAGGTATACTGCCAGGAAAATGAAGATAGAAATTTGCACGCATATTTGCAAAAAAATTATTTCAAGTGTTTCCTGATGTAAATGAGATTTAGTTATTCGAGTTTGTAACTTCTGCTTGTTCAAATAAATTTGTCTAGCTTTCTAGCAAGGAATATTATAAAAATGAATTATTGGCTCGGGATTTCTTCTAACAGATATAGAACTACAGAAGCAATAATCAAATCAGAATCTGATAATCCAAAAGGCTACCTTGAGTTCCTGGTAAAAGGCAGTATAAAAATTAATTAAATAAAATAATAGAATCATTGAACCATCTTATTCAAAGGGACCTTGGAGGCCATCTAATCCAATATCCTGCCTACTACAGAAATCCCAGACTTTCTCAGAGAAATGGCTGTTCAATTTTTTTTCTTGGAAACCTTCAGTGATGCCACATCAACAACTTTAGGAGGCAGGCTACTGCACAACTTAATAGCAATCACAGTTAGGAAATTTCTTCTATTTCTAGTTTGGGTCTCTCACTATAAAGCTTGTTTAAACTGCAGTGCTCAGAATTCCCTGAAAGCATACTTGAAGTCCAAATATACAGCTGTTTTATTTTTTTATAACAAGATTTTGTTCAGTTTCAACACAAGATAGATTAAAAGAAACAAAAAAAAATAAGGGAGGGGAAAGGACAGGGAAAAACAAAATTGGGGGATGCAAAACTTTGTGGAGGTTTTTCTGGCAAAGTTCCAAGGGAAAGGAGAGAAACAAAGCCAAAGAAATTCCCAACAGCTCTACCTAACACACTTTGTACACAATGTACACAATGAAACAGAGCATCGGCCTTTAAGAACAAGCCACAATAGAGCCAACAGAGGCAGGATCAAGATTGTTAGTGAGATAACATGTTTTATACCAATATAGTTTGATTGATTTGAGGATGGGCAGAGAGAGTTTATCTTGGTAGTGGGGAGGGGAGAGCCCAAACCATGCTTGGAATAATAAGAATTTTTTATTTATTTCTATCCCACTTTTGTTATTTTTACAAGTAACTCAAGGTATAGGAAATAGGAAGCTTTATACATATAATACACAGAGGAAAATTTCCTAAAATATAAATTTTGGGTACTTTCCAACAAGTCAGCCCTGTATTTCCATAGAGTTTGTGTTTGCCATCTAATGTGTGAAAAAAATAATCAGGTTTGAAGGAGAGTTTAGATTTTATAAGGAATATTCAGCTCTTAAGGGTTGTTTTTGTAGCAGCTGGGATTGGTAATTGTTAATTCCCCCAAACTAGATTCTGAGAGCTCTGATTAATAAGATTTATTAGGGAGAAGGTTAAAATAATAACATTAAGGCAAATACTTTCCTTCAAATGAGAAACCTCTATATATGGTCAAATCAAGGCAGCAGATTCTGTTTCTTTGTCCTGTTTTATTTGGCGCTTTTGAAATTGAAGAATTACAATGTTGGCATCCACAAAATCTGAATTTTTCTTATTGAAGGATGCCTTACTGCTCATTTCTATTTCTTTCCTCCCAATTAAGGAAATAAATATAAAATAGAAATTTATAAAATTTATAGCTTATAACTTGTAGGAAAAGATATAACTAGAAAATGTTGTGTTCTGTAAAAGATTCCCAATAGTCCTAAAGAAAAATATATTTTGGTATTATAGTGATTACACAGAGAGATGTGAATAGAACAATTGGGGAGAAATAAGGATACTGCCTTCTTAAGACTGTTTTTTCCCCCAATGGAAAACATTTTTAACTATATGAAATATATCCTAATTTTCATTTTAATTTGTATATACAATGGTTGAAATTTGTTCTGTGCTTGTAAATAAATTGCAGAATAAAACAAACATGAAATGTTAAAGAATCTTCTAACTTTCAATAGGCAAACTTTGTTCATAAATGTGATTAAAAAAGAATTACTTTTAATTTATTGTTTCTTTCCTTTTCCTGCATAGGGAACAAATAAAGAAATACCACATTCAGTCTTTTGTACTTCCATTTATAACAGATTTTATCTCCATGCCTAGCATATCTATGTGTCTGCCTGTCTCTTTCTTTCCCCTTTTCTGTATAATCTTCAATTTAAACACTGTGTCTCTGAAGTTAAGGAGTTAAATTGAACTTTTTTTACTCAGTAATCCTTTGATTAGAAATCTTATTGTTTGGCTTTACAACACTTAGAAATCTGTCTCCATAGTTATATAACTTGACAGAACAATCTTACATAAATTTATTTAAAGGTACCGGTAACTTATTATAGTTAGAGGAAGTTGCTTTCTAAATTAGTAAATGTGTGGTTATAACTCTGAATTAATTATCTTGAAGCATAGTTCAATTAAATATTGTATCTATATTATTCCATTTTTCAATTCATTCACTAATACAGGAATAATTCCAATTTAAATATAATAAATTAAATTATATTTAATTAATTAAATTATAATTTAATATTTCTAGCAAATATGTTTCCTCATATTTATACTTTGAAAATGGTTGAAGGGACTAGAGGAAACAAGTTATGCATTAAACAACATTAGTATGTACCCTTTTAGATATCTGTATTTATAGTTTAATACCCTAATCATTTTCACTATTGAATTTCTATTATAATATAAAGAGATCATAAATGCTTTAAAGCATTAAATAGGAAGGGTGCTGCATTTATTTAAATAAATAAAATCAGTTTGCCCTATTTGTCCAACATTTTATATTATAACACCAAAAGTAAGCTTTGCCTTAAGTTTCTGTTCTTCCACAGTATTTAAGATTTGATTTTAAAGCAAAAAGCATCGTTTGGTGGCATACAAATCAACCAGAAATAACATAATAAAATAGTCTTATGCAAACTATTTTTTGAGAATTATCAACTTTTAAAGAACCAAATTATTTTGCATTTAAATAAATTTTAATCTAAAGGGCAAATGTAGCAGGAAGAGTTTTTCAGACTATAATTCTGGTAATTTTTTAGAGCAAATGAAGTTTTGTTTTCTTCTGTTTCTGACATTATCCATTTCTACAACCAACCAATTCATGGTGACTCGAACCAGCAAATCTGCTGAGAAGACAACTCCAATAATCTTTATTATAGATTCCTCAGGCTCTTCTTGCTTTGCCAGCATTGATTAGAGGAGCCATTGGATTGCTGGCTGTCTGAGACAGGTTTTGTTATTTAAAAAAATTGGATTCAATAAATAAAGACACTGACTCTGAAAATGGAGAATCAGATTCAAGGCTGGCTGAGTGCCAAGACCAAAACAAGATGGCAGGTAAAAAGAGGCAATCAGTGGAGATTGATGCAACTCCTTTTGAAGAAAAGGTGTCACTTCCACTAATTAACAAGGCTGGAGGCTCTTGTTTTGTAGGATCATCTCCCAATATCTGTTCTATTAAAAATAATTGTACTGCTTTTTGACCTCTATGACTGTGTAAATCTTTGTCTAGTAATGTCCATTGAGAATTAAGTGTGCTAGTATATTGTAACTACTATTCTCTGTGTGTATGCACGTACTGTATGTTCTTTTGCAGACAATCAGCTGAATAAGAAAAAAAATCACTTTAAGGAATGTAAAGGTTTAATAAAATAAAGACCAAAGGTATATTGAATCTTAATATTTCCCTTAATAATTGATTATATGAACACAAGTCGCTGTTGACTTGTAGGAACCACATAGATTTTTTTTTTGTCTATGACAATCTGTATGTAATGTGATCTTACAGGTCTTCCAATGGTGCTCTCATTGCCACTGGAATTTATTCCATCCATCTTGTTGCTTCTTGTCGTCTTATTTCCTTCTACCTTACCCAGCACTGGAATCTTCTAATATTTGTAGATGTAGATCTATCAAGACATCTTGATATTTTTCTGAAGTCTGTTTATCATGTTCTAATTTGCAGATATCTGATAATGAGGTTCTTAATGAAGTGATACATTTCAATTTGTTTAAGAATCTGAAAGAAAAATCATGGAAATAACAACATTAGTGAAGAGAAGGGTAATTAGCTAGCACACCAGAAGTGGACAAAGCATTGAGTTTCATTCTCAACTTTAAAACCTGTATACTTTGGAGATCCTGGAGAGCTAATGAAAATTTGTTTAGACAAGAGAAGAATGTTCAAAAGTTAAAGGAGTGTTTAAAGGACTATTTTGTTTTGAATATGTATAAGGGGACTTCAATGTCAATGGTATGGGATGCAGGTAAAGCATTTATGCGTGGTGTCTTGATAAAAATGAATAATTGTCATAAGCGGAAGCAGATTCAGAAACGTAGAGAACTTGAAGACGAAATTAAATCAAAAGAAAGGGCCTTGATTCTAAATCCTTCTGATGAAAGTATTAAAGAATCTGTAAAGTTATTAAGGTCACAATTTAATATGTTGATAGCAGATCAAGCTGCAACTAATTTATTGTTTATGAAACAAAATACATTTTGTAATGCTAATAAGCCTGGGAGATGGTTGGCTTATCAATTAAGAAAGAAACAGAGACAGAGAATAATAGAGAAAATAAATTACAAGGGTAAATTAGTTTCTCAGAAGGAATTGATCAAAAAATCTTTTTTGGATTATTATCAAAAGTTATACAAATCTACTAACGTGCAACTGCTAGATATAAATAAATATCTAGCTGAGGCAAGTTTTCCCAAACTGACTGAGGATCAGAAACATGAAATTAATGGCTTAATTACTAAGGAGGAAATTGCCTCAGCAATTCAACAATTGAAACTAGGGAAAGCACCGGGTACGGATGGGTTAACAGCTGTTTATTATAAAGCTTTAATGGAGGAGATGATCCAACCATTAAATGATCTTTTTAATGGTATCTTACAGGGTTTAGAGATTCCTCCTTCATGGCGTAGTGCTTTTATATCATTGATTCCAAAGGAGGATCAAGATCTTACTTTACCAAAAAATTATAGGCCTATATCTCTTTTAAATGTGGATTATAAGATATTTGTAAAAATTTTGGTAAATAGGCTTATGAGGGTGGTGCATCATCTTGTGCATAAAGATCAATCAGGGTTTATAACAGGAAGGTATATGAAAAATAATGTTAGACAAATTATTAATCTATTAGAATATTTAGACAAGAACAACCAAGTTCCTGCAGGGCTCATATTTTTAGATGCTGAAAAAGCATTTGATCAATTGAATTGGCATTTTATGCTAAGAGTAATGGAAGAAATGAATTTTGGCGAAAAGATATTACAAGCCCTCACGGTAATATATCAAAAACAAACGGCACAACTTATTGTTAATGGAGGTTTGTCGGAGGTTTTTACAATAGAGAAAGGTACTAGACAGGGGTGTCCTTTATCGCCATTGTTGTTTGTTTTAACATTGGAAATATTATTGATTAAAATTAGAGAGTCTCAGGAAATTAAAGGAATAGAAGTTAACAAAAAAGAATATAAGTTGAGAGCTTTTGCGGATGACTTGGTTGTTACTTTGTCGCAACCTGATCGCTCTGTAGTAAATTTATTACAGTTGATTCATTATTATGGTTTGGTTTCGGGTTTCAAGATTAATGTAAATAAGACTAAAATTTTACCTAAAAATATGTCTAGTCAGGAGAAGCAGATTTTGGCTAACTTGACGGGTTTTGAGATTGTTAATAAGGTAAAATATTTGGGGGTGATGTTGTCTGTTTCTAATGTAAAATTATTTAAAAATAACTATGAAAGGTTGTGGGTCAGGGTACAGAAGGACTTGAAGAATTGGGAGAAGTTGCAATTATCCCTCATGGGAAGAATTGCAGTGATAAAAATGAATATTCTACCCAAGTTTCTTTTTTTGTTTCAAATGTTACCGATTTTGAAAAATGAGATTAACCTAAGTGAGTGGCAGAAGGGTCTTAATAAATTTATTTGGGCAGGGAAAAAGCCAAGGGTTAAGTTTAAAATTATGCAAGACTTCCGTGAGAGGGGTGGACTCAAGGTACCAAATTTGAAATTATATTACGATGCGGTGGTTTTAACACTAATTAGTGATTGGGTAAATTTGACAAATCCTGAGATACTTCATATAGAGGGATGGGATTTACTTTATGGGTGGCATGCCTATTTAATATTTAATAAAAAAATGGATTGGGTCTTTAAATCTCATATTTTAAGAATCTCTTTACTTAGGACTTGGAGAAAATATTATAAAAGTGATTTTAAAGTTCCATTATGGGCCATACCTTGACATGCGATAGAAGGAATAAAAAGAGGTGTAAAAATGGATATGTTGTCTTATAGTCAGTTACTTAGATGGGATGGGCAAAACTGGCAGTTAAGATTACGGGAAGATTTAGCGCAAGAAAATATTATTTATTCTTGGTTCCAATATAGGCAACTAGTAGATAAATGGAAGGTGGATTGTAAATTGGGTTTTCTTAGAGAAGATGGAAATCTTATTAAGCAAGTCAAGGATCAAAGACAAACCCATATCAAGAGAATCTATGGGGTATTAGTTGAAATGGACTCAGAAACGGAATTAATTAAAGACTGCATGATTAGATGGGCGCAGAATTTTGGTGTCCCAGTCTCATTGGATATCTGGGAAACCATTTGGGTGAGAAATGTCAAATTTACACAAGCACAGAACCTTAGGGAGAATTTTTATAAAATGTTTTATAGATGGCACCTTGATCCACAAAAAATGTCTCTTATGTACCCTGACGTGCAACCCAAATGTTGGAGATGTGGTTATACGGATGCTTCTTATTATCATATTTGGTGGTCATGCAGAGAGATAAAAGCATTTTGGATCAAAATATGGTGGAATATCCAGAGAATTTTTAGAAGGAGGGTAAAATTTACTCCGCAATTATTTTTGTTGGGCATTGTTACAGATTGTGATACAAAGGAGGTTGTATTGATGTTAAATTTGATTACAGCCGCTAGGCTGTTAGTAGGACAATACTGGAAGAAGGAATCTTTGCCTACATTGCAGGAATGGTTTCTTAAAGTAGCTTATCTGGCGGAAATGGCAAAGATTTCGGCTTTCTTAAAGCAACAAACGCAAGAGAAGTTTCTTGCCGTTTGGGACAAATGGATAAAATTTATACAATTTAGATTGGGTATTAAAAAATATCACATAGCTTTTTCATAAGTTTTATTTTCATATATAGAGAATGTTATATATAGATACTTTTTATATATATATAAATATAAATTTTTTTAATTTAATTTTTTATTTTTATTTGTTAATTTTTAACTAAGCCTATATTCTGCTCTGGGAAGCTCAGGGGGGGGGGAAGGGAGGGTGTTTGTGAGGGGTGGGGGATGGGGGGTTTTTTTTTATATGTGATGTTTAGTTTTTTTTTGTATATGTTGTTTTTTGTTTTGTATTATTTTTGTCTTTTTGTAAAATTTATAAAACTTTCAATAAAAAAAAAAAACCTGTATACTTTAACAGTTTCACAATGCAGACTTAGGTTGAATTTGTTCATTGGAACCAGAGATTCTACTTGTACAATATAATTTCAGACAGATACTTTATACTTTCTTGTAAAGACATTTATGCCTCATTGAAGAAGATAGTACAAGTTGCTCAGGGTTGAACTGTAGGGTTCTTGATGCCATCTAAGTTCAATTGCTTGCTTGTAGATGTTTCATTACTCACCTAGGTAACATCATCAGTGTGGTAATGAAACATCTAAAATATACACCTTTGAAAAATAGGTGATCATCATAGAATTAGAAAGTTGGAAGGAATTATTTAACCTACTTGGTCCAGCTCACTGCTCAATACAATTAAAGCATTCCCAACAGATAGTTTGAGCAGATTGAATGGAGAGCTCACCAGTACAAAATTTACCTGATTCTGCTATTAGAAAATTCTTCCTCATTTTTACTTCAGCTTTCTGTAGATGTTATTGTTCTGGACAATTTATATTGTCAAAAGAAGTGTTTAAAGGATATTGATCTAACCAACCTCAGAAAACAACATTATCATTGCAATAAATATTAAGATACTCTTTTAAAACACCACCTAAAGATTAAGAAGCTTCTGGGAACTAAGAACAACTGCAGGAATGTAAATCTCTCAGCATTTGCTTCCTTTTGTTCTGTAAATATGTGTGAAAAAGTTAAAAAAGCAATTACAATTTAATATATTTTTTACTTACAGAGCCTATGCACAACTTGGATTCAACTTTTAACAAAGGAAGTTCGGTTATGTACTTCACAACACAAATAACTAGAAAGTATTGTTTTTATCTCCTAAGAGACTATGAATAGTCAAGATTAGACCAAGGATACTGAGGTTATATTTATATTTTATGGCAGTTTCTTAGGCCTACCCCCAATTTTTAGCAAGAAGTTGAAGAAATTGGTATCAATCTTGCTAAAGAACTCATTTTTGTTGACAATCATTGTCGACAAACTCTGTAAAAATAAGGGAGTCCATGCTTTGGGCAGAGGCTGACCATACAACAAATAAAAGGAGTTTAGCTTATGACAATGAATCCTCATCAAATATTTTTAGTACTGTGAAAAACTTCACTCAGTTTTGGTTATTTTACAACAATAGCAGCATTCTATTATTAAGTTAGGTATGAAATGGAATGGAGAACTTTCCTTATTTTTTAAAAAATTGAATGCAAAAAGCTTTTATTTATTCTTTATAAATTAGCCCAATCAATGGTCAAAGTTGAGACACACGCCCAAGCAAATGGATCAAAGAGAAGAGAAATAACTCTACAATGCCCAATGCTAGTAAGCAATTCAGCAATTTCCAGTGAATAAAGTTCAAACCGTAATGATTTTGATACAAAGAAATTACTTTAAAAGTCCAAATGGGCAGTAAAAATAGAATTGTAAAAAACTGCAAAGTAAATAAATAATCTAAGAAGCTAAAATCTAGCACTGTTTAACATTATAGATGTATCTAATGACAAAACCCTGTCACAAGGAAAAGGTCAATTGTTTATCAAGCCAAATGACTGCTGAAATAAAACAATCCTCATTTCCTCTAATGTCTGAAAATATAATTATGGTTAATCCCACTTACTGTAAATGTAAGCAATCTGCTATTACATTGTTTAGTAAAACTGGCAACCCTAAATCTTTTCCTAACAAATTAGCTTTTATAAATTACTCCAAATCCAGAGAAATGTTATCTTAGTTTTATTGGAAATTGTATTTGTTCAAACATGGCATCATCAAATTTTGTCAATTATTATAAATAAGATTAATGAGGTTAAGTTTGGGATTTTGTACAATAAGAACAATTGCTACATTGAAAACAATATAGATAGCAGAGAGTATATTTAATCTTTATAAGAAATGTATCTTAGTAGCTCATTTTTACAAAATCCAATACATCAGTTATGGAAGTCTGAAGTCCACCTAGTCAAACTACTGGAAAAAGAAATTAATAATTCAAATCTAGCTTTGAAGTCTAAAAATAAATTAATATATATCTCTTCTACTAAATCAAATTCTTCATCAAGAGAAATAGACATCAAGGATGAAAATAGTGAAGACTTAGTACTTCTTGTTTCAACTGCTTTAAAAGCAGAGGTATCTTTAGTAAAGCACTAGGAACAATATGCTATCACTGTCCTATTAAAATTAAAATATTTAACTTCTAATTCCACATATAGAACATACCTTGCAATTCTGGGTGATTTATATGCCAGAATTAACAGTAATAATGATGCTCTAGTAACCAGGTAAGATCAGAGTATCAATTACCCAAGTTTTTGTTTACCCAGTTCTGTAATAAATAAAATTTAATAATTTCAAAGATGCAACAATCATCCCAGTGAATTTACATTTAATTGTGGGTAGGGAGCAACAGTGCTAGATTATTGTCTAGTATTGTCAATCTAACAGATAAACAACAGGACAAGAATAGAATAGAATAGAAACTATACTTCATTCAGTTAGCTACAGTAACAAAAATTTGCAAATTTTTTTTCCCTCCCTGTTTTAAGCACTGAGTCAGAGACGAACCATCTTGAGTCTCTTTCTAATACTATCTGTTTTCCCAAAGCTTAAAGAATATTTTTGCCCTCATTTCTTTAAAGCCCTTCATAGCAAGGAGATGGGTCATTTGAGGGACCAGTTCTTCCTGATTATATCTACCTGTACCATCACGTCTGGCAGAAGAGGTATGTTGTGGGTCCTGTGTGTGAGGAGATTGATGGGATCCATTGATGGGACCCAGAAGAGAAGCCTTTTCTACCATGTCATTTGCCCTGTGGAACATCATTCCTACACTATCACTGCTGCCACCATCCCAAGCTGAGATTGGCCTCATCTCTGCCAACCTTTTGGAAGTCCCTTAAAACTTGGTCATGCCAACAGGTCTGGGGATCCCAGGGAGATGGTACAAGGTGGCTTTAATTTTCCTCCTTGTTGTTGCTTGGGTTGTCTGAAGAAGCTTCTTGGATAAGAAGCGAAATATCTTTAAGAAAAAAACAAAATCCAGTTGCCTTTTGAAAAAAACACTTTTGGGACAACCATGACCTGGATGAGTGACATATTGCTTGGGTTTGTGGGTAAGAGAAAAAGTGTTAAGACAACCAGAAGCTTTTAGTGCACTTATTTTATTTGTTGTTTCATATGTACTCATGAAGCTACATGAAGCTACAAAAATCATGCTGCCATTGTTGTTTCACATTGCAATTTTTTTTTTTGAGTAGGAGCTTAAGGATTGTGCAAAAATAAGCCTAGGGTTGCACGTGACCTATAAGCCATAGCCTGCCCATCCTTGTGCTTGTCTATTCCTTAATCTCTCTCTATCTCTCATCAACAAAGTTTCTAATTAGATCTTCATCTCTAAACATCCCCCTCATTATTGATTTTATAATGACCTCTCTCCCCCTCCCCATGCCCAGCAAAGTTTGGTATGATCGCCTAGGTATAGGTATAAGAATTGTGCTGATCCAAAATATTTAATAATGTTTCATTTTAGAAAAACACAATCTGCTGTAAATTAATGTTTCTTTCTTCGCCTTATCTCTAGAGTGGGATCAGGGTAAGAATGAAGACACTATCATTTCTCCAAATGAAGAAGGATAACTTTATTTAATGAAAAAATCCTTTGAATTTTTATTGCCCTTTTGATCTGATTGGATTTACATTTTTAGCTGGTCATTCAGATACCAAAGAGCCATTATGCAATTCAATTAAGCATTATAACAAATAAATGATTTTTGATCCTATGGTAACTTTTTAAAGATGATTTAGGGAATAGGATCTCCTTTTTGTTTTGAAATAAAAAAACTATTGTATAGGTTTTCTTGGTATAAATAAGATTGGCAGTATGTTTCAGTCGTATTTTCATGATTATAATATAGGTCTTGACATAAACTATGCATAGAATTAAATGTCAGGGGGACTGGAATTCTCAACAGCCAATTTTCATTTATAAAATACAACTAGAGTCTGAACCTGTTAATTTGGTATGCTGTTCAAGTAAATACATTATAGAAGCAAT
This sequence comes from Crotalus tigris, assembly GCF_016545835.1. Classification (NCBI taxonomy): domain Eukaryota; kingdom Metazoa; phylum Chordata; class Lepidosauria; order Squamata; family Viperidae; genus Crotalus; species Crotalus tigris. The sequence continues at coordinate 626,880 of NW_024097182.1, read as the reverse complement.
TTATATTAGCACTGAAATAAGAGAGCTGGGCTATACTTGTTCTTTGTATGCAAAATAAAATAATTTTCTTTTATTGACTTGATAATTGGAAGCAGTCAGAAGAAAGATGAGGTAACTCTATTAGTTTTGAAGAACTGGACTATTCTGAATAAGGTCATTTAGTTATATGTCAATGATTAGAACCTTTAAGAGTAGCAACACCAGGCAAGCACTAAAAATTCCTGATTCTTCTCTAGATTGCATTGCACGAAGACATTACATGCCTACTGTTTTCATATGCAACTGAGTCTCGTTTTAGCCTTGAGTATTGTATGAACTTAGCCTGAGTAGTTAGTTTATGGTTCATGTGCCATGCCACCTTAGGAAATTGGATTAATTAAGTAAACATTGATTAAGTTGAGTTAACTGTGTGCTAATTTTCCCGGCTAGCTTGATGAAACCAGGAGGATTCCCGCAGGGGTCTCTAAGTTTACATCAGTCTGCAACAGCAGTGCTTAAGCATGGAAGATGGAGAGAAGGAAGACACATGAATGATAAATTGATGGGATGTGTTGTCTGGTGTCAAGGAGATCTGGATTTGAATTGGTTACAGGAGGTTTGGCCAAGTATTGATTTTCTAGGAGGTTAATCAGGCAGAAACCAGGTGAGGGATACCAAATGGGGCATTCATTACATTTCTTCATTTGTTGGTAATCCTGAAAAATCTGCTGCTCAGATTTTCACAATAATGTTGGGAATTGAGACAGCATTTCAATTTGGGATATTTCTGAATCTGTTTTAAAAACAGACTTTATGGACAAGGACATTTATGAATGTAGATTCAATTCAGCATTTCTTAATTTATTTGGATTTGCATCTGAAAGAAACAGTGCAAGAGTATTCCAATATCCAATATTCTCCAAAGCGCCTGAGGGCAGGAGAAGAAACAACGGATGGAAACTAATTAAGGAGAGAAGCAACCTAGAACTAAGGAGAAACTTCCTGACAGTTAGAACAATTAACCAATGGAACAACCTGCCTCCAGAAGCGGTGAATGCTCCAACACTGAAAGTTTTTAAGAAGAGACTGGACAGACATCTGTCTGAAATGGTGTAGGGATTCCTGCCTGCCTGAGCAGGGGGATGGACTTGATGATCTCCAAGGTCCCTTCCAACTTTGTTATTATTATTATTATTGTTGTTGTTGTTGTTGTTGCAGGATCCACCCCATTCCAGAACCTGATAATATGTGATACATCCTCCCAAAAGAAGGATAATAGATTGCAAGTTTTCCTTGGGGTGGCTTCCTCTACTTCTGATGGTTATTCCTACCAGCACTAGAATAGAATGGTTCTAACTCCTGAAATGTGATCTAGACAAATGAGAGGGAAAGATAATGGGATATATCCTTGATATAGTCCATGTTTGTGAGAAAGAGGGCTGTTTATTGTTCTGTGAGGTGAACATAGGTGCATAATCATTTTAGAGCCAGTTTAGTTTAATGGTTAAGACACCAGGCTAGAAACCTGTAAGTTCTAGTCCTGCCTTAGGCATGAAAGTCAGTTGTCCCTCTCTGTCTCAGCCCAAGCCTCCTTGCAAGGTTGTTGTTGTGGGGAAAATAGAAGGAAGGAATAATAGGTATTATCTAAAAATAATAAAGGCAGGATAACAATGAAAATAAGTAGTCATGCTATATATATTAATACAATTTCATGTGTTAGCCTCTCCTTCCCTATTGAAACCTTTTTTTAATAAAAAGGTGGTGTCATTTCTAGAAATCTAGCACTTGAGAAACTTTTCATCCATTTCTGTATTTTCTTAGAGGCTTTCCTGTCTATGATACGGGCCCTGCTAAGCTTTTGTTTTTAAAAAAATCATCATGACTAACAGAAAAATATAATAGTTTAGAACAACTATTATTGAAAACAATATCTATTTAACTGAGAAAGAAGGTAATGCTCTGTTTTTCCAAGTTTTTCAGGGCATTTCTATGGAAGAGAATCCATGTGACTACCATATTTTCCGGCGTATAAGACAACTTTCTGAACCATGAAAATCTTCTCAAAAGTTGGGGATCGTCTTATACGCCGGAAAATACCGTATTTTCCAGCGTGATGACTTTCTAAACCAGCGGTTCTCAACCTGTAGGTCGCGACCCTTTTGGGGGGGTCGAATGACGCTTTCACAGGGATCGCCTAAGATCATCGGGAAACACATATTTCTGATGGTCTTAGAAACCGAGACACCTGACTCCGCTTCCCAGCTGCTTTTGTCCCTAGGGACAAAACAAGCCGCTGCAACCACGTCCGCGATTAAAGTGATCTGGTGAGTTTTTTTAGAGGTGGACAGAGCTGAGTAGAGGATTTAGCTTTTGCTTTCTTTGATTTTATTTGGATTTTAAGTTTAAAGATTTACTTTTACTTTTATATTCCCTCTTTTTATTTTTTTCCTTTTGTTGAAAGGGAAAGTAAAATGGCGATCGGCAAGCCTTTCGGGTTTTTTTGGGGGGGGGAAGGTAGAATGGCGATCGGCAGGCTTTTTGGTGTTTTTTTATCCTTTTCCTTTTTTTTAATGATTGGAACGGAATGTGGATTTGATTTTGATGTTGGGTTTGGATTTTAGAAGCATTATTATTTTTGTTTAACTTCTTTGTTTTGCTTTTTGTACTTTTAAAAAAATGGAATGGATTTTTTCTATTTAATTATTTTTTTCTTCTTCCCTTTTCTTTTTTTAACTCCTTTCTTTTTATTATAATGATCTCCTTTTGAAGGATTTTTTGATTTTTTGGAGTTAATCTCTCTTTTTCTTTTGTTTAATTTTTGTAACTTTTGAGAAGGAGTAAAGATTTTTCTAAGATGGCTCCAAAGCGTCCAATAATTCCTACAGCTCCTAAGGTGGTTTCTTCTTCGGTGTTATCATCAGTGCAACAACCTAAATCAATAGCTTCACCCTCTTCCTTGGTACAGCCAATAATTGTGAAGGATTTGCAAGATATGATGGGAAATGTTATATCTCAAATTAGGGCAGAAATGAAAGAGATTTTAGAGGAAAATAATAAGATTTTGAGGCAAGAGATAGTTTTGTCTCTAAAAGGAGTTGCCTCTGTTCTTGAAAAGCTGAACTCTCGTGTAGAAGAGGTAGTTGAAAAAGTGGAATTGATGGAGGGAAAATTTGAAAGCATGGAAAAAGAAATGGGAAATGAGATTCTTATGCTTCAATATAGACAAATGGAATATGCCTTAAGAATCAGAGGTTTGGGAGAGTCTGTGCAAGGAGATCTGAGAGAGATGGTTGCAAAGGACTTTGCTGTGATTTTGAATAAAGAAAAAGAGGAAATACTTAGTGAAATTGAAAAATTATTTAGAGTTAACTCTGTGGTGGCAGTGCAAAAGAATTTGCCAAGAGATGTGGTAATTTACTTTGGGAAAAGATCCCTGCACAACGAAATTATACAAGCTTTTTATAAGAAGAGATTTCAAATTGCTTCACAAGATGTTATAATTCTAAAGGAGATCCCATCTAAAATTTTAAGAAGAAGAAAGGAGTTTGCTTTTTTAGCAGATGAACTTAAAAAGAGACGAATCTTGTTCAGATGGGATGTTCCGATTGGAATGGTGGTGAATTACCTGGGGATATGTTATAGACTTAATACTGTTTCTCAAGCAAAAGACTTTTATACTTCGGTCCTGGGGGTATGTTCATCGCCATCTATTAAGTTTAAAGCTTTGGAAGAAAAGAAGGTAGAATTGCAGTCTGAAGAGCCTATACTTATGAAAATTGGGAAACCTCAGTTTGAGGGGCCTCAACAAGTTGAGATGGAGGAGCAGAGGATAACCTGTGCAACATATAACTGTAAAGAAAAGGAGCAACAGAAGAAGGTTAAGGAAGCCTCACAACTATTGGTTTCTGAATCTGCGGGAGAAGTAGGATTTATAAATTTTTTGGAGCAACCTTTAAGGGTAGAATTGCAGTCTGAAGAGCCTATATTAATGAAAAATGGGAAATCTCAGTTTGAGGGGCCTCAACAAGTCGAGATGAAGGAGCAGAGGACAACTCGTGCAACATATAATCGTAAAGAAAAAGAGCAACAGAAGAAGGAGTTTAAGGAAGCCTCACAAGTATTGGCTCCTGAGTCTGTGGGAGAAGCAGGATTTATAAACTTTTTGGAGCTACCTTTAAGGGCAGATTTCAAAGCACTTCTTTCGAGATTTATGGATAAGAGAGACTGACAAGGATGGAGATCAAATGAAAATTCTAGATAAGAAGTTTAAGTTTAAGTACTTAGTTTAAGTATTCAAAAGAGTACTGAGTCTGTGGGAGAAGCAAGATTTACAAACTTTTTGGAGTTAGCTTTAAGGGCAGTTTTCAAAACACTTCTTTTGAGGTTTATGGACAAGAGAGACTGATAAGGAATGTGTTTATTGTGGATGGAATTTGTTATTGGTAAAGATTTAAATGTGTATAAGGGAATTTTAATGGTTTAAGTAATGTTCAAATTTGTGTTTTGGAGGGAGTTTATAAAGAATGATGGATAATAACATAAGTATGATATGAAAAGGTTCAGAGTATATTATAATGTGTTTAATGATTGGGTTTATTATTATTATTATTATTATTAAGAGAAGATAACTTGTTTAATTAAATGTACCTAGATTTGTTTAGGATTTATATGTCTTTTAAGTTTTTTTTGATAGGAGAGAAGATTATGGAGATTGAATGAAAATCTTAGATAAGAAGTTTAAGTTTAAGTATTTAGTTTAAGTATTCAAAGAGTATTTAGTTTTAATGGTATAATGAAGGTTTATATGTTTATTTTTGTGTTCTAGGATAAAGAAAGAGGGAGAGATTAGATTTTATATTGTAGGTATAGATATTCAAAGAAAGTAATGTTCAAATTTGTGTTTTGGAGGGAGTTTATACAGAATGATGGATAATAATATAAGTATGATACTAGAAAATGCTTAGAGTATATTATAATGTGTTTAATGATTGCAATTATTATTTTTTAGAGAAGATAACCTATTTAATTTAATGTATTTAGATTTGTTTAGGATTTATATGTGTTTTAAGTTTTTCTTTTCTTTTTCTGAAAAATTTTAATTAAGCCTGTACTCAGCTCTGGGAAGGTTGGGGGAGGGTTTGGGAGGTTTGGGGAGGTGGGGGAGGGTAGGGGAGGGTAGGGGAGGGTGGGGGGGTTTGGGGAGGGGATTTGTTTTGTAAAATTTAAAAAAATTTCAATAGGAAAAAAAAAAGAAACCGAGACACCACTCCTCTATCTGGCTGCCACCCTCCTCCTCCTCCTTCACTGGCTCCTCTGCCTCCAGGGCACCCTTCTTCTCCGACAGCACCTGCTCCTGTTGCCGCAGCACCATCACGCACACCCCAGATGCCGCCCTGGGCTGGCTCAGTGGCCGGTCTGAGCCGAGCCAAGACTGGGCCGCTGCTGGCACTGCCACTGGGCTGCTCCGCTGCTGCCGCCACTGCCGATTGAACTGAGCTGCAGTATCGAGCCGGTCTCCATGTCTCCTGGTTGCCCAGGCACGCTCCACCCCAGCTGCCCTCCGCGCTTTGCGGGAGCCTCCCCCGTGCCGGCCGGCCAGCCTCCCTCGCCATCGGAGGCTGCCTCGGCCCTCCAGTGCCTGGCATGGCCGTGGAGCTGCCGGGCAGGAGTGGCTCCTTCCTGGCTCGCTGGGCTCCAGGCCTCGGAAGCAGCCAGGGGGCAGGGAAGAGGGCGAGGAGGTGGTGATGCCTGCGTGTGCATCAGAGGCCAGCCAGCTGGTCTGGGAGGGGAGAAGAGGCACCTTCCAAGCGGGAGCTGGCGCTCCAGCCACACCCCTCTTGCGTGCAATGGGCTGTATGGAAAGGGGCTCCCGCAATCCCACCACTGCGATGGCGCTCAGGAGGCTGGAGGGGCGGGCAGGTCCCGGGCGGCCACTGGGAGAGGGCAAGAGGTGCCCGGATAAGGATGGGGGGGCTCCAGGTTGGCAGGTGTGAGAGGGCAGCCGGTAGCTCCGAAGTACGCGGATCCTCCGCGTGGCTTCCGAGGCCCCGGATGTGCCGCCGCTTGGCTCTCCATCAGGCTCTCTGCCATTGCCTCCCCCTTCCCCGGGCAATTGTGTGGAGCTGCTTGTGCGTCCTTGACAGCGTCTCCCCCCTTCAATCTCCTTCCTTTTCCACCTCCTTCCTTTCCCCTTCAATCTTCCTTCCTTTTCCACCTCCTTCCTTTCCCCTTCAATCTTCCTTCCTTCCTTTCTTCCATCTCCATCTCCATCCCTTGGCGGGTGTGAGAGGGCAGCCGGCGGCTCAGAAGCACGCGGATCCTCCATGCAGCTTCCAAGGCCCCGGATGTGCCACTGCTTGGCTCTCCACCAGGCTCTCCACCAGAGCCTCCCCCCCTCCCCGGGCAATTGTGCGGAGCTGCTTGTGCATCCTTGGCAGTGCCTCCCCCCTTCAATCTCTCTCTCCTTCCTTCTTTCCTTCCTTTCCCCTTCAATCTCCTTCCTTGTCCATCTCCTTCCTTTCCCTTTCAATCTCCTTCCTTTCCCCTTCAATCTTCCTTCCTTCCTTCCATCTCCATCTTCATCCCTTCCCCTTCAATCTCTCTCTCCTTCCTTCTTTCCTTCCCCCTTCAATCTCCTTCCTTCTCCATCTCCTTCCTTTCCCCTTCAATCTTCCTTCCTTCCTTCCATCTCCATCTCCATCCTTTCCCCTTCAATCTCTTTCTCCTTCCTTCCTTTCCCCTTTAATCTTCCTTCCTTCCCCTTCCCTCCCTCCCAACATTTTTGAGCAAGTAAGAGTAATTGCTATATTGTTTTTGTGATTAATCACTATGCTTTAATTATGTTCAATTTGTAACAATGACAATATACCCTGCATATCAGATATTTACATTACGATTCACAACGGTAGCAAAATTACAGTTATGAAGTAGCAACGAAAATAATTTTATGGTTGGGGGTCACCACAACATGAGGAACTGTATTAAAGGGTTGCGGCATTAGGAAGGTTGAGAACCACTGTTCTAAACCATGAAAATCTTCTCAAAAGTCAGGGGCCGTCTTATACGCCCTGTCATCTTATACGCCAGAAAATACGGTATCTTGATTTTAATGGGTATAATTGATTTTTGCCCTGAAGGCATGTTATTCAATATAATACATCTTTATTCTGAATGTCAATTTGCCAAAATTGCCTGAAAGTGAAAGGTTTGTCTTTTTACCAATCTTCAAAACTTGAAAAACAAAAACAAAAGTTTCCTTCCTACCAAATAGCCTGTTCAGTCCTGAATTTTCATTTGCATCCATGTCTGCCAAGGAAACCTGTTCAGAGGCAAGTGAATAGTTTTCTCAGTAATGTGAATATATGTCTGATACTTTGTTTGTGCTTCCTAACCATGTTAGAACAACAGTAAGAAAAAGCAGAAAAATAAAGCAGGGGTCTTGCTGCAAAACTATGCTGCTCCATTAGAATACATTCTCATATGTTGTAAGCATCTGGCCACAAGGAATATTACATTAACAAAAACTCGATAATTAGTCATATTTGCTTTCAAGTATCAAGCTTTAACCAACTCTATTTTCACTTTATTCCTTTATTTTTTTCTCTTTTGACAACAGAATTAGGATTGAACTTGTTAAATGATTTGGTGATAATCAATGAATCTTTACTCATTAATGCAAGTCTTGGTGCAGATTTAATTAGGCTGAAAAGCAAGTGCATTTGTCATTTATTTTTGAGGCCATCCGTTTCAGTTATGCATTTTTTTCTGGAGACATATTCAGAAAAATTATGATTAAAGTTAGTTTTCTTTTCCTAAAATAAATAAATGTAGCCATGCGGTTGGAACCTGGCCACTTGAACTCTGAACAGGAGAAGAACGCTGCAGTGGCCTTCTGGGAGACGTAGTCTCCATCAGAGGCAATGAAATCAAAGTGCAAGGGAGCAGAACTACAGGGTCCAGCAGCTCAGAGAGGGAAAAGGAAGATGCAGCCTCTGGAGGAGAGACTGGGAAAAGGCAGTAAAGAAAGGACTGAGTAGAGGAGAGAGAGTCAGTGTCATTCTGAGGGAAAGAGAACTGCTGTGGCCTTCTGGGCTGTGGATGGTATTTGTGCTGCCATAAGAGAGAGAACAATCCTAGTCCAATTGGCAGCCCAATCCACCTCACAGGGTTGTTGTGGGGAAAATAGGAGGTGGAAGGAATAGTAGCTTTGGTTCGCCACTTTGAATTATTTATAAAAATAATACAGGCAGTATAACAATCCAATAAATATATAAAACTTCTCTAGATGTGAGAGGCAGCTGGGGGACCGAGGGCCAGTTGATTTTTCTTAGCCCAAACCACCTCACAGGACTATGTAGTAGAGAAGAAAGGAGCATGAAGTATGTATGTTGCCTTGAGTCTTCATCATCATCATCATCAACAACAACAACCTCTTCTGTTTTTAAAATTAAAATACCGTATTTTCCGGCATATAAGACGAGCATGCAAATCGGTTCCGAAGTTGGGGGTCGTCTTATACGCCGAGTCATCTTATACGCCAGAAATTACGGTAGTTTCCAGTGTATAAGATGACTTTCTAAAGCATGCAAATCGGCTCCGAAGTCAGGGGCCGTCTTATACGCCGAGTCATCTTATACGCCGGAAAATACGGCAGTCCCAAAGAAATAAAGTTAAAATTGGGAAGGGAGTTTGATGGGCATATTGGAGTCCATGAACAACTTGCTGTTACATCCTACTCTGTAATTCTGCTAACAAAGAAAATGTGATCTGGCCAAAGTTATGTTTTTCTTGGTACCTTCCTGATTAGACCAGAGTCAGGCACATTATGTGGTACTCTTTTGGATGAGCTTTCAGCCAAGTTTTATGTATAATTATGGACCTAAAAATAAGAAATGTCATGCTATTACCTTCACTGGCTTCACCTGACTATTTTACCCTTGCACAGGATTTTTTAACTCTTTTTGCATAGGCACCCATAACAATCCACAATGATGTCTAAATGACATCATTGTGACATGCATCATGACATTATCATACAAATGGGACTACTTATCTGTGCAAGCAAATTTGTCTCATAATTTGCATCCTGATAATAGGGCAAGCATATTGTCATTTTATCTGTCCACCCCCTCCTCACCTCAATCCTTCTGCAGATGCCTGTGCTCCTAGAGGATCTCTCTCATTGTGTGGGTGTCCTGCAAATATGTAGAAATCATTCCAAAATGTCCAATAGTTAACATAATTTGTGATAATGTTCTAAACTTCCTGGGATGCTATTCTGCCAGATGCAATTACCACAGGTACTAATTTAAAATCTAACTCAGTAATTTCCACTGGCTTACATCTGTGACCACAATGCACAGAACGTGTGATCTGAGAAAGCACTTCAGACAGACCCCACTGTTTGTTCTGTTTTTCAGTAATTTCTTTGTCTGGATTTAGAGAAAATAGCACTTGGTATTTACAGCGATAATTTAGTGAATTGGTTGTTATCAGGAAAGGAGACATGGGTCTGATTAAAGTTTTTATGTGAATGAGATCTGTAACTGTATACATTATTAATGAAGTCAGGGTAATTGCAAAGTTTTATGACTTAGGGATCAGTAGAAATTGGTTCCATGGTCATTTTGAGAAATTACGAGAATATGCCTCGCACTGTGGGTGCTGATAGCTTAGCATTAGTCATGGTCTTCCTGCAGCCATGGCCTGTGACAGCACTTAATGATAGTCATTTTGTAGCGTGACCATGCATTAGAATAGATTTATAACAGCATAAAATGTCAGATACCAAAATGGAGAGTTCTCTGTCAGTTTTTTGCACAAAAATCCCTCTATACAGCAAGGACTTTGGACCAGTTATAACTCAGATGCAAGGTAATCATTCCACCAGAAACAATGAGGTAATACACAGAAAAATAAGGGCTCTAAATGCAATAAATCATGGGATTATTATTTTTAATTAGTCACAGAAAAATATATTTGGGAACGCAAAAAGTTAGCAAATTTTGCCCTAATGGTGTATGAATTTATAAATTTTGTTTTCAGATTAATTGATGAATTCAAAGGTATGGTTCTAGGAACTAGGTAAAGAAAGTTGAGATGACAAGCATTTGGATACATAGTCAGCAGGAGATCTACTGGATTTTTCCTATTTTGTTTGAAAAGGCTCAAATAACTGATATTACTTACTGTCTCAACTTCATCCTGAAAGTAATTTGTTTGAAAATTCCTGATGCGATTGGGCACTTCAAGAACATCAGACAGGATGCTTCAAATATTATATAGCTAAACTTTTTCTGTTGTGTAGGTCCCTAGGATTTTCAGTACACAGAATAGAGAGCAACATAGAAGTCTGGGTTTATATGCATGCAACATCAAAATGAGCTTGACTGGACTAGTATTTCAAAGCAGCTATCTCTGACTATGTTGTAATATTCAGATTTAGAGAATAACAGTATTGATTGCAAAAAAAAATTTACAAAGATGGTATATTTCTCAGGAAGCAATTATGCTATCTAATTTTATATATCAAGCATTCTGTGAAAATGTACTTTTGCTCAATTATTTCTTAGTAGCTTGCATTATTCTACTTTTCTTCCAATAAATAAATCAGCTCCATTTTAGACTGAGAATCAGAGAGTAAAGTCTCCTAGCAAATTTCCTAATTCAACAAGAATTTCAACTTCATCTCTCCAGTTCTAGTATGATCACCCAAACCTTTATATTAAACTGATCCCTCAATCGAGCAACATAGTCCTCATATTACTGTGTAATAGGAAAAGAATTGCAAGTAAAATTCTGACATTTCTTTTCCTGCTTCATGTTCTGTGGAAATAATATAGAAGAACCCATTGAGCTTCTTAAAATAAAATAATCATTCAAGTTTTGGATATAGCCAGCTGGCTTCTTATCTGTAAAATAGACATTTTTAATGTACCATATTGAATTGTGAAAATTTGAGCAAGAAATATATTTAAAGTGAGTAAGGACAAAAAACTTGAGAGGAAAAATAATGCTATGAGCCATGGAAGAACACTATGTTATGGAGTATTCTGATAACGCTTGATTGATTATTTACAAAGAGAGAATTCAGAAAAATAAATACTGGCACTGATAGATAATATAATCCCTCCCACCTCTTTTTTTTTCCAATCAAGGATTTGAAGGTCTGAACCGTGAAATCAACTTTGATGACTGTTCCTGCAGCTTCTGCAAAAACAATTCAACATGTTTAGATCTGGTTGAAAATTACACTTGTATTTGTCCTCCAGGTTTCACTGGTAAGGTGTTGGCTAAGATTTTAAATGAAAGCATAAATAATTAAAGTCTTTATTATTTCCTACAAAATTAAATAGCTGGTGGTGATTGCATTTAGACATAAGTAATGTGCTATTTTGCAGTCAGGGTCATTGATGACGCCCTTTAATTCTCTGATGATAAGAAGAAGATTTGAGATGCTAATGTTATTTTCAAGTTAATTGACAATAAATTTAAAAAGTATTTGTGATCCATGCTGTATAAAAGGATTAATGACTAGTAGTGTTATTATGCAAATCCTTTGAAAGAGGTGGCTTTGAAACAGATGGAATACATACAGTGCTCTTCTTTACAATGGTTAAAGCAGCTATATATAGTTTTTTTCAGAGTCACATGGCTGCTTCTGAAAGGCTCCGAATGCCCCCATAGATAAGTGGATGCAGTTTCTGAAGCAGCTTCATGAGCCTTAGAAAGACTTGGCTGCTTTAAAAGGGGGGGAGGTGTACTGCATCTTCTCCTGCTTTGGTCAAAGCACCTCTAGCAAAATTTAATAACTAGTTCAAGTTAGTTATTACTTTTTGATAGATATGTATTTGTTGTAAAATGTACTGCATGTTTTGTTCGTTTTGTGGGTAATCTATGAGGTTACATGCTAGTGCATTTGAAGAATTTTGGGCACCCATTTTCCCTATCTTCCCATTTTATTTTTATTTTATTGCACTTCATCTCTTTTTGACATACTTTTTTTTTAAAAAAAATCTCTCTGCCCCTATTCTTTGCCAGTAATGCTACTGGAAAAGCCAATGACTCCTGTGAGAAGATAAATTAAACTTTGTATACTAGTCAAAAAATTATCTGAATTGATCATTCAGATTGCAATTTGCCCAGCCCTGTTTATTCACAAACATGAGGTAGCCATTCTACGTACAGTGGTTAGACTCAAGGATTTCATTCACTAATTTTGATTATAAATAAAATTATAAATTATGAAATTATTTTTTTTATTGAAGATTTTTTAAATTTTACAAAAACAAATCCCCTTCCCATACCCTACCCCCTCCCCCAACCTCCCAAACCCTCCCCTAGACTTCCCAGAGCTGAGTACAGGCTTAATTGAAAAAAAACTTATAACACTTTTGAAACCTAAACAAATTTAAATACAATGGTCATTCTATATAAACTCCCTCCAAGAAAAAAAAAAACACAAATTAAAACATTACTTTCTTTGAATATCTATACCTATAATATAAAATCTAATTTCTCCCTCTTTCTTTTATCCTAAAACAAAAAAATAAACATATACATATAAACCTTTGCTGTATCATTAAAACTAAATACTCTTAAAAAAACTTAAAATAAACACATATTTCCTTCAATCTTCATATTCTTCTCTCCTATCCAAGAAAAAAAGAAAAAAAAAGGAAACTTAAAAAACATATAAGTCCTAAACAAATCTAAACACGTTTAGTTAAACAAGTTATTTTCTCTTAAAAATATTATTAATAATGTTTAAAAAAACAAATTTAAACCCTTCAAAACACAAATTTAAAGATTACTTAAAGTTTGAAATATTAGAATCCCCTCACTAAAATAAATAAATTATAATCCCTTCAAAACACAGGTTTAGTTAAACAAATTATTTTCTCTTAAAGATATCAATAATTATATTTAAAGAGACAGATTTAAACCCTTCAGAACACAAATTTAAACATTACTTAAAATTTAAAACATTAGAAACCCCTCACTAAGATAAACAAGTTATAATCCCTTCAAAACACAAGTTTAAACAATATTATCATTAAAAATTTAAAACTTAAAACAATAAGATTTCCTTATATGCCTATCCACAATAAACACATTAAACATTTCAATCTTCACCAATAACAAATTCCGTCCGTAAGGAAGTCCGTCCTTATCAGTCTCAGTTATATTGGTATTATTATTATCAGTCTCAATTATTCATTATCAGTCTCAATTATCTTAGTATTATTATTATCAGTCTCACTTATTCATTTCCTTTCTCCATTCCTTTCTCCATCCTTCCATATCCGTTCTCCACTCTTGTATCATACTTGTAACAAATGCTGAAAATTCTACCTTAGGAGATTGCTCCAAAATTCCTGAATCTCCCATCAACTCCAGAGCCAATACATGTAAGGTTCCTTGAACTCCTCCTTATGTTGATCTTTACAATTATAAGTTGTACAAGTTATCCTCTGCCCGTTCCTCTCTTGTTGATGCCCCTCAAACTGGGATTTCCCAATTTCCCTTTCAGGCAGCAATTCCACCCTTGAAGATTGCTCCAACGACTTTATAGGTCTAACTTCTCCCAAAGATTCAGAGGCCACTGAATATGAAACGTCCTTGACCTTCTTCTGTTGCTGCTTTTCTTTACAAATATATGCTGCACGAGTTATCTTCTGCTCCTCAACCTGGACTTGTTGGGGCCTCTCAAGCAAAGATTCCCCAGTTTTCATAAATATAGGCCCTTCAAACTGTAATTCTACATTCTTTTCTTCCAAAGCTTTAAGCTTGATAGAAGGCGATGCACATACCCCGAAGTATAAAAATCTTTTGCTTGAGAAACAGTATTAAGTCTATAACATGTCCCCAGGTAATTCACCACCATGCCAGTCGGGACATCCCATCTGAATAGAATTTTTCTCTTTTTAAGTTCATTTGCTAAAAAAGCAAACTCCTTTCTTCTTCTTAAAATTTTAGATGGGATCTCCTTAAAAATTATAACATCTTGTGAAGCAATTTGAAATCTCTTCTTATAATAGGCTTGCACAATTTCATTATGTAAAGATCTTTTACCAAAATAGATTACCACATCTCTTGGCAGATTCTTCTGTGCTGCTACCACAGAGTTAACCCTAAATAATTTTTCGATTTCACTAAGTATTTCCTCTTTTTCTTTATTCAAAATCAATGCAAAGTCCTTTGCAACCATCTCTTTCAGATCTCCTTGCAAAGACTCTCCCAAGCCCCTAATTCTTAAGGCATATTCCATTTGTCCATATTGAAGCATAAGAATCTCATTTTCCATTTCTTTTTCCATACTTTCAATTTTCCCCTCCATTATCTCCACTTTTTCAGCTACCTCTTCCAGATGGGAGTTCACCTTTTCAAGAACAGAAGCAACTCCTTTTAAAGCCAGAACAAAGTCTTGTCTCAAAATCTTGTTATTTTCCTCTAAAGTCTTTTTCATTTCTGCCCTAATTTGAATTATGACATCTCCCATCATGTCTTGCAAATTCTTCATAATTGTTGGCTGACCCCCAAAAGAGGGTGGGACTATTGATTTAGAAGCTGTAGAAATCCCTGGATGCTTTGGAGCCATCTTAAAAAAAAAACCTTTAGTCCTTCTTAAAAATTTATAAAAATTCCTTCAAAAATCATAACTCCCTCCAAAGAAGGTCATTATAGTAAAAAGAAAAAAGGGGAAAAAAAAGAAAGGAAAAAGAATTAAAAAAAGCTTTACTCCTTCTCAAAAAGAAAGGGGGGGAGATACTTCAAAAAGGGGTCATTACAATAAAAGAAAAGGAGTTCAAAAAAAAGGGGAGAAGAAAAAAAATAATTAAATAGAAAAGGTCCGTTCCATTTTTTTAAAAAAAAAAATACTTAAAAAAAATACCAAAAACAAAACACAAAGATTAAAGAAAAATAATAATTCTAACAGTCCATTCCAATCATAAAAAAATAAAAAGGAAAAAGGGAAAGAAAAAAAAAAGAAACACCAAAAAGCCTGCCGGTCAGCTTTCTAACTTCCAGAAAAAAAAAACCGAAAGATTTGCCAATCACCATTTTACTTTCCCTTTCAACAAAGAAAGAAAAATAAAAAGAGGGAATAAAAATAGAAACAAGTCTTAAAACTTAAAATCCAAATAAATCAAAGAAAGCAAAGACTAAATCCTCTACTAAGCTCTGTCCGTTTATAAAAAAAAACAAAAAACTCACCAGTTCTCTTTAATCACGGAGGTGTTTGCAGCGGCTCGTTTTGTCCCTAAGGACAAAAACAGCTGGGAAGCGGAGACAAGTCTGAACTCCGTGGGAGCACTCCTTTCACCACCCCCCAAAAAAACTTGGGGGGTGCAAAAGAGGCTCTACCACTATTCAGACACTCTCTGCCCCCCCCTTTGCCCGGGAGGGGGATTTTGAACCGCTGAACAGCTGGTGTCTGCTGTTCATAGCGGTTCTTATACTTACCCAGGAGGACGGCTACAAAGTAGCTGCCATCGCGCGCGCAAAGTCCACCGGAAGTCCAAATTATGAAATTATTGAGATAATGTTTCTCCAGTACAATTGAGGATTTTTCTTTCTTTTGGAAGAGGTTACATAATTTTGAAAAAAAAAAGTAGTTAATTGTGTAATGGTTCAGATGTTAGGTTATGAGTGAGAAGTCCCAGGTTTAAATCTAGTCTCAGGTATAGAAGCTCACTGAGTTATTTTAAGTAAGTCACTCTCTCTCAGATTAACAGAATAACAGAATAAGAATTGGAAGGGACCTTGGAGGTCTACTAGTCCAACCCCTTGCTCAGCAGGAAACTTTATAACATTTCAGACAAATGGTTGTCCAATTTCTTCTTTAAAACATCAGCATTAGAACATTCACACCTTCTGGAGTCAAGGTCTTCCACTGATTAATTGTTTTAACAGTCAGGAAAATTCTCCTTAGTTCTAGGTTGCTTCTCCCCTTGATTAGTTTCCATCCATTACTTCTTGTCCTGCCCTCAGGCGCTTTAGAGAATAACTTGACTCCCTTTTCTTTATGGCAACACCTGAGATATTGGAAGACTGCTATCATGTCACCCCTAGTCCTTCTTTTCATTAAACTAGACATGCCCAATTCCAGCAGCTGTTCTTTATATGTTTTAGCCTCCAGTTCCTAATCATCTTTGTTGCTCTTCTCTGCACTCTTTCTAAAGTCTCAATATCTTTTTTACATCTGGCAGTCAAAAGTAGATGCAGTATTCCAAGTGTGGCCTTACCAAGGCAGTATTAAGTGGTAGTAATACTTCACGTGATCTTGATTCTATCCCTCTGTTAATGTAGCCTAGAACTGTGCTGGTTTTTTGGGCAGCTGCAGTACATTCCTGAGTCATATTTAAGTAATTGTCCACTAGCCCTCCAAGATTCCTCTCACAGTTACTACTATTGAGTTAGGTACCACCAATAGTATACCTGTGCATTTGGTTTTTCTTGCCTAAATGTAGAACCTCATTTTTTTCACCAATGAATTTCATTTTCTTAGATAGTGCCCAATGTTCAAGTCTGTCAAGATCTTTCTGTATCCTAAGCCTATCTTCTGGAGTGTTGGCTATTCCTATCAGGTTGGTGTCATCTGCAAATCTGATGAGTTCACCATCTACCCTCTCATCCAAATCATTGATGAAGGTGTTGAAGAGTACTGGGCCTAAAACAGAGTCTTGGGGTAGCCCACTGCATACTTCCCTCCATATAGATTCAGTTCCATTGAGGACTACACCTTGAGTGCAATCGGTCAGCCAGTTATGAATTCGTTTGGTGGTGGTGATATCTAACCTAATTCACAAAGCTGTTGGGGCACAGAATACTATGCATGCCACTTTCAGCCCTGGGAGGAAAGAAATGTAATAGCAGCAGCAGCAACAAACTGCCGGTTAGAATATTGAGGGCTATCAGCCATGTGTATTTATAGAATATATTAATCAAATCAGTTGGGCTGTTCTTAGATTTTAATAGGGGTTCAGTTTCAAAAGAAAAAGAAACCATTAATTTAAATCTTGTTTATAATGCTCCATCCATTCTCAGCCACTACTGCTGAATTACATTTACTTGGAATATGTGATGAAGATATAGAAGTATACCAATGCTATTATAAATCAAATCTTTATTATTGCTGCCAAGGTTCTGTAATGCTGTGAAAGAAAGCTCATCTCAGTCTTCCAAAATAGCTTCTGCAGGAAATGAACAAGCAACATGGTTGCATTGCTTAGTTCTTTAAAATGAATGTTGCCTTGAGAAGCAGCTTTAGGGGTTTGTGTCTGTGCATTCTTTCAGACTTTTTCAAAGCCTAATATACATATAAACTCTTCCTGTCATTCCTTCAAAGATACAAATGAGGATTTGCTAATATTGTATTGCAGTTCTTATTTTCCCTTGTAACTTTCAAAACTTTTTTTGAAGAAGAAATAAACTTCTGAAAATTTTTTGTAAGCTTTATGGAAGTTTGTAAATGAGGTAGCTAGACTTTATTAAAAACAACAGAATAAATTTCTAAAGAATGCATTGAATTGTATCCTTCATGAAAAATTAAATCAGGTTTGATAGAATATTTTTATTCTTTAAAATTATTAATACTGAATGCCTGAATGAATTTTCTTTCTACTCAAAGAACTGTACTTTTGCTTAATATTTCTTTACTTCATCTAACAAGAGTCTTCAGACCCTCATACATAACAGAAATTAATACTTGCATTGTTATGTACTGATGTTAATTACTTGGAAACTGTTGGAAACGGTCAAATGGCTGTACCTGTTTAAACTCCAGACTGACTGTCTACATGCTCGTTAGCTTGTGTTTAAGCGGGAAATACTGCTTTAATTCTATTGGCTGCCACCTAGCAGTGATCTGTATAAATAGTGGTTAAGCGTCAGTTAGTGCTGCTTCTGTGTTAACTTAATAAACGAGTTGATGTTTGCACCAATTGCCTTGTCAATGCCTCACCGATCCCGAAACATAACATGCATGATACATGATACTTGCATTAATACATGAATAATTGTATGGGAAAGTGAGAGTATCTCTTAGAATCTCTTTTATAGGAGTATAGGATTTCTGCTTTCAAAAGATACAAAAACAATAACAAGCACTGTTTGTGTGTGTGTATCTTTATGTGCATCTAGATCAGGGGTGTCAAACTGCCGGCCCATAGGCCAGAAACATCATAGCAAAACCTCACCCACCCCATTGCCAGCAATGGCAAAAAGGTCATGATACGTCACGACACGTCATGTGACATTGTGAGTTTGATACCCCTGATCTAGATAGAGTGGATGGTAAGGATTAACAGCTTCTGTGGCAAATTGCAAACCCCATGCTTAGCCTTAAGGTTAAGGAAAAAAGCTTTATTATAGTTAAAGCTTTGACCCATGGTATCAGTCAACTCCAGCTAGGTAGATAACCAGGCAGTTAGCTAGATAAAGAGATGTCACTGACCCGTCAAAACACATGGAAACTTATGCATCCCAGCTGATAATTCAACAATTGTGATTATTCAATTAAGCTGTAGTCAAATTTTAAATTGAGTGGTTCCTGTATCTTGTGCAACTTGTGCATACTATATGAGAAAATATGGCACTACAATTAAGATCAGACAGAAACAATATACTATTGTGGGAATTGGAAGGAATTAGAATCCACCAAAAATGCAAGCTCTTTACTACTAGAGATTCTATGTTTCAGGGGCTGTCAAGAGTCTTCTTATACTAGTCTAAACAGTTAATTTCTGCATAAAGAATGAAGAGTAAAGCTAGCAGCAAGTTGCATAAAATTAAAGGGAAAATCAATTATGGTTCAACAACACAATTTTCTCTTCCTGTTAGAAATTAACCAAAGTGCCTTGTTTACATGAAATCAGAGGCATAATTTGCTGAAAGCTTCTCATCTGCAAATAATTAGCACGATTTCTTTAATTAGAATGAAAGCTTAAGAGCTGAAATCATCTGGAGAAAATGTGTTCATTCATCAACTAAGAATAAAGTGAGATGAAATGAGATTTGTTATTTCTTTATGTGATTGCTGCATGGAAATGCTACCAAGTATTATTTATTAATTTCACTCAGTAGCTTTTACTTTGGGAATAATTTTATAAAAACAATGTGTTTATAGATAAGGGTTATAGATAAATGTTTGTGACAATAGATTAATGCCTTTTAAAAGCAAAGTTGTAATGTGAAACTAAAGATAATGCAGGAAAATGACAATAATAAAATGCAGGCACTACCAATTGTGTTCTGGACTGGTCTGTAATGGAACATCAACTGAAACATCAATGCAGCAAAATATTCTAATGTTGTAGTAACAAACCATACAAGAATCATTAAAAGAATTGTATTGGATGTGTTTTCATACTGAAAACAGTTCTATGGAACCATTATTGCTTTTCACAAGCATCCCAACAGAATCTGCTCTAGGGAAATGAGTGATTGTCTGAAACAAAAACCTGGGAGAGGACCACATTCTCCAAAAGGGGGAGGGGGGAGAAGAAGGGAAACTTGCTGAATGAATAAAAGTTTAATCGTGCGGTATTGCCTGTAAAAATAAGGCATATTGAGTGGGGATACTGAAGGAATCCAGTGGAATAGAATTGTATCTGCTACATGCTTTGTGAGTGACCCCTTGGTATGCTTAATACTCATGCAGTGGAGAATGCTTTTGATACCAGCACTGAAATGGTCCCAAAGGTGTTTTTTCAAGTGGCAACCAAACTTTGTTTTTCCTTGAAGACATTTCACTTCTCATCCAAGAAATTTCTTCAGTTGCCACTTGAAAAAGCACCTTTGGGACAGCCATGACCTGGATGACTGAGAATCTCCATAGACATTCAGTACTGAAATTATTGCATGGCTGGTCTTATTAAGGGGCTTTTTTAGTGCATAGAATGATAACTAGCAAAAACAAGATGTACTATCTTTATGCTCTGCTTTAAGCAACAAACTATCTTGGAGACCTGGTTGTCATGTTTTCCATTTTCCCTTCTCATCATTAAGATCATCAAACCCAATTATGGACTGTATTGAGAATGGCACTTCTGAATCTATAAAGCAAATTGCCTCATCGTCGAGAAAGGGTAGACTCACCACTGCCCAGAATTAGTATTTGCTAATATTTTTTATTGCCAACTATAGGATTTTTTTCACAGTTATGTTACTTTAGAGAATCAGTTTGTACAGTGGGTAAAGCAGAAGGCGAGAATCTAGGAGATTGTGAATTCTAATCTCACTTTAGTATGAAGCCAGTTAGGTAGCTTTGCCCCAGTCACTCTTCCTCAGCCCTGTGAAGAAGATAATGGCAAACCACTTCCAGAAATATTACCAGTAAACCTGAAATGATTAGTCTAGATAGTTGCCAGGAGTCAAATCTGTTTTGAAAAGAGAAAATATTGCCTTATTGTGAAGAAATCAATTTGTGTCTACCATTATCAGTTTTAGGAAAAATTATGGCAAAAGTTAGGTTTAAGTAGGATCAGCCAGGCCTTCTTGATGGTTTTGTATTCATGCTTAATATTTTTGGCTGAAAAGGGCTCATTAGAAACACTAGGTATCATGATGCAAAGTAGTTATGATAGCTCCTATTCTTGTATTTGATATGATTTGTACAAAATAGAGTTGTAGATGAGAAAGAATAGGATCTAGATTCTTGAGATGGCAGATACATTGCACAGTAGTAGCTGTCTAAGCATAGTTATACTTTAGATATGACAACCATTCTATCAATATTTAACTGATTGTCACTGGGATCTTCTTTTCTCTACTTATAATTTAAAACCAAATCACATTTTTTTCAATGTGTCTAGTCTTATAAATATCCTTTTTTATGCTTTGCAAACATGATATTAACTCTAATTATACTGTTGGAAAAACAGTTTTCTAACACCCTAAGAAATATATTTGTAAACACTTTCTTTTCAGTTTGCATAATCTTGTCTGTAAAACATTTAATTTATTTAACTACTCTTTATGATACTTTTTTTTTTTAAAAAAAATCCCTTGCTTCAAAGCTGTCAGACAAACAAAATACTGTGTTCCCAACCAGGAAAAGTTAAATTATGTAGTTGTCACTTGAATTATGAAGTAGCTTTTCTGTTATCCCAAACCTTACATGATTTATAGTTTTAACATTTCATTTTCTTCTCTGTCAGACAAAAACTGTTCAATGGACATTGATGAATGTGCCTTCAAGCCCTGCAAAAATGGAGCCAGTTGCCATAATTTGATTGGCAAATTTTACTGTAACTGCTTGCCAGATAGGTGCTCAGGTGGTATGTGGGTAGAAGAGTTAGAAGAAATGTTCAAGACAGAAATATAACTTGTTTTCCCAGATATTTTATTTTAGATTCAAATTTGCTATGTGAATTTCAGCTACCTACCCCCCCCCATTTGCTGTGCAAATGTTCTCTAATATGCAACACATTTGTTATTACAACAGTGTCCTCTATTTTTGTGAATTTGCTTTCTGACCATGTCACCTAACACATATTTGAAGATGAGGTATTGCATACTAATGAAGAAAGGCTATTTTATATGAAAATATCAGTCACCTTTCATAAGAAGTCTTTAAGGGTGCTCTGGTTTTTTAGACTTTGATGAAAGACTGATTTCCAGATGAAATGGAAGGAACAATAGTGCTGTTTTACATAAGACTTTAGAACACAAGGAATCATATTTTGTTCCTGTCTTTCAGATCTACATAGTTTTAAACCATCTTCCCTTTTCCTTTTTATCTCTTCTTCCCTTTTTAATGTTAGAAATTTGGAACCAGGTTTTGAATCTATTCTTTCTAATAGCACATTAAAAGATAGGGAAACAAACAGTGATGCTTATGTTTGCTGCTTTAATTTAGCGGTATATGAAAACTGGCAAAATAAAGGAAATTAAAAACTGGGATACACTTAAACAGAGGAAGTAGAGGCAGAGGAAAGAAAATTAAAAGCTGGGATGTGTTTAAGTATTGACTTACTAGCTGAGCCAAGCAATAGAACAAAATGAAGCAATTTGCTTGAGGTTGCATCTTAAAGGAAGAAACAGATGAAGGTGACTTGATATCTACAATATATTCAGAAAATTGTTGCTCTGCTAGGAAAGATTTGGGCTGTGTTTGGGAGATATATATGTTGATACTGAGGGTCCATGTTCAATATGCACAAAAGTCATTATAGTAAGTGTATAGGATTTGATCATGTACATATATATGTCTACTTGGTCATGGCTGTTACTTTCACAACCTCTTGATTTTCTAAAACATTACAGTGCACAGACATCTTTAGTATATAAATATGCCTAAAATGTTATTTTCTGAAGTAGCTGAACTGAACAAAATTATTCTGTTAAAGGAAGGATTTTTTTTTCAATGAAATGCTTGATCTATCAAACTTTGTTAATGAAAGTAAGTTGTCTCTGTTCATATCCCCATCCTCTTCCTTCAGGCCAACTATTTGGGAAAGCTTACCTTTATCAAGCAGATGTGAAAGAGGAGGGAGGAAAACTTCTGAAAAATGAAAGTTTGTGAAAATGGCTTCTCTTAGTTTTGGAATTAACTTGTGCTTTTGAAGAAATTTATAGCACATTCATGTGAATCTGGCTTAAATATCTGAGGTAAAGGTTAACACGTCAACGAAATGAGCAAACTGATTTCAGAACTACCCGATACAAAAATCATACACACTAGGGGATTATCTCTTGTTGTATAAGATACAGTATTTTGGGGAATGACTTGTGTTAAGTGTATTAATGCATCATATTTCAAAGTTCTTTGCTATACTCTCCAAATTCTTCTATCATGATTCTCTTGCCACTCTTCTAAACATTGCAATTATGTACATAGTCTAATATATTGGATTTAAGGAGTTTCACCATGTGTAGAATCACCAGGCAGAGAATAGAAAATGATTTTTTTTCCCCATCTGGCTCTGTTTTATAAATAGACTAAGAAAAGAAAGGGATGCACAAAGGACTTCAAAGGGTTGGGATATGGCTAGTATATAACTCTAGGATTGTTTATAAAACTTATTGGCCTGCAGAATTTTGTTAATATTACCATACAGTTATAAAAGGAAAAGAGAATGTGAAATAAGAACTAGATAGGGGATTATATTATTCAGGGAGACCTTCACATTATGTCAATTAGCTTTAAAGCAAACCAGAGGACAATGTTTTTGTTCCCATTGTCAATCCTTGGTTTATGTTATATATATTTCTTAATAAGCTAATACATTTTACAGGTCTGTGATCTTAAGATCATAACTTAGGATCTTATTTAACCCTAACTTTAGATTAGATATCCTAAATGTAAGGAAATCAATAAGCCTTAATTAGCAGTATCAAACCTTTGAGCAACCATGCCACCAGGGCCATTGTGCATATTTATTTAATTATTAAGTTTCTATGCCATCCATCTTCCCTAAAAGGTCCCTCTGGGTGGCTCTATGCAGCCTCTTGAACATCAAGATGGATTTGCCATTGGCTGAGTGGCTAGCAGGCAATGAACCCAGAGTAGAAGAGCGAGCTTTCTGCCAAATCTTGCCATATGGACATGCAATTTCAGTTCTGGGTCATCAGATTAAGCTGTCTTGTATCGTGTGGTGACATCTTTGTGGCTAACCATTGTTCAAGAGGCCCTACAGCTTTTGAAAGTGAAAAGTTGGTAGACAAAAGTTATTGGCATGATGGAATGTAGTCTGGATTTTCAGGAGGGAAGAGATGCATTCCAGAAGAGCAAAAAACAGGAAAGCTTAGATAGTTTGTGTGGGAGACAGCTCCTCCCTAGTAGTTCTCTGAGTATATGTTTAATGGTGCAAGTAGTCTGCTTTAGTTTGGCAAAATTTCTTTCTATAGGTGAGGAACAATTAAGGAAGCTGATTAGAAGAACGTCAACATGTCCTTCTTGGTTTGATGGAGCCTGACTCACATTCTTTAAGATTTTTGATAGGGAGTACATAGCCAGATAAGTACCAAATGAATTGATAAGAGCTATGCAGAATCTTTCAGAATGTGGATTTCCTTAAGCAGAACTCCCAGCAGAATGTCATGCTCAGATGAGGTATTTAAGAAATTGTGCTTTGAGAAGATATTGTGGTCGGTCTCTGAGGGAAGCACATGAACAGGTTTGCATAGGCCTAAGCTTGATAGGATTTTGTCCATCTGAAGTTTAATATCAATCATTTTCTCTTTCTTTAATACAGATCTTTGTTCATTCTTCCTTGTGCTTGATACTAGCTGATGTCTGTGGCTAGTACACTCTTAGCTATTACCAAAAGTACTTTATTACAGTTAATCCAGTATTTCTGCTCATGATTAGGTGCTTCCTGATCCATTTTTACTAGTTCTTGTGGTACTTGTGCCTCTCCTTTAGATACACTCTTTCTTCATCCCAAAGCACCTGTTTTTATCCATTTTAAGCCTTTTTTTCTACTCAGTTTCTTGAAACATTTACTTCAATTGCCCTTCCCACTCCCTTCTAAAACGGAGCTCTTCTCTCTTACCATACATCATTGGGATTTTGGTTTCCTCTTCTCATTATTTATTTTTCTCTTATTTAGCCTAAACGTAGGCTATGACAACAACCTATTTCACAGTTAGTGAAATAGCAAAACATACATATGCACAGGACTTTTTTTGTCATAGAACACCCAGAACTGAGTTCCGGCACCTTTTTGGGATGGAAACTTGTAGGGTAGGCAAGGCGGGTTGTATGACATGTGTGAGTTCCAGCACCTTTTTTTTTTTAAACAAAAAAAGCACTGCATATGCATCATATGTTCTATGAAGAATCTGACAATTCAATATCATTCAATGAATATTAACATGGCATTAATAATATATAATAAGAATACTTCAAGGATGGTAGTATTCCACAAGGAAATTAAAACTGGCACATGTTTAATGTGAATATAGATTTTAGCAGAATACTATAAAAATAACCAAAATCTATGTATAATTAATAAATGTGTGATAAGCAGAGTAAGAAAAGTAATTTATTCAGTGATAAATTAAGGATTCTTAATATTTTATATTTTGTTTATACCGTAGTAGGATGTTTCCAGATATAAAGAATAACATTGCCCTCTTATGTATGTTAACTCTGAAGTCAGTCTCAGTGAGTTCAAAAGAAGCTATATCTAAATAAAAAGGCTTAAGATTGCAGCTTCAATAGATTTATACCAATATATCACTTTCTTCAAAACAAAGTACATCTTAACCTTGATCATGTCATCTCAGATCTTTTATTGCTCAAAGTCATATTTTGTGCAAAATCCCGTAATGTTTATTTTCTGTGTCATTCTCCCTAAAATGCATAGTATGTTACAGCTCATAAATCTAATTCATGGCACATTCCGAAAATGCATGCAGCTCTATAAAAGCCGTTAAAAGAGCAGTAGCTTAGAAACAGAAGACTGCAGTATGCTGGAAACTGGCAACTTGGATAGCCTTGTGAATCTCTCTATTAGCCATTCAGACAACCATTTCATTGTTTCTTAGGCACCTCAAATATTTTATTTTATTTTCATTTATTTGTTTCCTGCATTTATTGTTTTTACAAATAACCCAAGGTACTGAACATATCAAACACACCTTCCTCCTCCTATTTTCTCCACAACAACGGGGTGAGTTGGGCTGAGAGAGAGTGACTGAGTCAATGTCACTAAGCTGGCTTTCATTGTCCAAGGCAGGACTTGAACTCATAGTCCTCTGGTCTCTGGCCTGGTGCCTTATCCACTAGACCAAACTAGCTCTGATCAAGAAAACTGACCGAGATAGCTCCTGAGACAAATTAGCCTCCCCTTCCAGCTGACAGGGAATTGTTGTTGAAAATTTTAAGACTAAGCTATTTATAGTGGCCCACTGACAGAAATAAATGAGTTCTAACTACTGAACTGCAGATAGATAGATAGATAGATAGATAGATAGATAGATAGATAGATAGATAGATAGAGATCGAGATATATAGAAAGTTTTTCAGACAGACCGATCTGATTGATTACACCTTGGCATTTTAACTGCTATACTGCAGTTCTACTTTTTACAATCTCTTTTGCCTTGCAGCCCCACAACTAGGGGCATTAAGCAGGCTCAAGTCACTACTGTGAAACATTTACAAATCCAGATTTCTTTTTTTTCTTGACAAAGAGTTAAAGAATTAAGTTGGGAGACTAATATGGCCATTTCGAGCTCATTCTGCTCTCATCAGTTAGCCATACCCTTTATGGGATTCAAACCTGGGCAGTTTACATACTAGGCAGTGATTTAACCACCAAGCCACAGGCTTTCCTCCCCTTTGTTGGCCGAGTCAAGGGAGTATATACAGAAAGTTTTTCAGACAGACCGGTCTGATTGATTACACCTTGGCATTTTAACTGCTATACTGCAGTTCTACTTTTTACAATCTCTTTTGCCTTGCAGCCCCCAACTAGGGGCATTAAGCAGGCTCAAGTCACTCCCCTTGTTTGTGGAATTGGAGTGCAAACAAGGGGAGGCGGGACAATTAAGGCAATTACAGTTGGTCAAGATGAATGGCCCTATCACACGGTCAATGAGTAAGAAACTAGGTTAGCAAGGCTTATAAGAGATCTCTCCACCCCCAACACTTTACTCTGAAGACGCTGACAGTGGATCAGCAAAAGCTGAGTTTGTTTTAGTATTGTAAATAGTTGTTTTTATGTTTTAATTTTTTTAACAATAAACAGCTGATTTATATTCCTCCTGGAGTTCGAGGATTGTATTATATATATATATATATATATATATATATATATATATATATATATATATATATATATATATATATATGTAGGTCTTTGGTTATTCGGGTTTTCACCCACGTAAAATTGGAAGTGTCTTGGCAACGTTTCGACGAAGTCTCATTCGTCATCTTCAGGCTGGTGCTTTCGGCTTCATGCTTCTAGGAGCAATGTGTGGTTGTAGCTATTTCCTCTCACCTGTCATTGCAAACCTCTACATGGAACACTTTGAAACCCAAGCTCTAGAAAAATCTGAACACAAACCCAAACTCTGGCTCAGATACGTAGACGACACCTTCATAATCTGGCTACATGGGAAAGAAAAACTGGACAACTTCCTCATACACCTCAACAGCCTACACCCCAAAATACAGTTCACCATGGAAACAGAAGCTAATAACCAACTTCCCTTCCTAGATGTCTTAGTCTACAAGAAATCCAATGGCTCCCTAGGACACACCATCTACCAGAATAAAACACACACAAACCGCTATCTGCATGCTCTCTCACACCACCACCCAGCATAGATCAACTCCGTAGCCAAGACACTCATCTCTAGAACAAAACGCTTAGCTGATGAACAACACCTAAAAACCGAACTACACACTCTCACTAATGTACTTACATCCAATGGATTCCAACGAAATAAGATTACCAAACTAATCCCAAAAGAAACCCCCACTAAAACCCAACACAGAGAACAAGAAAATGGCAAAGCCCTCCTCCCTTACATAAAAGGCACCACAGACAGAATCAGTAAGATCCTCCACAAACACAACATTAAGACAGCATTCTGCCCAAACAGAAAAATATCCACCATCTTAAGAAACCCCAAAGATAAAATTGAATTAGAAAATCAAGGAGTATACGAAATCCCATGCACCACTTGTCCCACCACATACATCGGACAAACCAACAGAAAAATAAGTGCACGCATTGAAGAACATAAGAACTCAGTCAAAAAAGAGGAACCAACTTCTTCCCTGGTCCAACACCTTAAAATCACAGGACATGAAATTGACTTTAAAAAGACCAGAACTATTGCCAAAACTGAACATTTTAATAACAGAATAATGAGAGAAGCCATCGAGATAGAAAAACGTCCACACAGCATGAACAAATGAGATGATACCTCCCACCTACTAGCCATTTGGAAACCCGCCCTTATTGACAAACGATTCCCTAACACAAAAAATGACACCAGACCCACACTCACAAAAACCACACAGGATGTCACCACCACACATCCACGCAAAAAGCAAACCCAAAGCCACACCAATGATGAGGCACGACCACAAACCAGAAGCCAGACCAAAGCTGCATCATTAGCCACTTTAAACCCCTCCAATCCATACATGAAGCAAACTGACACCCACCATGAAGATGAGGCACGACCACGAACACAAAGCCAAAAAATAGTAATGCAGCTCACCATTTTAAACCCCCCGGCAACTCAGACTAGCATCGTCAGGGTTGATTTTGGTCAGGCTGGTTTCAACTCCACATATAATGGTTTCAGTGGGGATGTGTTTGGGAGCGACTGCAAAGTTGAATCCTTTGGTAAGGACATTGGTTTCGGCTTTGGTGAGGATCCTATCTGAGATGTTATGCACTGTTTGTTTCATGTGTGGCTGTGAGGGAGGAGGGGTTTGTTTCTGGCATTCTTGTAGTCTTCAGAGTTTGTTGGTGTGTATGTCTGTCTTGAGGGTGGTCTGTGTTTCGGCTCTCCAGACGAATCCATACATAAGAGCCGAGGTGGCGCAGCAGTTAGAGTGCAGTACTGCAGGCCACTTTAGCTGACTGTGTTCAGCAGGTCAGCGGTTCAAATCTCACCAGCTCAAGGTTGACTCAGCCTTCCATCCTTCCGGGGTAGGTAAAATGAGGATCCAGATTGTTGGGGGCAATGTAAATATATATATATATATATATACATTGCTTACTGGTGTACACCGCTTAGAGAGTGCTTGCACTTTATAAAGCGGTATATAAGTCTCATAAATAAAATAAAAATAAATGAAGCAAACTGACACCCACCATGAAGATGAGGCACGACCATGAACGTGAAGCCAAAAAATAGCAATGCAGGTCACCATTTTAAACCCCCCTGCAACTCAGACTAACCTGAGCACAACAAAGCCCCCATCCAAACAGAACACTCCCCCAGCCAATCAGAGCACAGCCAACCCCCCAGCCAATCAGAGCACAGCCAACCCCCCAGCCAATCAGAGCACAGCCAAGCTCCTAACCAATCAGAACACACCTCCACAGCCAAGCTCTCATCCAATCAGTTCATACCCCCACTGGCAGTTAAAAGGAGGAAACAGCTACAATCACACATTGCTCCTAGAAGCACGAAGCCGAAAGCACCAGCCTGAAGATGACGAATGAGACTTCGTTGAAACATCGCCAAGACACTTCCAATTTTACGTGGAAGAAAACCCGAATAACCAAAGACCTACATACACACACACACACACACACACACACACACACACAATCTCTTATAGCATTAATTTCAATTCAACATTCAATAATACACTTAGTTAAAGCCTTGGATGATCAATAAGTATCCCCAATATACACCAGTTCTGTTAACCAATCAACTGGTGCATTGCTGACTTTTTTGGCAGGTCAGATATAAGAAATGGTATAAAATATTATTAGTAAAGCTTTTTGGTCCCAACAATTACAGGGCTTTCTTTTGTTTTTTGCAGACTGTTATGGGAAAATATTATGTATTCTATAGAATTGAGGCTCAGATCTTTCCTCTAAAACAAAAGAATTCACATCGGGGTTGTTTTTGGGTTTTTTGCACTTTTACTTTCTTTATTCTAGTTCTGTCCAGACATCTATTGTAACTGTAAGGGCATGCCTCAACTAGATTTCCCAAGAAAGCAAAACTCTTGAAACAGGCATTGTTTCAAAAGGAACTTTTTATTGAGAGTTAGTGATGGCAAGAGAGCAAAGCAAGGTCTGAGATTTGGCATGTAAAGGATTACATCAAAAAAGCAATACGCAGCTCCTTCCCCCACCCATGTCCAACCATCTGGTTGAAATCCAGCCAATCCACAGATGCCACCATGTTATGAGAAGTTGAAGATTTAGCACGCTTCTCAATGACTCTCTCGGTTTTGTTTCCCAAAAGTCCCAGGCTCCATTGTCTGGAGATAAGGCAGATGTTTTCAGGTCACATTCCTCTCGCCCAGAGGGAGGGCATCTCATATAGGATTAGAACAAAGCAAATAACAATCCCCATGCAAGCACCCTCCCCCAACAGTATGGCAAGCCCTCAAAATACATAGGCAAAAGCAAGAAAGGGGAACAAGAAAGGGGAACAATTGAGGGGCTCTGACAGTAACTCACTTCTGTACCTTTTTTTTTTAGTTAGGATTTGCTACTGGTTTAACAACTAAAACCAGCTGTTTCTTACCCACTCTTATTAATGATTTTTTTTTCTTCTTTAAATTTCTTCAGACAAAAACAAAACAAAACTCTTGCTCTTTTATGCTGCCAGAATTCAAATATATAATATTTACTTCTCTATTTTTATGGTAGTCTTTATATTCTGAAATGAATAACAGCCTTTCAAATCAGGTGCAGTTTCTACTTGTCACTAATGGAAAAATTGAAGATATACAATTTATTTCCATCTGTCTGTACCTCCAATTCAGATCTTCTACCTAAATAATAATTGCTTCTGAACTTTTGAAAGGTGAAATAATTCAACTCTTTTATTTTTGAAATATCAAAAAATTCAGGTACTGCTTTCTATATTGCTGTCAATGATCAACATTTGTAACAATCCTTAAACCAATAATATTTTGCATTATACATTTTTTCCAGCAATGGGACAAAGGAGAATAACTTGTTGCAAAAGAATATATGAATTATAATAGAATATATTCAAAGGGTGGTAATATACAATACGTGTTAACTGAGCAAATTACAATGTATAACTCTTGTATTGAAGAATTTAGTATTTACTCATTGGGAAAACTACATTTACACATGTGTAATTTCCACTTCCAGCCTAACCTCTCCAAAATAAAAATAATGTTATTATATTGAACCACTATTATACCTGCAGGTTATTCCTGTGTTTTCAGGGATTAAATCTTTCCAGACCTGAATGCTTGAAGCAAATTTGGAGTAAATTTAGCTCAGTTTGGTTTAAGAAATCATTTTCTATTGCATTCATTTTCTGGAAGACAGACTGCTATTTATTCAGTATAACTGACTTACAAATGAACATACTTGTTAATGAAAAAGACTTCACTCTGCATTATTCAGTCACCATAGAAAAGACATGTACCACAGAGAGGAATCAGAATATTTCCAGGTTTTATTTGTATCTGCCTTTGTTTTTATAGTACAGGTTGAATTAAAGGACCTAATATCAAATTATTTTGAATGCAAAAAAAAAAAAAAAGAGTATGAAAATCCTGCAATAGCAAGAGTGATTTCCAAATTCACTGAAGGCAAAGAATCTTTCTCCTCATCTCCTCAAAGAAGGAGGTCTAAATTTAAAGAAAAGTCCCTATGAAGGCTTAAGTGGGGCAAATTATTTTCATAGCTTCTGATTCATGCAATTTTTCATTAGATTCCACTGTGTCATTTCATCTTTTCTTGATACTGATTCTTCAGATTACCCAGTCCGGAAAAACAGGTGAATGTGAGAGGAAAAAAAACCCTCAAATAAGATCATCTTGGTTTTGTTTAGTGTAAGATGGAATGGGAAGAAAGTTGGATAAGCTTTTAAGATTCAGTTATTGTACCTTTGGGGGAGTGAGGGAGAATCAGTTATGCGCCATCAAGTCATTGTCAATTGCTTTTGTTGTTGTTAATTGCGAAGTCATGTCCGACCCATCATGACCCCATGGACAATGTTCCTCCAGGTCTTCCTGTCCTCTACCATCTTCTGGAGTCCATTTAAGTTCACACCTACTGCTTCAGTGACTCCATCCAGCCATCTCATTCTCTGTCGTCCCCTTCTTCTATTGCCCTCAATCTTTCCCAGCATTAGGCCCTTCTCCAGTGAATCCTTCCTTCTCATTAGGTGGCCAAAGTATTTGAGTTTCAACTTCATGTCAATTGCTAGTGACCTCATAATAATAGAAATAGATATGGCATTCCTGCAATCCCTGTTGTGCCTGTTTCTTGACATGGCCTAGCCTGAAGGACTTACAAGCATTCTGTAGATAAAGGATCTGATACTAATGGATTTTTGCCTAGTTTAAAACTGTCATATCATTAAATTCCAGCAATAGTCACTGTACCCCTGGTTGAGTGTAAATAGATCCTTTCTTAGCTATGATGATCCAAAGAACTGTTTTTGATTTCCTGAATAAACTTTATTTCATGTAGAAACATATGAAATTGTTTATATTCAGAGAACAATCCAAATGAGTTTTCTGTCAAAGCAGTCATTTGTTCAGGAATGTCTAATGCATCGAGCATGCACCAGGCAGACAGAACTATTGTGTTTCTGGACTGAAACAACACCCAGGTTGGAAGCATATGTGGGCCCTTGGTTTCTTTTAGAAAGAACATAGAATTGCAAAACAGGTGAAGTATGTAAAGTATTATAGCCTTATCTCATGCTTACTTATTTAACCATTTAAAATTGTGATTATACTATTCAATTTTATATTCAGTTCTGTTTTCAATTCACAATTTATAGCATTTCTCTTAATATTAAGAATCTTTATATAAAGATCTTAGAGTTTTAATATTATAATGTTCTATTAATAATGTTAGAGTTTAGGTATGTTTTGCATCTCACTGGTTTCCATATTTCACATACTTATAATGGGTGTGGTTATACTACAAATAGTTTTGTATCATATTGGTGCCTTTCCATTTTAAAGTCAACCAGCCACCTACTATGGTGTCCTGTGCCTATGGTTTTAGATTTTAGTTATTAAATATAGGTTTGGGTTTATGTTTTATTCTGTTGTAATTATTTCTAAATGATGGATTTAATTTATCTTATACTTTAGCATTATCACCTTTTATTTATAGCTATGAACTGAAGACAAATATTTCATGTTTTATTTTTATTTTTCATGTTTTATCTATGTGGGGTGGAATTGCACATAGTATCCTACAGTAGATTTCTACACTAGATATTTTTTTTCATACAAATAAGATTGTAAATAAGATTCTTTGCAAAATTTTGAGATAACGGCAATGCAGCAAACAGCACTATTATTATCCAGATTTCTTTGTAGAATTCTAAACCTTTTGCAGCAACTGAATGGGGTCTAAAGAGGAAGGGACTGGGAACATGATATTTCAGAGTACAATAGGTAAATGTATACTAGAGCTGAAAAGATTTAGATGTAAGAGTAAGTGTATACAGGTAAAGATTAAATTTAATTATTAAGGCCCAATTTAATATCAGCAAAAGGCTTTGCTTTCTTGTAAACTACCATAGATATCAGTGGGCAATGAAGTAGGACAAATATAACAAGGCAATGGACAAAATATGTGTCATTATGTTGTTATGTGAATTCTTTCCCTGTAGTTGCTTATAATATTGTCATGCAATTACAGAACTTGCTTCATGAAGTCACAGCTAGAGAACATAGAGATTAGAGATGAGAGATAAAAGCTTAAAGGTAAAATAAACAATTCAAGTCAGGACAGTGGTGGGCCGTGGAGGTGATGGGTGGCCCTGTGGGTGGGTGGGGGCAGGGCAGGGGTGGAGTGGAGTGGGAGTGAGGCAGGGTGGGGGAGGGGGAGTTTTTGGGCACTCTGTGTCTAAAAGGTTCGCCATCACTGCTATAGGGTTTCCTGCCTGAGCAGGGGGTTGGACTAGATGGCCTCCAAGATCCCTTCCAACATTATCATCATCATCATCATCATTATTATTATTATTATTATCAGTCTATTCCATTCCTGTAGTTATTTGATTTCAATTTATACAGCCAAGTGAGTAGGAGTTCATCAAGCATTAACTGATAAAGAACCAGTGACCGTTTCATTGTAAGGGTGTATATAACTAAGAAAGGATCACAAGCTATAGATTGAGGAGTTCTTATAAGAAAACCTGCAGCAAAGGCTAAATGAGCATAGAAGTGGAACAATGCCATTCAGAGAGCACTACACTTTTGCATGGATCAAGAACCTTCACATAAATTATGGCCTCAGGACACTATGAGTAATTCTATTTCCCATATATTCAAGATCAATTTGAGGCACATTAGCCAACTATTGATATTTGTACTCAAAACTGATCATACCTGTCCCTTCCCTGCAGCATTGACCGTAGAGTGTGGTATATATGTGAATGGAAAAAAAATCTGTTGAAAACATAATTAAACTAGTTCAGTTTAAAACTTGTAAATATAATATTGCTCACTTTTTTATGCTTTAGCTTGCTGAACAGTTTCCTTTTCCTCACACTCTTTTCACATAACATTTACTGTATATTTGCTTTTGCTGTACTGAATAGGTTTTATGGGTGAACTCTGTGAATCAAAGATGAATAGTTGTCTCTCACAGCCCTGTGGAACTACCAGCATCTGTCAGGAAGAGCTGGATGGCTATAGCTGTTTCTGTGCACCTGGTTTTATTGGTATGTTTGAATTTAAATATAATCAAACCCATTGATACAACTTATTTTTTAAGGTCCTCTTAGCAGCTTTTAGTTCTCAACCAGCTGGATAGAGAACAAGTTTCAATTTAACCATGGCAAGACTGCATTTTAAGCACCTCTCTCCCCATTCTCTTACTTTTCCACTTGTGAGGTCGCCAGTCAGAACTGATGCATAATTTAGGGATCCTTCTGCTCAAATGATCCTGCATGTAGCAGTTGTAGCTAGGGCAACCTTTGCAGTGGTTTGTCTTGTACACCAAATGAGCCTGTTCCTGGAACAGGAGCTATGGAAACTGTACATGTGTGCAAATTTGTGAGTGAGTGGAAAAGCGGACCCCTCTGACTGAGCTCATATTGTGGTCCATGCTTCTAAGTTGACTGGTGTCAGCAGAATCTTGCAAGCAGAGAAATCATGACTCTCTGAAAAGAAAGTATCCACTAAGGCTTAAATTTCTACGGTTACAGTACCTTCTTTTCCTTGCTCCTCCCAACTTCAGTTGTCATTCTTAATTGCTCTGCCCAATTACATTTCTTATGAACAAAATTTTTTTTTTACTTCCTGTCAGGTGTGAATTGTGACATAGAAGTGAATGAGTGTCTAAGTGATCCATGTCGCAACGGTGCTACGTGCATCAATCAGGTTAATGCTTTCAACTGCCGGTGTTCTAGCGGATTTGAAGGTAACAAAAAAATACAGGTATTTTAAGAGTTACCAGTCTTTAAAATGCAATGGTATCCAATAACTGTATCCTCTGCTTGTTTATTAACCATAATTATTACTGAGTTCAAATCCTTGTCTCATGTCAAATTTGCTCCAAGCTAGAATTGTATCCAAGTAGCATTTTATCCCTCTCTGTCTTAAAATAGCCAATACTAGGTATTACTTGTTAAATAAACCATTTCAATTTTTATCCTGAATAAAGTGTCAATCATATTTAAAACAGGAGATATGTTTATCTAACTTATTTTGAAATAAATAATATCAGCATTTATTCATTGGGCTGGGTCCAATATAAGACCTCTGTGCTAGAAGGGTTTTTTCTGTTGTTGTTGTTTTGATCAAATAAAAGTTTCTCTGCTGAATGTGCTTCAAAGGGTGGGGAAAGAGGTTCTAGTGAGGAAGTGGAAAAGGAGTCAAGAAAGAAAGCAGAAATTGCTAAAAATCAGCTTCCCTTTTTTTCAATGAGAGTCTTCTCCACTCATATACATGCAAGAGACATATTCCCCAAAGCGATTGTGCATTCAGTCTTACCTAAGTGTTTGCAAATAGAATTAGTCCACATGAAAGGCAGTTCTGATTTAATCTAGCTTTTCTTTCTCATGGAAAAATCCAACATAGATCTTTACACATTCACCTTAACACTGAGTGCAAGCACTTCTGCTGGGTCTATTATATGGATTGAATTGAAGGAATGTGGCTAATGAACACGATGTCCTCTCCTTACATCATGAGAAATGTTTGTTTCTATATTTCTTTGATCACACAGTTTAAGCTGTCATGAGCTTAAAGAACGAAGGACACAAAATTAATAGGGCTAAAAGCAATAATAATTGAAGCAAGAAAAGCTGGGAATCTTTTCAATCAAATTCTATGTGTGTCTATTCACACTTGGCCAATAAAGTATTTTATTCTAAAGAAATTCTGTCCAAAAAGTATTCCTTAAGGCATATTAGGCAGGAAATTTCTGTAAATAAGGTAATGTATTTTCACATCTGAAATTTTATTTTTTCCTTTGGTGAGAACTCATCTGCTGCCTTAACAAAACCAGAAGGAAGATTTTCCTTGATGTCACTGCAAATGCATTCTATTATATTTCAATGTCATTTCTTTTTTATTCTTTATTGATGCAAATTGATAAAGAAATTGGCTGCTGTAAGTCTTGAGAATCAGTTCAGTATCTCTGAAGACTACTTTTCTTTTTGTACCCTCTTAACACATCAGTGTAACAGTTCAAATAATAAAATGTCTCCGGAATATTTTAGTGAGGCAGGCTGAACTTATAATCACACTACTGACAGAATGTTCTCAACAGTGAGTTACTTTACATGAGCATACCAAATAAAAATGTATTTTTAATCAAATGTTTGGCTTCTGTAAGATATTGCCTTTCCTCTCCTCTCCAATCACTATATAGGCATACTTTGTGAAATCAATACAAATGAATGTCACTGCAACCCTTGTCTCCATAATGGAACCTGTACAGATCTTATCAATGGATATAGCTGTATCTGCTTATCTGGCTTTGCTGGTAAGTGGCATGAATCCTTTCCTAAGAAATTTTAATCTCCAAGGATTATCACAAGGTTATTAATCTTGGGCATGCTGTTACACTTTATATAACATAATTTAATATTTTATTTGCATCCTCAGCAAACTTTGTAAACTTTGGGTAGAAGTTTATATCTAATCATATATGGAAAAGATTTTAAATATTATTTGCCTGTAATAATGTTATGATTAAACTCTTTTTTGAGCATCTCCCCTTTAATAACATTATTTCACTATTATTTTATAGTGCCTAACCAGCTTGGTCATACAAATATAGCAGTAAGGGACCAAAAGATCTTGAAATTTCCCACTTAAACTGCCTGTAGTAGTGGACTAAGAAAAAGACTCTGTCTTATTTTGCTTAGTACTGAGACACTATAAAATTGTTAACATGTAATACTGTATTCCTCCAGTTGAGAAGATAATAAAAGCAATATCTCAAAACCTATTAAGTGGGTTTGGTGAGGTTTAAGATTTAGAATGTGCAGGTAGTTATCGACTTACAACAGATCATTTAGTGAACTGTTCAAAGTTACAAGGACACTGAAAAAAGTGACATAATGTTTTTCATACTTATGATCATTGCAGCATCCCCATGGTCACATGGTCAAAATTCAGATGCTTGACAATTGACTCATGACTAGTTGCAGTGTCCCAGGGTCATGTGATCACCTTTTGCAACCTTCTGACAAGCAAAGTCAATGGGGAAACCTAATTCACTTAGGAACTGTGTTACTAACTTAACAACTGCAGTTGTAAAATGGAACAAAATTCATTTAATAAATGTCTCACTTAGCAACAGAAATTTTGGACCCAATTGTGCTTGTAAGTTGAGGACTACCTTTACTTAAAAACAATTCTTTAAATGAAGCCTATGGCTTACTTATATACCATCTGTTTTACAAATCAGAAAAGAGTATTTTTTTATGCATCTG
This sequence comes from Crotalus tigris, assembly GCF_016545835.1. NCBI lineage: Eukaryota > Metazoa > Chordata > Lepidosauria > Squamata > Viperidae > Crotalus > Crotalus tigris. Next base: position 589,341 of record NW_024097182.1, on the reverse strand, counting down.
ACTTTTACCATTACAAACAACTTTCATTATGGCAAAATGTTGTAGGCAAAGTATTTAAGTTTCTAGACTCACAGGATCTTCTACCATGATTCTTTGACTTTCTGAACTACCAAATTTGTACATCCAAATTTCCTTAACAGATAACCTGCTTAAGTAATTTGTACTTTTTTGTATTAGTTCTTGACCTTTGATGTCTGAATCTTCAAATAATTCCAAAACTGTATATCTGATTGCTGTAGCCAGAATTAGGGTGTAAGAGACAAAATTTATCAAAACATTTGCACTGTATAGTATGTAGTTACATTATTATGATGGTTGTGTATTCATTCAGTGAAGTCATAGTCTTCAGATTGGATATTTTCTGATTGTTTGGTTTCTAGCCAAAGGCCTAAATATCATGCAGTTATTACTGTAATAAATGTAAACAAAAATAGTTTCTTCCAATGTCCAAAATATTTAAGTACAAAGTTCCAAATATTTGATAAATCCCTTTAGTATTATTACGATTTATTTATTATCTATATAAATAAAAATGTAAATGTTCGTTTGTTCACAATCTTAAATCTCTGAAAGTTCTTTACCGATTGCTTTGAAATTTTGAAACAACATTGCATTTGAATACGTGCATGTTTTTATATACCTATATTATATAGATGTCACACCTGTGACAGGTAAAAACATGCTTTTTTGAAAAACAGGTAAAAACATGCTTTTTTGAAAAACAGCGCCATCTGTTGGACGTAATCTCTATATCTGCACACACAATGGAACAAAAAAAAAATATTGTATACCCACAAGCATTGTGAAATTAAACATATTACAAACGTGCACTTTCTCTTTTCTTTCTTGAGCCACAGCAATGTGTGGCTGGGTACAGCTAGTTAAGCATAAATTTAAAACAGGCATGATAAGGAAACAGTTTTGAAGTTCAAATATAATTTAGGCTCTAGTTTATTTGCAATACACTGGGAATAACTACTACTACAACTACAACTACTACATCTCTTTTATTGTTGCTATTTAAATTCTGGAATATCATGCCCTGGCACTTGTAGTTTTGAGATGTACGATCAATGAAAATACTTCCTATTTTGAAAAATTGACATAAAGTTTCCTAGTCATTAAAAATAAATTTTATGAACAATAAGAAAAATAAAATAAAACTTCCTTTTAATTGTAGACAAACACCCCAAAGAATTACAACTGGTAAAATAAGACATTTAAATGTTCATTAAATCACAGGATATTTAAACTTCAGATTCCCTTGAAAACCTATCAAGGCATAAATCTATGATACAGAAAGTCTAAGAGAGGACAATATTTTAAGAATTAAATTTGCTTCTCACAAGTACAATTAACTTCAGAAGGTCCTAGAAATATTCTGCACAACTCATAATGCCTTGTTAGGATATTCATCTGATAGGCTACTGTGATCTTCCCTTTTCTGCATCTCTGCCAGCAGAATTTGCAAGAAAAACAGGGAAAGGAAACTGGAGATTTACTTCCAACCTTTGTTGTAGCACAGTGTTTCTCAATCTTGACAATTTTAAGGCATGTGGACTTCAACTCCCAGAATTCCACAGCCAGCAATGCTGGCTGTGGAATTCTGGGAGTTGAAGTCCACATGCCTTAAAATTGTCAAGGTTGAGAAACACTGTTGTAGCATCTGTTGCCAACATTGCCTGCCTTCAAGAAAAAGCTCAAAGCTGAGCTTTTCCAGAGGGTTTTATAGGCCTAATGCCTTATGTTGCATTTGGGCTTTATTTGTCTTACTTTTATACTATTTTATTTTATCATATTTCTTTGTCTTTGGAGTTGCTGAGATTGCTGTGATTGTACAA